>NC_064853.1:7195458-7517958 GCF_024139225.1 Suncus etruscus
TTTTTTTCACCATGAAATTACAGAGTTATTCACGATTAGCTTTTAGACATGCAGTTTTCAACATTGGGTTTCTTGGTTGAGCACTTTGCTCCACCATAGAGTTGTATCTTCCCTGTCCTGTCCTGTGCCCCCAGCCTCGTCAGCTGGCAGGCTTCCTTCTGAAGACCAGTTCTCAGGTTCTTTGTTTCCACTGTCTTTGGGCCTTCGTTTTTCCTTCATTTCCTTCATTCCTTCATTTCTTTACACCTCGCCTCTGAGAGATCATTCTGTGTCGGCCTCTCTCCCTTTGACTAACTTCACTTCATATTGATGCTCTCCAGGTCTTTCTGTGGAGCAGTAGCTCAAATGACTTTATATGGCCGAGCAGTATGTCATCATGTTGATGTATACCCGCCCTCTCTTCTGACTTTCATATTAATGCTTTTTCTCTGCCTTTGTGATCTGGCACAACCCAAATGACCCCCTGCTATTGCGTTTTCTCATTTTCCTCCCTTGAAACCAATCAACTTTCCCTCTTGTTTCTCTAACATATTTCTGAAAAAGTTTTTTTGGCTTTTGGGCCACACCCGGGGTCATTCCTGGCTCTGTGCTCAGAAATTGCTCCTGGCAGACTTGGGGGACCATATGGGATGTCGGGAATCGAAACTGGGTCTGTCTCCAGTCAGCTTCATGCAAGGCAAATGCCCTATTGTTGTGCTATTGCTCCAGTCCCATATTCCTGAATTTTGACACCAAGGGGTTCGTCACTGTTTTTTGTACTCTTACTGACCATCCTTGCTGAACTCTCCTGCCTTTTCATCATACCGCTCTTCCTCTTAACTGCACTGGAGCAAAGGGTACAGATAGGAAGGAGGGATAGGATCTCATGGACTCACTGTAGAAGAGACTTGGCAGATGTGGACCCCTGCCTGATTTTGTAAATGAAGGTTCAGGTCACTGCCCCGCTCACTGTCGGCAAACCATTTGGGTCCTTTGCTGCTCTGGTGGCAGAATTGAGTCATGATCTCCAAGATGGGAGGTTTACTCTGGGTCCTCTATAGAGTTTTCTATATGGAATTGATTGTATGGAGTTGATTATATGGTTTATTGTACAGTGAAATCTCATCACCCCTGCTGTAGAGAGTGTGTTCTCATCGTAACATTCATTCTTTGATGTCTTCTAGAAAATTTTTTGGTCTTCGTTTGTTTTGGGGCTGCACCTGGAGGTGCTTAGGACTCAATCCTTATTTTGCTCTCAGGAATCACTTCTGGCAGGCTCTAGGGGACCTTGTGGGGTGCCAGGATTGAGCCTAGATAGGGCAAATGCAGTACAAGCATCTCACTTGTTTTACTGTCTCTCTAGCCTTCTGCTCAACTGTTACTCCTTTTCTTTCGCTTATTCCTCAACATCCATACCCATTTGCTTACAAAGTTCTACTTCCAGTTTTTTCTCATATTTGTCTCCACTGTGGCTTTCCCAGTGTTATCCTGACTTCAGCTATCTTTAGGATTCTGGGACCAGAGCCATAGGACCACAGGTAGGGTGTTTTCTTTGCACACAGAAAACTTGGATTTAATTCTCAGCATCCCATAGGGTTGATTTACCAGAAGTAAATCCTTTTTTTTTTTTTTTTTTTATGGTGGTGGTGGTGTGGATTTTGGACCATACTCTGTGATTACTCCCGGCTTTGCATTCAGGAACCATTCCTGGCAGTGCTCAGGGGACCCTATGGTATGTCTGAGATAGAACACGGGCTGACTTTGTGCAAGATAAATGCCCTACCCACTGTGTAATCTCTCTGGCACCACATTTGTTCATAGCCTCTTAAAAGCCTCTGTTTTAGCCCTCCCCCCTTTTCTTTTTTTGGTCACACCTGGTGACACTTAGGTGTTACTCCTGGCTATGTGCTCAGAAATCGCTCCTGGCTCATGGGACGACCATACAGGATACTGGGGATGGAACTGCGGTCTGTCCTAGGTCAGCTGCGTGCAAGGCAAACACCCTACTGCTGTGCCACTGCTCTGGCCCCTGGATTTTCCCCTTTTTTGGGGAAGAGTGTTCATATGTTCAGGGGCAACTCCTAGCTCAGTGATTGAGGGTCACTCTTGGTAGTACTTGGTGGATCATGTGCTGAGGATTGAACCTGGATCTCTTGCATGTTTAGTGTTTGCTTAGCCCATGGGCCTGTCTCTCTGGTTCATAAGACTATCTTTTAATTCACTCTTGTATCCCTACATCTTGCCAGGTACGTGATGCGCGAATCCTCCAGTGGTTGGTTGAGTCAGTCGATAATAATTTGGTGACATGAGAGCCATCCTGATTTCTTTCTTTCCGTTTTCTTTTCCTCAGGTACAGAAATTAATGCGGAAAAAGCAGTTGGATGTGGCAGAGTTTAGCATCTATTGGGATGCAGATTGCACTTTATTGGGGGACTTGCCCCAGGTAGAGCTACAGGTACGCTTTGGGAAAGGGCACTTCGATGCCAAACCATGCAGAGGTTGAGTGGGTAGGTGGCTGCTTTGGAAGGATTTTCCCTGCTTTCTTTCTCTGGACTGCACCCCAGTCAGCGCTGGTATGTGTGCGCAGATATTTCCAGTAGTGCTTGGCCCAGTTGTACGGTGCTTTGGCTATGGGAGGGTCTGGGACCTTGCCGTGCTAGACTGAAGTCAGTGTCATGTGTGCTATGTAGGTGCTCCCACATGAGCTAGCTCCTAGCATCCAGCACCAGGGTTTATTTTTATTTATTGAATTTATTTATTTATTATTTATTTATGTTTTTTGATCCACATCTGGTTTCTCTCAGGGGTTACTCCAGGTTTTACACTCAGAAATTGCTCCTGGCAGGCTCAGGGGACCATGTGGGATGCCGGGGATTGAACCTGGGTCTGTCCTGGGTTGGCTGCTGGCAAGGCAAATGGAAATGCCCTACCTGCTATGCTGTCGCTTCAGCTCTTATTTTATTTAATTTTGGTTTTGGGGCCATACCTGGTACTGTTTAGGGGTTACTTCTGACTTTGCACTCAGGAATCACTCCTAACTGTGCTCGGGAAAATCATATGAGGTGCCGGGGATCGAACCTGGGTTGGTTGTGTGTGAGGCAAACACCTTACTTGCTGTACTGTTTCTCCAATCTCAATATCTGAATTTTAAATGAACAAAGTGCCATATCTGATTCTTTTTTTTTTGTTGTTTGTTTGTTTTTTTGGGTCACACCGGTAGCGCTCAGGGGTTACTCCTAGCTTCATGCTCAGAAATCGCTCCTGGCAGACTCGGGGACCATATGGGACGCCGGGATTTGAACCAATGACCTTCTGCATGAAAGGCAAACGCCTTACCTCCATGCTATCTCTCTGGCCCCCATATCTGATTCTTAAAAAAGAAAATTCTTGGGGATGGAACAATAGTAATGGGAAGGATGTTTGTCTTGCATATGGCTGACCTTGGTTTGATCCCTAGCATCCCATATGATACCCTGAGCCTACTAGGAGTAATTTCTGAGGATAGAGCCAGAAGTAACTCCTGAGTGCCATTAGATATAGATCAAAAATAAATAGATCACTTTTCTTTTCAAAAAGAAAAATAAAAAATCTTGGGTCAGAGAGAGAGAGTTCAGTGGGTAAAGCGCTTGTCTTGCATCATATGACCAACCCGGGTTCAATCCTTGGCATCCCATACCCTTGAGTATTGTCAGATGTGGCCCCAAAACAAAAAAGGAACATTTTAATTTTATTTAAATGTCTTCTATGATGGCATTCAATTAAGAAATATTTACAAGATCATTATAAATCTATGGAATATAAAGTATGACCGCAAATGCTGAACATACTCTCAATTTAATTTTTTTTAATTTTGGTAAAAATGTTAAAGGTGGTTTAGTTGATTTTGTTTTGATTTTGGGCCATACCTGGCAGTGCTCAGAGCTTACTCTTGTTTCTGAGCTCAGGAATCACTCTTGGTGGGCTTGGGGTGTATTGAGGCGGGGCAGCTGTGTGCAAGGCAAGTGCCCTCGTCGCTGTACTAGCTTTCCGATCCTGAAGGTGGTTTAGTTGAAATGAAGAGGTCACATTTCTCCATAATATAATTGTTCAGGTTGTGTCCACATGTGTTTGTACAAGATGCCTTTTGTTTCAGTAATTCAGTTATATAAGTACTATGTGTTCGTAGGCAAGAAATAAAATGGTATGTAGGGATGGAGAGAGAGAGACAGCAGAGAAGGTATCTGCCTTGCATGCGGCTCACCTTGATTCAATCCCCAGTACCCTTGAGACCAGGAATTACCCCCAGCACAGACCTAGAATAAGCCTTAAGCACTGTTTGGTGTGGCCCCAAACCAAAACCAAACCGTTTGTGGCTATAAAAATAAATGAAGAAGCCAAAGGTCTTATTCTCTGATCCCTATTCCCTCTGCATTTTTTTCAGTTTTCAGTGTCAGAAAACAAACCCTGGACTTCACACGTGTAAGTCAGGTGTTTTGTCTCAGCCACATCCTCAGCACTGGAGGCAAAGGTCTTTATGACAAATATGAGATCGTCTGTGATAGAGCATTGAGTTAAAAAATCCAGGCCAGGACCAAGGAGAAATAACAGATAACACTCAGAGGGCGAATATGCATGTATGTGGGAGTCTGGGGACTCTCCCTGTTATGCCGGGTCCCCTTATGTACTGCTGGGTGTGACCCAACATTCCCCCATCCTCAAAATAGAGACACACCAAGACAAAACAGCATAGTGGTTAAAAAAGGGATCAGAGCAATAGTACAGTGGCAAGGGCATTTGCCTTGCATGTGGTTACCAGGGTTTAGTCCCCTGCAGGTTCCTTGAGCCCGCCAGGAGTAATTCCTGAGCACCGAAAGGCATGGCCCATAAACAAACAAACAAACAAACTAACAAAAAAAGAGGGTGGTTAAAAGCCCAGAAACTGGGGCCTGAGAGTTAATACATTAGGTAAGGAGTTTGTCTTGTTTGTGGGTGACCTGGGTTTGATTCCTGGCACTCTGTATGGGCCCCCAATTATACCAGGAATAATTTCTGAGCACAGACATAGGAGCAACCCCTGTACATGCTGTGTGTGGCCCCCAGTCAAATAAAAAATCTCAAAATGAGGGATTTGCCTGACTTTGGTATCATTAATTACATCTGAGGAGGGATAGTCTGGGACAGAAAAATGAGAGTAGGAAGGACATAATTTCACTTTCCTTCACTTTACAAATTTTAAATCCTGTGAATGTATTTATAAATAGAAATAAAGATTCAAATATCCTTAAAAAGCCCTCTATTGCCAACGTTTTCTTTTGAGGAACCCACATCCAGTGGCGCTCAGGGTTTACTCCTGGCTTTGCTCTTGGAAATTATTCCTGGCAGGCTCGGGATCCATATGGGATGCCAGGGATTGAACTGTCGGGATGGCTGTGTGGAAGGCAAATGCCCTATCTGATGTGCTTTCACTCCAGCCCCCATGATTGTCAGTTTTTGGATGCTGATAGATGGATGATACATTAGAAAATGTAATAACATAGACCCTGATAGTGGAAACATTAAAGCTAACATTAATAGTAACATTCTCGTGGCACTCAGGAGGCCATGGACAAGAGCATGGAGAGTCGTGGCCATCACTACATCCTGGAGCCTGTGTGTGCCTCTGCCCTGTTGAAGAGAAATTGCTCCAAAGAACCTCTGCGGACCCGGCACACTCCCCGCATAGAATGCGACATTCAGCTGGAGACCATTCCCCTGAGACTCTCTCAGGTACTGCATTTCCCTGCTGGACTGGTGGCTGGTGAAGAAAGAGTGTTGGTAGGGAAGTTCTGATAGGGGCTGTATCTAGCTGGAAATAAAGTGCACGCAAGGCCAGAAGTGGGGGTAGTTAGCGTTTACTGTCAGAGACAAGGCTGGTGGGCTTGTTCTTAGGTTAGTTTTGGCAGAATGATTTCAGGTGCTGAGCAGTCAGAGGGCGGGATTGGGGATGTGTCACAGTGACAGAGTGCTTGTCCTTTTTATTTTTCTATTTTGGCCACACCTGGGTCTGCACTCAGGAGTCACTTGCGGGCTCAGGGAACCATAGGGGATGGATGCCGGTGATTGAACTTGGGTTGGCAAGGCAAACGTCCTACCTGCTGTGCTATTGCTCCTGCTCTCAGAGCTCTTGTCTTGCATGTGAGATCTCTGGCACTACAAGCAAACAAATTAACAGAAAACAGTCCAGGAGACTGAATAAATAAATAAAAATATTCAGGATGCAGAGAACAGTACCACCTGATACGAAATCTGCTCTTTCCTCTTGTTGTTTGTTCCAGTCAGTGTCTCTATTTAGTGTGACTAGCTTGTCTTAATTGAGTAAAAGAATCAGATCAGTTCTAATCTTGGGCCTCTTAACCTCTGACCCAAAGCTGCAGTACCGGCAGATCATGGAGTTTCTCAAAGAGCTGGAGCGGAAGGAGAGGCAGGCGAAGTTCCGGAAATGGAAACCCAAAGTTGGCGTCTCGGAGAAGTAAGACCCTGTGACCTGCCAGTTCAGTGCTGTCTGTGTGGCGTCTCTGTCACGCCTCTTCCCGCATAGAGCAGAGTGAGGTCTCCCTGCCTTTTATATATGGTTGAAATAAAAGTCTAGTGTTGGGGGCCGGGCGGTGGCGCTGGAGGTAAGGTGCCTGCCTTGCCTGCGCTAGCCTAGGACGGACCGCGGTTCGATCCCCCGGCGTCCCATATGGTCCCCCAAGCCAGGAGTGACCTCTGAGCGCATAGCCAGGAGTAACCCCTGAGCGTCACCGGGTGTGTCCCAAAAACCAAAAAAAAAAAAAAAAAAAGTCTAGTGTTTTTTTATTCTGGCCTCTACAAGGGCCTTTCAGATTTCTTTTTAGTGATGTGCTCGTTGGATATTGGTTTGGGTTTGCTGGTGGTTGAAGTGTAGGACTCAGCTGCTCCTCTTATTAAGCTCACAGATGGGCGTTGTTGCACTGGTAGAAGGTGGTTGGTAGCTCACACTTAGTAATGTTTTCTGGACTTCTCATGTCTTCAATAGTCTGTATGTATGTAGTGTAATTCATAACTCCCATAGTCATGTACTTTATAACTCTTAGCACAGAAATAATTTTTTTCATGTTGCGTTGATAATTCTTTTTTATGGGGAGGCAAGGAAGGGTGTTTCCCAAGTGGTGCTCAGGGAACTGGGACCACAGGACCACAGCTATGATCCTTGGCCACTTTGGCCAATGTTTCAGTGCCGTGACCTGAGGATGTGATACTGTTCGGGCCCTGTAGTGCCAGGGATCGCCAAGGCTACCCTCAGTGCTCCGGGACCTACAGCTGGCAGTGCTCAGATACCCTGTGGAGCCGATGGTAGAACCCAGATCTGCTGTATGTCAGGCTTGCTTCTGAATCCAGACTCCATATCTCTGGCCCTTTATTTACCTCACACTCACAACTTGTTTTTCTCTGTGTTCTGGACTCACTTATAGACAGTTTAGGCTAACTCAGTCCAAGAAACCACCCCTATCTGTGGTCTCTGCAACTGCCTGTGGTCAGTCCTGGTCCAGTGGTCTAGAATTATTACAGTGAGATTGGTCTGAGAGACCCCATTCACATACCTTTTTTTTTTTTTTTTTTGGTTTTTGGGCCACACCCTGTGAGGCTCAGGGGTGACTCCTGGCTATGCGCTCAGAAGTTGCTCCTGGCTTCTTGGGGGACCATATGGGACGCGGGGGGATCGAACCGCGGTCCGTCCTAGGTTAGCGCAGGCAAGGCAGGCACCTTACCTCCAGCGCCACCGCCCGGCCCCCACATACCTTTTTTATAGTATATTTTTTGTAGCTATTTAATCCTTTTATTGCTGTTAATTTCTTATTGTGTCTAATTTGTTAGTATAGGTCTGTATACACAGGAAAACATATCTACACACACACACACACACACACACACACACACACACACACGTCATGGTACTACCTGTGGCTTTCAGGGATCCGCTCTGTATATATGCTTAGAAGATAACCCTATAACCCCTTCTGATAAAGGCATGCTGTTAAATATGCTGTTAAAATTTTTTTTCTTTTCTTTCTTTCTTTTTTTTTTTTTTTGCCACACCTGGCAGCACTCAGGCATTACTCCTGACTTCGTGCTCAGGAATTATTCCTGGCAGTCTTGGGGGGACCATAGGGGATGATGGATCAGCTGCATGCAAGCTAAATCTGCTGTGCTATTGCTTCGGCCCCATGCTGTAATTTTCTTTTCTTTTTTTCAATTTTTTTATTTTTAATTATGAGAACAATGATGCAAAGAAAGAGCACAAGGTAAAGTTACAGTGGAAGGACAATCGCCCATAAACAGAGTTCTCAGAAGAAATCCCCTTGCTGACGCCTAAATTTTGAACTTACAGTCAAAGAACATTAAGAAAAATAAGGCAGAGCCCATGTACAATTACTTTGTCCACAAGTCCCCAGATTGTAGTACATTATAACTTTTCTTAGCAGTACACAAAGCAATATAAGGCCGTGAAATTTATGTGACTCCTTAAACATTGAAGGCATAGTATTTTTTTTTACGTGTTCATGCACGTGCATATTAGTTTAAGTTAACATCAAAAGTTTAAGTGTTTTTTTTTTAAGGTTTACAGTCAAAGGAGCACAGTTAAAACAGTGTTAGAGTGGCAAATATTGTTTGCATAGGCCCACGAAAATATGGGGGGCATGGAAAGGAAAAGCCTTGGCCTGAATACAAGGAGACCCTACCCCTGAAGTTTCCTGGCATAAGACCAACTCTAGGCTCCAGGCAAACTAGTTTGTTCAATCCAAGTCATTGTCTGTAGTGCCAATACAGTTTTATTTTCATGCAGTCTCTATTGTTGGCATCAGGTTTCTGTATTAATGATCTTGGAATTTGCATATCCTACATTAAAGTCAGGCTGGTGTGGAGCATCCTCTTGTTTCACCTCACAATTAAAGGGCAATGCAGAAAGCCCTGTCCAGTAAGCAGGTCGTTGTTGTTGTTAAGTCTTCTCAGTGTTAAGGGAAGTCTCTTTTGAGTAGGTCGATGTCAGAGCAGCGGTAGGGTCTTCCCTAGTAGAGGACTGCTTCCAGGTGATGTTATAGACAACGTTGGATGTTTCGTAGATGGCTTCCCTGGATCAGGGGTGAATGGAGAATGCCCATTCTTCTGAGGCCTGTGCCAGATCATTATGTCAATGTTCAGGGTGTAAGGTCCCATTGCACTACAAGATTTGTGTGTTCCCATCTCTATTAGATAAGAACTTATTTGTATGTATAGTATTTTCTCGTTTTAATGTGCCTATGCAAACAAGAAATAAAGCCACGTGGTGTTATCGGTGTATATGGGGGCGTAAGAACACGTCCAAAAATACCCATGACTTGGTTCAAACATAAGAATTAAACTTACAGACTCTTTCACCAAATTCCCTATTGAACAGTTCACAAAGAGAAGAAAAGATAAAAAATGGGGAAAATCGTCACTGTATAAGAAAATATTCAGCAAGAGCTATAGCTGTCAAAGAAACACACATAAAATGTTGAAAAGACATATGTGTCCATTTTATGCCTTTTGAAATAGTTTGGGGGGGGGTGTTAACTCCAGTGCACTACTTTGGTCTGTGACTTAGAACTCTGCAGTACTGAAGTTAAAAAGGGTAAATACGGAGTAATGACCATGCTGTAATTTTCTTGATGTGATGTTGGGGTTCTATCTTTATTTTATTTTTTTTGGTATTTGGGTCACACCCGGCAACACTCAGGGGTTACTCCTGGCTCTGTGCTCAGAAATCACTGGCTCAGGGTACCATATAGGATGCCAGGGTTCGAACCAGTGACCTTTTGCATGAAAGGCAAACGCCTTACCTCCATGCTATCTCTCCGGCCCCGGGGTTCTATCTTTGATATTCCTTGCTGGCAGATTTACTTTCTCTATGTATCAAGGTTAGTCTTATATTAGGATGAGTGTGCTGGGCCACGGATGTAACTCAGTGGTGCTGCACATGCTTAGCATGGATGTAGATGTGAATTCAAGCACAAACTTCCCCACAGTAAAGTAATGTTGAAGCTTCAAATTGTGGAGCTGCCCACGTGGCAGTTTTTTTCTCAGGAGAGGTGTTCAGTGGAGTTGCCTTGGGCTGCGACAGCCTTTTGGATCAGAAGTAATGGTCGGATTGTGCACAATTCCAGCTGCCGGGAGTGGTGGTATTTTGCTCTGAATGCTAACCTGAATGCCATCAGAGAGCAGAGGAAGCGATGTACGTGGGACTTCCTGCTGCACCGGGCCCGGGATGCTGTGTTTTACACTGACAGATACTTTAGAAAGTTGAAAGGAGGCTTGCTGTCTGCAGATGACAAGGTGAGTGTCTTCATGCAGAGGACGGGACTTCCCTCTCCAGAACTGTGAACACTGGGGATTTGTAAAAAGTGGGTTTCCTTGCAATGGATCATAATGTGACAACCCAGAGTTGGTTCGAGTAGGCTGAGATCTTCTCGGAAGGCCCTAGCTTGGTCAGAATTCTCCACCTTCTGCTCCTCCGGAGAGCCTTGTTCTGGGGTGATGGGAGCAAGATGTGCCTGCCTTGCCTCTGTGCCCTCCCCTTCCTCCCCAGTTCTCTCTGCTGGTCCCCTGCATTCTGAACCTGGCCCCCCACATTGACATGGGGGTGGTGGAGGAAGCACAGTGAGCACAGAGCTGCCCTTTGTCTTCCTGGAGTTGGGAATCTGTGCTGGAAATGTAGAGCTTATTAATTAAATGGTAGATTCCTTCCTAGCCTTTATTGGGATTTGGGAGGGTTTTCTGACTCCTCTGGAGTTCTCTGCCTCTTTCTTTTGCTTCTTTCCCCCACCACAGGAGGAGATGTGTCGGATAGAAGAGGAGCAGACCTTTGAGGAGTTGAAGATCTTGCGCGAACTGGTTCATGACCTGTTTTACAAGCAAGAAGAGCTGGCAGAGGTCAGAGGCACTCCCCAGGAGAGGCCTTTAGCCCCTACCTGCTCCGAGGCAGGGTGGGGGACAGAGACTAATCGGGGACCTATCACCTCTTGTTTCTCTGTTCTTGGTGCTCATCGCTGCTCGTTTTTGATTGACGCAGAACATCCGAGAGCCTCAACTGGAATCTCCAGTGGAGTCCCCCGGAGACCCGGACGCACGTGGCGGCAGTGGCATGCTGCAGTATCTTCAGTCGTGGTTTCCAGGCTGGGGTGGCTGGTATGGGCAGCAGAGCCCCGAAGGGAAGCCTGTCGAGGGCCTGAGTGCCGAGCCGCATGAGCAGTGGACTGCTGAGGAGATCCTGGGTAAGGGGGTGCTGCCTTTGTACATGGAGCCTTTGGCCTGTGCTCAATGGACTTTTGGGACTCCTGTGCCCCAGGTTATTGGTATGTTCAAAGAATAAGAAAAAAAATATTTCTAAGGCACTTTGGCTGACGTCCACAGATGCAGAGAGAGGGGGATTAAGAGCTCCATGACTGAGTTTGAGTATCAGGTCCATTGCAGTTGGATGCAGAAAGCAGTGATTCTAAGAGACCTACATTCTGCCCACTCCGAAAAGTTTAGTTCAGTTAAAATATGTTTTAGGTGCTAGGGCCTCATCACGTTAACATCCCAGGGTCATATCCCCAGCCAACAGTGCCATAGCACAGAGGACTGTCCCAGTGGAATAGAAAGGATTGGGCATTCCAAGCTGTGACAACCACCTTAGCTGTGACAGCCACTCACTCATGCCGTGAGTACCCAGGGGTAGTCTGTGCCCTTAGGTTGGAAAGGGCAGGTGTGGGATGCACCCTAGACTTCGTTGCAATTCTGCATTTTCCCATGTATAAACTCCTGGAGTTCTTCCCAGAAAACGGGGAAGCTAGATGGGGAATGTTATCACGGGCTACGAGGGCCATGCCCGGACACTCTTGAAAACGTTCCACGTTTTATCTCAGAGTCTTGTTCACATTTAGGCACAGAGGAGTTTTTTGACCCCACGGCGGATGCCTCTTGTATGAACACGTACACGAAGCGGGATCACGTCTTTGCCAAACTGAACCTGCAGTTGCAGCGAGGCACCGTGACGCTGTCGCAGCAAGAGCCAGGAACTCCGCCCGAGGCCGAGAGTGCCTTCATGCAGCTCGAGTTTTCAGGTGCTGCCTCAGGAAATGCCCATGCTCCTGACCTCTCAGGCCCCTGGCGTCACCTCTCACTGTTCTCTGTAGCTGAGTTTAGGAATGGGGCCGTGCCCACTGAGTTACCGTGGAGACTGTCCTTGGGGCAGCTCTGGGAATGTCCCGCTTATATCGTCTGTCAGCCACTCGGTACATTGCTTTGCTTTGTATGGGATTGTGTTGAAAGACCGCATTTCTTACAAGGTGCTGATTCATTATACTGGACTTGGGGCCAGTGGCCCTGTAACTCGTGTCTGATTGTAATTCAACTAAGTGCTTATTTTGTAGCCTTTGTTCTCCCTTGAACATGTGTCTCTCTTGCTTGTCTCTCTTTTTTTTTTTATTATTTTTTTAAAATTTTATTTATTTATTTATTTATTTATTTATTTATTTATTTATTTATTTATTTAGTTTTTGGGTCACACCCGGCAGTGCTCAGGAGTTACTCCTGGCTCCACGATCAGAAATCACTTCTGGCAGGCTCGGGGGACCATATGGGACACCGGGATTCGAACTGATGACCTTATGCATGAAAGGCAAACACTTTACCTCCATGCTATCTCTCCGGCCCCTAAATTTTATTTATTTTTGTCTCTGCTTCTTTGCTTGCTGCTGTCTTGTACTCTGAGAAGCCCATGATCTCTCTTGAACACGTACTTCCTCTGGCAGCTTTTTCTTGTGGTCAGGAAAGTTGGAGAGTGCATTTGCTCTGTGCTTAGGGTCCATTTTCACCAGCCAAGTCAACAGCAGGATGTTGAAAAATGCAAAGTGTGTGGCAGTAAAGTGTACCACTTTGCTCAGGGGTCACTCCTAGCATTGCTTATTGAGCTGTCTCACTGGACACTGGGTCCAGTAAGAGCTGGAGTGGGAAGGTGGTGTGGGTTGGAGCTGACTGGAAGTGTCCTTAGACGTGCTGCAAAGAATCCATTTTAAATTGACCACCGTTTGCACGCGTGCAGATTCGAACATTTGCAATCTGCAATTATAGAATGATTATAGTTGATTCCTTTTTGTGACTTGGAATTAAAGGTATATGTAAATGTAAATGCTCAGAGTTAGTTTCTTATTTCACACATGATTTTTATTTTTTTTTGGTTTTTGGGTCACACCCGGCAACACTCAGGGGTTACTTCTGGCTCTACGCTCAGAAATCGCTCCTGGCAGGCTCGGGAGACCATATGGGTTGCCGGGATTCGAACCACCATCCTTCTGCATGCAAGGCAAATGCCCTACCTCCATGCTATCTTCCTGACCCCTTCACACATGATTTTATTTCAGTCAATAAAACCAGCAGTTCTTTGAAATTTACCATTAGTTTGCAGGCTAGTGTCATTCCCTTCCTCAAGAAAAAGCCAATTTTTTGGACAGTTTTGTTTGTTTTTGGGTCACACCTGGCAGTGCTCAGGGTTTACTTTGGGCTCTGTGTTCAGGAATTGTTCCTGGTAGGTGTTGGAAGACTATGTAGGATGCCAGGGATTAAAGAAGGCCGATGGAGCAAGGCAAGAGCCCTATCCATGTTTAATCTCTCCAGCTTGGCCAAATTGTTTGACATTTATTTATTTATTTATTTATTTATTTATTTATTTATTTATTTATTTATTTATTTATTGGTTTTTGGGCCACACCCAGTGATGCTGAGGGATTACTCCTGGCTGTGTGCCCAGAAATCGCTGCTGGCTTGGGGGACCATATGGGACGCCGGGATCGAACCAAGGTCTCTTCTGGATCAGCCACATGCAAGGCAAACACCCTACTGCTGTGTTATTGCTCTGGCCCCATCTTTTTTTTTTTTTTTTTGGCTGTTGTTGTTTTGGGCCACACTCTGAATGACTTAGAAGGCTTACCCCTAGCTCTGTGCTCAGGAATGACTTCTGGTAGTGTTGTGGTGTTCAGGGAGCCATGTGGTGTTGGGGATTGAACTGGGGTTGCCACGTGCAAGGCAAGAGCCTTATTTTTCCCTGTACTTGTTCTTCAGCCTGACTTGTTCATCTGGAGAGATGAGCAACTATAAAAAGTATAGGTGAGGGGTCGGAGCAGTGGTGCAAGTGGTAGGGCGTTTGCCTTGCATGGGTTAACCTAGGATGGACTGTGGTTCGATTCCCTGGCATCCCATATGGTCCCCCAAGGCAGGAGCGATTTCTGATTGCATAGCCAGGAGTAACTTCTGAGTGTCACTGGGTGTGGCCCCCCCCCCCAATGAAATGTATAGGTGAACTGGTAGAAAATACTTTCGCTTATAATTTATCATGCTGACATACTCCTAATATTTCTTATGTATTAATATGTTTGCTTACACAAAGAACAATATAGGTATATAGATAAGAGTTGTTTTCTTGGGGCTGGAGTGATAGCACAGTAGGTAAGGTGTTTGCCTTGTATGTGGCTGACCCGGCTTTGATCCCTGGTATTCATATGGTCTCCTAAACCTGCCAACAGTGATTTCTGAGTAGAGCCAGGTGGAATCCCTGAGTGTTGCCCGGTGTGGTTCAAAACCAAAACCAAAAAAGAATTTTTTCTTGTAATTTTAAGGAAAACTAATTTATAGTAATTTAATAGTCCTCTGTGTATAATATAATACTTTTTAATCATTTTAGACAATTGCAGCACAGTATTAACTATTACATTTATTTATTTATTTATTTATTTATTTATTTATTTATTTATTTATTTGTAGATGTGAAGCTTTTAGCAGAAGCTCTTCCTCGAAGAAATTCCTCCTTGCTCTTAGTTCGATTGGGTGGACTGTTTCTTCGAGACCTGGCCACAGAAGGAACCACGTTTCCTCTTCTGGTCTTCCCTAATCCAGTATGTACCTTGGAGGGGCCCAGTCATCCTGGTGTGGGGGACTTGGGGTTTGGTTCAGGTAAGCAGTAAGTGGTGCTAACTGGGTTTATGCCGACATTTCATCACCTGGAGAAAACTGTGCTGATGGAAAACAAACCTGGAGTAGAGAATTGCTTTTGTAAGTTTTCAGAGTGTTTATAGAGTAGATTTAGGGCAATGGCCTCCCCCTCTGCCTACTCTACCTCTTCCTTCTTGTCCTCTTCCTTCTCCTATACCCAGTGGTGCTTGGGCCTGCTCCTACCACTTTGCTTAGGGGTCACTCCTAGCAGTGCTGAGAATTGAACCTGGGCTTCTTGCATGCAGAGTATATGCCCTGCTTATTGAGCTTTCTCACTGGCCCTTATATATGTGTGTATGATTTAAAAAACAATAGAATGAAAAAAAACACAATTGAATGTTTTTTCTATTTCTATTCTATTTCTAATGTGGGAATGTTGCACTGGTGAATGGGGGTGTTCTTTACATGACTGTAATCATACAACTATACTCATATTTGTAATCACGGTGTTTAAATAAAGATAATTATAAAAAAAAGAAATAGGAGGTATGCAAATAAAAAAAAACAATAGAACATAAGTCTTTCATTAGAATAGCATTTCTCAACTGGGACTATATTGCCCCTCTGTGGACCCTCAGGATGACTAGACTTGGGCAACCATGTGGGGTACTGGGGTGTATCAGAAGCCTTATGCCCCAATCCCAGGGGATTGGGGGAGACTCAAGTTTGGAAGCAAATGCCGACACAGGAAATAATCCACACATGGTTAAGGACATAAAACAAGTTCAGGAATTTCCACTGTAAGCTTTCTGCTCCTTTCACTAAGACCAGCAAGCATAAAGTTCAGTAGTGGAAAATCGAAGCGGTTTTTCCCTGAGTTCCAGGGTCTTTATTAGGAAGCGCCAGACCACACTCTGGGGTGGAGTACTGGTGGGATAAGAGACCATTCCAAAGGTGCTTCCATCCAAAGGTGCTTTCGTCCAGTGAGTAACAAGCATATCCTGAATAGGATGGAAGCCGGTTAACCCGACACTGGGGACTGAGCCGGAGCAGGGTTAGCCATGTGCGAGGCAAGCTCCTTACCTTCTCTATTGTCTCTCCAGAATCCCTATATTATTATAATTTATTTATTTATTTTTGTGGGGGGTAGATTGTGAGAGAGGGTGGGAGGGCAGGGCACATTTGAGAAGTTGTCCGTGTGCAGTTTTTAGTGAGTAATCATGAATCTCACGCATTGAATTCAGGGCAGCTCTCTCCCCAACGGCAGGCTGGGAAAAGACATGAGCTGGAGGGCCCAGTCTCCGAATCCTCAGGAATCGGCTCCTGCAGAGTTTGGAGCTGAGGGGCCACACGGATCTGTCCGCTGTGAGGTCCCCTCTTGCCCTGAACCCTGTGTGTCTCCTGTGTGTGTTCACAGCAGAAAGAAGTTGGCCGAGTCTCGCAGTCCTTTGGCCTCCAGACACCACCAGCAGATAGACGAGACCAGCACCCTGGTAACTGTTGCATTTTAGAAACTAGCCCTGATAACTAGCATGGTGGCAGGTTGGTAGCCTTGGAAAGGTGGGTTGTTTGAAAGGCGGGGAGTGGAGTGTTGTCTATTCTGTTTTGTGCCCCACTTTGAGGAGTGAATCTATGTTCGACTTGGAGACGGGCTGGTGCTGTCCTTGAACCTGCATAGAATCTGGCAGTCTCTTGGACCGCTGAGTCTTAAGGTCCATAATGAGAACTGTTGTATTTATGAAATTAATTAAAGTCCTAGATGATGGTGGAGGATGGATGGGGGAACCTTTCTCAGCCTGCCCAGGCACCTGCAGCTTCTTTGGCCTGAGGGTTCAGGATAAAGAAAAGGAAATGATCCACAAGCAGTTGATAGAAGTCTGGAGACAAGAAGCTTTAGTATAAGGCCCTAACCACCACGTGTGGCTTCTAAGCTAAACAGCCTTTCTGCACCCAACCCTCTCTCATCTCTCCATCCTGCCTCTTCCTGAGGCTTCTTGCTGAATCTCTCTTACACCCCTTAGGCAACCCCTTTGTTACCTTCTATAGACCCCCCCCAGATGTGGGCAGGTCTGACCATCAGGTAAGATTAGCATTTTGCCCTGGGAGGGGTAACAAGAACAAATACAACAAACCTGGAGGATTCTTGATGAAATTTAGTACATCATCATCATCATCATCATCATCATCCTCGTTGTAGTTGTTATTATTATTATCACTTAGTTTAGGTCCATACTTAGGACCGACTCCTGGATCAGTGCTCATGGGACCCTGTTGGCGTGCTTGGGGGACTGTGTGGGCTTCTACATGGTAAGAATGTGTTCTAGCCCTTGGACCATTCCCTGTCTCGGAGTTAATTATGGTTATGCCCCCTTTTTTATATACTGTGTATATAAGTATGAACTGACTGGAGACTAAGTTCACAAGTTCCTCCTCCCCCGCCACACTTGATTATAGGTTATCGTAGGGAGGAAGGGGCTCGTTTCCGTGTGTCCCATCTTCTTTCTCCATTTTTCCCCTTTAGCTGCAGACCCGGATGACCCAGTGTTTGAGATGCTGTATGAGAGAAACCCGGCGCACAGCCACTTCCAGAGGAGACTGAATGTTAGCACGCGGCCCTTGAACATCATCTATAACCCTCAGGCTATTAAGAAAGTAGCAGACTTTTTCTACAAGGGAAAGGTTCATACCTCAGGTTAACTTTTTTTGTTTGTTTGATCTTACGCTGCTTTACAAAAGATACCTTTCCTGTTACTGCTAGTGCTCTGGACGTGGGTGATTGTGCATGCTAGTGGTAGACAAGCCCACAGAGTTAAGTGGCCACGTTTGCCCTCGATGGTTAAGTCAAAATTGAGGTCTTTGGAAAGTTATTTTTCCAAGAAGAATCAATGTCTTTTTTTTTTTTTTGTTTGCTTGTTTTGTTTTTTTTTGGTCACATCCGGCCGCACTCGGGTTACCCCTGGCTCAGAAATCGCTCCTGGCAGGCTCAGGATTCGAACCACTATCCTTCTGCATTCAAGGCAAAAGTCCTACCTCTATGCTATCTCTCCGGCCCCCTAGAATCAATATAAATACTTTCTTTTCTCTTGCCTCTACTCAGCATATAGGGGTTACTCCTGACTCTGTGCTCAGAAATTACTCCTGGCAGGCTTAGGGGACCATTTGGGATGCTGGGGATTGAACCTAGTGAGTTGGCTGTGTGCAAGGCAAACACCCTCACTGCTGTGCTATTGCTCCAGCCCCACAGCATTTTTAATTTTTGGGCCATACCTGGTGACGCTCAGGGGTTACTCCTGGCTATGTGCTCAGAAATCGGTCCTGGCTTGGGGGACCATACGGGACATTGGGGGATCGAACTGCGGTCCATCCTAGGTCAGCCACGTGCAAGGCAAATGCCCTACCACTGCGCCACCGCTCCAGCCCCCACAGCATATATTTTTAAAATATTTCCCATTCCTTTAGAATGGAGGTTTACGAGCTATTCAGAATACTTTAAAGCATTTATGATTTTCCTGTTAAATGACAAGATCCATTGTTTTACTTGGCATAGCATTAAATATTGGAAATCCATCATTGTATTTCCCTGTTTCACCACTGATTTCTTTTCTTTTCTTTTTTGGTTTTTCGGCCACACCTGGTGACACTCAGGGGTTACTCCTGGCTGTACGCTCAGAAATCATCCCTAGCTTGGGGGACCATATGGGACGCTGGGGGATCATACCACGGTCCGTCTTGGCTATCACGTGCAAGGCAGATGTCTTATGCCCTGCGCCACCGCTCTGGCCCCTCACCACTGATTTCTTTATGCCTCTCTTTGTTTCCCAAAAAGATTGGAGATGGTAGGTCCAGATGAAGCCTGGCAACTGACAGGGTAAAAAGGATGAAACACTTTTCCAAGGACACAGGAGCTGTTTCTGGGTTGGGGTCTTATCCGTGAATGCAGTAACTGTTCTGCTGTCAGTGACAGAACAAGGAATGCATTTCCATCTGACTTCTGTTTTCTCTTTCAAGATGCCATCAATCTGGAGCTGGAAAGATAGCACAGAGGTAGGGCGTTTGCCTTGCAAGCAGTCGACCCAGGACCAACATTAATTCAAAAATCAGCATTCCATATGGTCCCCTGTGCCTGCCAGGATTGAGTTCTGAGCACAGAGCCAGGAGTAACCCCTGAGCGCCGCTAGGTGTGGCCCCAAAACAGAAACAAAAACAAAGATGCCATCAATCTATTAAGGATTTGGAAATCTTTACAGATCTTAATGCTTCTGAATCAGCTTTCAAGGATTTCAAAGCGGTTTGAAAAACTTGAGTGACTTAGGTGCCTTTGGTACTGCCTTTCTCCCCAGGACCATCCCTCTCCAGGGGAGAAAGTGACCTTTCCGCTTGCCCATCCAGTGCAGGGTAGTCGGAGAGGGCAGCTGTTGTTTCTTGTTAGCTCTGGTGGGAACTTCTGGTGACTCACTGTGCAGTGCTTTCTCTGAACTCCCCTTGGAAAATTGTGACTTTCTACCTGTGTCCTGCCTGCAGGTTTTGGTTATCAGTCTGAACTGGAGCTGCGCGTGGCTGAAGCGGCCCGCCGACAGTACAACAAGCTGAAGATGCAGACCAAGGCAGAAATCCGGCAGACTCTTGATCGTCTGCTAGTGGGTGATTTCATTGTAAGTGGGGGTGCCTACACTCTCTTCTGGGGTGTGTGTGAAGGGATAGACCTGAATGATTTCATTTCTAGCTCATGTCTTTTACAGTCAGGGTTTAATGAATAAAAGCAAATGCTTTGGATTTGGCCCAATTTTTGGGGGGCTCATCTTGGAATACACTTAAGATTTGCTTTTGAGGGCCAGGAAGATAGCACAGGAGGGAAAGCACTTCCCTTGCATGTGGGTGTTTTGGTTGTGACCCTGATCTCATTCCTGGAACTGCATATGGTTCTCCCAATGTTGCTAGAGGTGACAAAATGAAGAGTAAGCGCTGAGCACCACTGGCTGTGGCCCCCAAACAAAACAAAACAAAATTATTCTCTCCATTTTCTAGATGTGATATTTGGTGCACGTTTCATCTAAGAATACCCCTTTTCACTTATCATTATTAGAGCGACTGTAATGATCCCCCAGTTTTGGTTTGAGGGTATGATAGTCACTTTGTGAAGCTCTGTGACCAGCTGATTTAGGAGGCCACAGTCAAGGGGAGGAACCACTCAGTGTCTTAAAGGGCAGAGCTCAGTGGCATGGAGAGACACTGTTGGGGTGCAGTGAAGAGGCTCAGTGCTGTAGCTTCTTGTTTGGCCATGCTAGTTGGAAGTGTAGGGCTGGGTGGTAGATAGATTTAAAAAGAAATGTTTAGGGTAGGAGAATTAGTTTTTGATTTTGTTTTAATTGTTATGTTTCAATACAGATTACAGTAGAAGCCATCTTATTATTTCAGACCAAGAATTTTCTTCTTGATGACATTTATTTAAAATAGCTTTTACTGGGGGCTGGAGAGATAGCATGGAGGTAGGGTATTTGCCTTGCATGCAGAAGGACGGTGGTTTGAATCCTGGCATCCCATATGGTCCCCTGAGCATGCCAGGAACAATTTCTGAGCATAGAGCCAGGAGTGACCCCTCAAGCACTGCCGGGTGTGACCCCAAAACCAAAAAAAAAAAAAAAAGCTTTCACTACATGTAACCTGAGATGTAAGGCTGAGATTTATGGCAGAGACATGCAGTTTCATTGATCTTTTGGGGGAGGAGGGTTTGGCCCTTGCTCAGTGGTACTCAGGGTACCACATGGTATCCTGGCTCTTGGTGGTGCTCAGGGACCATATGTAGTTCATGGGAATGAACTGTAGTTGGCCAGAGTTGGCCATATGTGAGGCAAGTCCCCCAGCCCTTTGCACTATCTCTCTGGCTCCGTGGATTGTTTTTTGTTTGAAATGAGTCACATCCAGCAGTGCCTAGGGTTACTCCCAGCTCAGTTCTTGGGGGTTGCTTCTAGCAGTGGTCAGATATCATGTGGTGACATATAGCTACAAAGCTGCTCTTTGGTCCTTAGAGATATGTCCTTGGTCCTAGTGTGGTTTTAATATTTAAAAAACAAAGCTCCTATGTTTTAAGATATTGGTATGAAAGGTCATGGCTCCCAATCTCCTGAATAAATTACTGGATTTCTACATTCTTTTAATTTATAATTTCTGTGGTACTTTAGAATATGAAATCCTGGGATTGGGAAAAATAGTAAAAGAGGTAGGGCATATACCTAGTATGTGCAACGCCCTGAGTTTGATCCCTGGCAGGGTATGGGCTCCCAGGTACTGCCAGGTACGGTTTTTACTAAAACAAAACGAAACAAAACAAAAATTGAGCATTAAGCTATTTAAATTAGAAACCTTTTTTTTTGAACCCTGATCATCACAGGAAAGAGAAAAGACAGTTTCCAATTCACTTGTAAATTTCTTATTCAACTTCACTTGTTTGTGATAATGCTTCTACTCCTCAAGCATTTTAAGTTTTATTTCAAGTTTTTGCTGTAATACCATAGATCAGAAAGTCATTCTCTGACTGGGACTCTAGTTTGTCCATCTCTAGAGATTTGAGCTGCAGCTCTGAAGCTCTTCTTGTTCAGCAGCTGCAGTTCAAATTGTTTACCTGGGGCCAGAATGATACTCCAGAGGGTTGGGTGTTGGCCTTTCACCCTGGCCGACCTGGCTCCAACCCCCGGCTTCCTATATATGATCTCCTGAGCATCATCAGGAGGGATGCTTGAATGCAAAGCCAGGAGTTATCCCTGATGACAGCTGGTGTGGCTCCAAAACAAAACAAAATGACATCATTTAACTGGTTTATTTTTACAGGAGGAGAGTAAACGGTGGACTGTGAGACTGGATATTTCTGCGCCTCAGGTGATCTTTCCCGATGACTTCAAGTTCAAGAATCCTATGCTAGTAGTTGTGGATCTAGGAAGGATGTTGCTGACCAATACCCAAGGTAAAAAGCATGAATGTTAAGTCATGTAAATGAAGTATAGCAGGTCTCTCTGCTCAACCAAGCACAACGACAAAAGTATTAAAAGAACATCGTGTTTTGTTTATTTTTGGGCCACACCAAGCTCAGGAATGCTCAGGTTACTCCTGGCTCTGTACTCAGGAATTACTCCTGATGGTGCTCAGGGGTCATGTAGGATACTGGGGATCGAATTTAGGTGGGCCATGTGCATGACAAGCACACTGTCCACTTTGCTAGTGCTCTGGCTCCTGAGTATGATGTTTTCAAGGCTCATCCATGCTTGTATCTACACTTAACATCCTACTTATGGCCGAAAAATCTCTTTGTGTAAATATACCACTATTGATCAGTTATGAATGTTTGTCAGTTGGTGGACACTTGGTTTGTTTGTACATTTCAGCTATGTTGAGTAATGCTGCTATGAATATTTGTTTTGTTTTGTTTTTGTTTATTGCTTTTGGGTCACATCTGGTGTCGCTCAGGGCTTACTCCTGGCTATGCACTCAGAAATCACTCCTGGCTTGGGGGACCACATGGGACACCAGGGAATCAACCATGGTCCATCCTAGGTCAGTTGTGTGCAAGGCTAATGCCCTCTCACTGTGCCACCGCTCCGGCCACTGCTATGAATATTCTTTTACTTTTGTGTGTGCTATACCTGGCAGTGCTTAGGGCTTAACCACTGCTCTGTGCTCAGGTATCACTCTTGGTGGAACTTGGGGGATCATATGCAGTGTTGGAAATCAAACCAGAGTCAGCCATGTGCAAAGCAGACATCCAACCTGCTCTCCTCTATCTCTGGCCCTGAAGAGTTTTGTATAAGCTTTTATACAGACATGTTATCTCAGTTATACTTCGAAGTGGCAGTGTTGGCTCATATGGTTCAGCATTTTAGGAACTGTCAGATCATTTCCAAATGGTGGCGTCATTTTACTGTCTTACCAGCCATGTATGCAGGATAGAAATTTTCCTATACTTTGCCAGCACTTGTTTTCTATCTTTTGAATTAAGTTTATAGTCTGAGGTAATACCTCAAAGTACTTAGAAGGTCCCTCCTGGTGATATTCGGCCAGCCGGCCCAAGGATATATGGTACTGCATAGGCCTTGTGGGGCTACGGACCATTACAGCCACCCAAACAATACCTAGGAGCCTATGTGGTGCCCAGGATCAAACCCAGGTCCATATTTGTTCTAACCACTATGTGGTCTAATGACCCTCAGACATAACTTTCGATTCTCTCTCTTGCTTTGCAGAGGATTCCAACCGAAAAAGTGGGGATGGCTCAGCCTCTGAGGAGAACCAGTTTAGTGATGAGGAATATAAGACCCCGCTAGCCACCCCCACGAACACTCCGCCTCCCGAGAGCAGTGACAGCAACGGGGAGAAGACGCCTTCGTTTTCCGGAGTGGAGTTCAGCGAGGAGCAGCTTCAGGCGCATTTAATGAGCTCGAAGATGTACGAGAGATACTCCCTGTCCTTCCTGGACCTCCAGATCATGGTGGGGCACGTGAAGGACAACTGGAAGCACGTGCAGGATATCGATGTGGGGCCCACCCACGTGGTTGAAAAATTCAATGTTCACCTCCAGTTAGAACGCCGCTTGATCTACACCTCTGATCCCAAGTACCCCGGCGCTGTACTCTCAGGCAACCTGCCAGACTTAAAAATACACATCAACGAAGACAAAATAGCTGCCCTGAAGAACTGCTTTGCTCTTCTGACCACCCCGGAAATGAGGACTTGCGACACGCAGATCAAAGAGAAGATTTTTCCCCAAGAGGCCGACCTGGGGAGTTTGCAGGACTCGGTGATGAATCTAACCCAGAGCATCGTGCTGTTGGAGCAGCACACCCGGGAGGTCCTGGTGGAGTCCCAGCTCCTCCTGGCTGAGTTTAAGGTCAACTGTATGCAGCTCGGTGTCGAGAGCAATGGCCGGTATATTTCTGTGCTCAAGGTCTTTGGTACCAATGCGCACTTTGTGAAGAGGCCGTACGATGCGGAAGTCTCCTTAACCGTCCACGGGCTGCTCCTCGTGGACACCATGCAGACCTACGGTGCTGACTTTGACCTGCTGATGGCCTCGCATAAGAACCTGAGCTTTGATATTCCAACAGGAAGCCTCTTGGATAGCAGGGTCCAGTCTCCCGTGTCGGGGCCCACGGCTTCCCACCTCGAGGATGCGGCTGCTCTGAACCACCGATCGGCTGCTACCAACCTTGCCCTGGACACGATTCTCAGCAAAGAGCAGGAGTCCCTCATTAAATTGGAATATCAGTTTGTGAGTTCCGAGTGTCCGTCGATGAACCTGGATAGCACCCTTCAGGTGATTTCATTGCAGGTGAACAATTTGGACATTATCCTCAACCCAGAGACAATTGTGGAGCTGATTGGCTTCCTCCAGAAGTCCTTTCCCAAGGAGAAAGATGACCTGAGCCCGCAGCCCCTAATGACGGACTTGGAAAGAAGCTTCAGGGAAGAAGGAACTTACCAGTCTACTTATGAGCAGAACACGGAGGTGGCCGTGGAGATCCACCGGCTTAACTTGCTGCTTCTCCGGACCGTGGGGCTGGCGAACGGCGAGAAATACGGCCGCAAAATCGCCACTGCCAGCATCGGGGGCACCAAAGTCAACGTCTCTATGGGCAACACGTTTGACATGAGCGGCTCCCTTGGCTGCCTGCAGCTCATGGACCTGACGCAGGATAATATGAAGAACCAGTACGTGGTTAGTATCGGCAACTCCGTCGGTTATGAGAACCTCATCAGCGGCCTCAGCTACTTCGAGTCTGTCCGCATGGAAGACGCGGCCCTCACCGAAGCGCTGAGCTTCACGCTGGTGGAGAAATCGAAGCAGGAATGTTTCCTCAACCTCCGGATGGCCTCCCTGCATTACAACCACTCGGCCAAGTTTCTCAAGGAGCTGACCCTGTCCATGGATGAGCTCGAGGAAAACTTCCGAAGTATGCTGAAGAGCGCCGCCACTAAGGTCACCACGGTGCTCGCCACCAAGACGGCGGAGTACAGCGAGATGGTGTCGCTCTTCGAGACGCCTCGGAAGACGCGGGAGTCCTTCACTTTGGAAGAGAATGACATCTATGGCTTCGACATGGCCGCCCCTCGCTCGGACACTGTCAAGCTGATCTTGAACATCAACATCGAGTCCCCGGTCGTTTCGATCCCTCGGAAGCCCGGGAGTCCCGAGTTGCTGGTGGGCCACCTGGGCCAGATCTTCATCCAGAATTTTGTGGCCGGCGAGGATGAATCTGGAAGTGACCGCCTGCAGGTGGAAATCAAAGACATTAAATTGTATTCTTTGAATTGTACCCAGTTGGCAGGCCGAGAGGGTCCTGGGTCTGAGGTAAACCGGACCTTTTGCCCTCCTTCTGGATCCGCCAGTGCCAGTAGCCAGGAGGAAGCCCAGTTCACGCGACACGATTTCTTCGAGTCTTTGCATCGAGGTCAAGGTGAGGCACTTATGATCCTCCCTCATTTGCAGCCGCGATATGAGTGGGAGGTCTCGGGTTGCTTGATGTGGCGTGCTTACCAAGAGTTCCACTCTTGAATTACCACGCCATCATATGTGCTGGAGATTGCACATGATTTCCCTGGGGGCCCCAGGCAGTAGTGACTTGGGTGCTAAAGGGTATGCAGAAGGATGGTAGTTCAAATCTTGGCATCCCATATGGTCCCCTGAGCCTGCTAGGAGTGATTTCTGAGCATAGAGCCAGGAGTAACCCCTGAGTGCTGCTGAGTATGACCCAAAAACCAAAAACAAACAAACAAACAAAAAAAAACAGAAAATAAAAACAAAAGAAAACAAAACACAGTTATTCCCAATTAATAGTTAAGAAATTGAATATATTTTTGTTTTTGGGCCATACCTGGTGGTGCTCAAGGGTTACTCCTGGCTATCTGCTCAGAAATAGCTCCTGGCAGGCACGGGAAACCATATGGGACACCGGGATTTGAACCAATCACCTTAGGTCCTGGATCGGCTGCTTGCAAGGCAAACGCCGCTGTGCTATCTCTCCAGCCCCGAACTTGAATATATTTTTAATAAAATGCTTCATATTATTAGATTGGTATATTTCAGCTCTTGCCACTAAATGCCACATTTGGCCAAAAAAACAAAGACTTTTTTTTGTTTGTTTTGTTTTGGAGCCACACTCAGCAGCGCTCAGGGGTTAACTCCTGGCTCTGAGCTCAGAAATTAATCCTGGCAGTGTTCAGGGTACCATATGCGATGCTAGGGATGGAATCCAGGTCGGCCATATGCGAAGCAAATGCCCTACCATTTGTGCTATTGCTCTGGCCCAAATATTCTTCTCCGCATTAGAGACCTGTTAGTAGACAGATTATGATAGAGTATGATTTCTTTTGGTTAGGTACATCTGATTTTTTTTTCTGTTCTAATCTGTGGATCTTTCTTTTAGTTAAATATTCATAATCCAGAGCAGCTGGAGGGATGAGTAAAATATGAAATTTAGATGGAATATGTAAGAAATTAAGATGAAGAAGAAATTGAGCATGAGGAAATTATGTTTCTTTCACTATTTTGCCCTCTTCTATATTGGGTTAGTCTTGGGTTTTAATAATAAAGTTCCTGTATTTTTGTTCTGAATCTGAACTAAAAAAATGGTTCAACTTTTAGGTGTTTGTTTGTTTGTTTGTTTGTTTTTGCCACATCTAGCTGTGTGTGTGGGTTACTTCTGGCTCTGCTCTGAGAAATTACTCCTGGCAGTCTTGCAGGACCATATGGGATGCCAGGGATCAAACCCAGGTCAGCTGTGTACAAGGCAAATGTTCTATCTACTGTGCTCTCGCTATGACCCAACAACTTGTTAGTTTTAATGTTGTAGAAAGCCTGAGTTTATTGGTCTAGAAGTGAAATTTGCTTCTGTGGCCCTCATATATCAGTTCAGCAGTTCATTTAAGTACTTACCGAAAAGATTCCTTTTTTTCGCTTGGTACAGAGGAGAATGGTGGCCTGTGGGCCATACATGAAACCATGTGGTCTATTCTGGATCCAGGATGGGACAGAAACAATGCTTACATCCATCTGCCTGTATTGCATAGCCCATGCATAAAGTTATAAATATGCTTTGGCCCTTGGTAGAAAAAGGTTCTCCACCCCTGTCTTAGAACCTCAAATTGTATTGCTCTTTATTTTGATGTAGCCCAGTAAGAGGATCAGTTTGTATCTGAAAATGGGGTAAAGATAGACACTTTGATTTGGAAGATGCTAGTTTGGTTTGTGGAGAGAAGTTTAGTGTAGACCCTGGCCTCGAATGAAATTCACATTAGGTTTTCAAGCCACAGAATGGTACATGCTTTGAAAACACCACTGCCTTTTTTATGTATGTTTATCTTGTCCCTCTGCTTCTAAGAGATAATGGTCTTGGGTTGGACATCAAAGGTTGTATTGACCCCTGGTGCCAAGCCATCCAGCCATCCAGTCTGAGAGCAGGCTCTGGGCTCTCCTTCATACATACCATCTTTAATGGAGCAAAGCTTAGAATTACTGACCAGTCACAACTTTCTTTTCTGCCAGCTTTTCACATCCTCCACAACACCACCATTCAGTTTAAACTGGAAAAGATCCCTACAGAGAGAGAATCGGAGCTGACGTTCTCCCTTAGTCCAGATGATTTGGGAAGTTCTAGCATCATGAAAATCGAAGGAAAATTTGTCAATCCAGTTCAGGTAAGCAAGCCCATTCCTGATTTTTGTGTTAGTAATGTTTTGGCCTTTTATTTTACTTATTTATTTTTTGATTTTTGGGCCACACCCGGTACCACTCAGGGGTTACTCCTGGCTATGCGCTCAGAAATCACTCCTGGCTTGGGAGACCATTTGGGATGCCGGGGAATCAACTAAGGTTCGTCCTGGATCAGCCTCATGCAAGGCAAATGCTGTAACGCTGTGCTATCACTCTGGCTCCTTGGCCTTTTATTTTTTTTTATTTTTTTATTTTTATTTTTTTTTTTGGTTTTTGGGCCACACCCGGTGGTGCTCAGGGGTTACTCCTGGCTGTCTGCTCAGAAATAGCTCCTGGCAGGCACGGGGGAACCATATGGGACACCGGGATTTGAACCAACCACCTTTGGTCCTGGATCGGCTGCTTGCAAGGCAAACGCCGCTGTGCTATCTCTCTGGGCCTGGTCTTTTATTTTTATATTATGTCATGTATTTGTAGAAAATGATGACAGGAAAAAAGACTTAAATTCATAGGGAAAATTTTTTTTTTGGTTTTTGGATCACACCCGGCAGTGCTCAGAGTTACTCCTGGCTTTATGCTTAGAAATTGCTCCTGGCAGGCTCAGAGGACTATATGGAATGCCGAGATCCGACCTTCTGCATGCAAGGCAAACTCCTTACCTTCATGCTATCTCTCTGGTCCCAGGGAAATTGTTAATGCATGTTACTGTTGCTGATAACATGTTCCAGTAGACATGGGAAGCCTTTTAATTCATTAGTTATGTTTTATTGGGGCCACATCTGGTTCTGCTCAGGGCTTACTGGTGGTGAAAGGGGAACCTTATGTGGTGAGGATCTAAGCAGGGTTGGCTGTGTGTAAGGCAAATAAATGCCTTAACTCCTGGGCTAGCTCTCCAGCTCTATTTTTTTTTTTCTTTACACCAAGAGAGACTGAGACTTTTTTTTTGTTTTTATTTTTGTTTTCTATGTTTGTTTAGGGGTCACAGCGGGTGGCGCTCAGGGGTTCCTCCTGGTTCTCTCCTGGCAGGCTTGGGGAACCAGAGGGGATGTCGGGATTTGAACTGCGGTCTGTCCTGGGTCAGCCATCGGCAGTCTTTTTTTCTTTTTCTTTTTTTGTTTTTTTTTTTTTTGTTTGTTTCCAGCTCTATTTTTTTAAATTAAAATTTTCCTTTATCTTCTTTCTTTATTTATTTTTTTGCTTTGGAGCCATACTCATCTGTGTCAGGGCTATGAAAGAGTCTGATTGACAAATTCTTTACCTTCTATTTTTTTTTTTTTTTTGGATCATATTCAGTGGTGCTCAGAGGTTACTCCTTTAATGGCTCCAAATACTGTATTTCTACCCAGGGAAATGGGGTCTGGAGCAAGGGTCACTGCAGGAAATAGTACAAATAAAGCTGAGTGAAATAGGTATGGCAAGTAGCAGTCTGTCAAGTGTGCCAGATTGCAGTTTTTTTTTTTTTTTTTTGGTTTTTGGGCCACACCTGGCAGTGCTCAGGGGTTTCTCCTGGCTGTCTGCTCAGAAATAGCTCCTGGCAGGCACGGGGGACCATATGGGACATCGGGATTCGAACCAACCACCTTTGGTCCTGGATCGGCTGCTTGCATGGCAAACGCCGCTGCACTCTCTCCGGGCCCAGGTTGCAGTTTTTATTGAGTACAGAGACCACCCCTGGGCAGGGGGTTGAGGACAGTAGGCCTATCCTGAGCCAGTCCCACCGAGGTTTGCTTGATACATGCTAAGTCAGGAACATCTTTATTTTGGGTAAAACCAAGTAGTAAACAAACAAACAAACACAAATAAACCAGCAGTATTCTTTATTTTTAGGTGGAATCGAGTTGTAAGTTGTAAACCAATAACTCCTGGCTCTGCATTTAGGGATCACTCCTGGTGGGCTCGAGGGACGAAATGGGATGCTGGGGATCGAATCTGGGTTGGCTGCTTGCAGAGAAACCCCCTACCTGCTGTATTATCACTCTGTTCCCTTTCCAAAAATTTTCATATGTACCCTAAATTAGTGCTCCTAATGGAATTTACGCCAGATCCAGCAAACATCACCTCGGACATTGTCCATTTTCTTACTTAAAGGGATTATGCCTTACAAAATTAATTATTTAGCGACATCATCTACATTTTAATTCATGTCCTATTTTAGAGAGAGTGATCAGTCACGTGTAAAGCAAGAGTCCTACTTGCTGTACTACCTGCTTCAGCCCCCATATACTCCAAAACTTGAGTTCTAGCCCTAGCCCTGCCTGTTTTTTAGTCTGTTTGAATCAAGATTTAAATTAATATCACACATTGCATGTGTGTGGTCTGTCTTTTTGTTTTGTTTTGGGGCCACACCTGGTGATGCTTAGGGGTTACTCCTGGTTCTGCTCTTAGGAATCATTCCTGGAAGTGCTTGGGGGACCACTTGGGATGTCAGGGATTGAATCTGGTTCAGCCTCATGCAAAGCAAGCACCCTCCCCTTTGTACTATCGTCTTATTGTCTAGCATCATGTTTGTCTTGTAGGTCCTTGTGAAGCGAGCTTCTTTCTCAGACACCCCCACCTCCTCCCTAGGCCAGTGGCTGTTATGTTGTTAAAACTAGGTCAGGTGTCTAGTAAACTGTCCCACATTCTGGATTTGGTGTTTAGGGTATCACTTAGTATTTCCAGTCCGTCCTCATTAGTATAATGGTAGTATCACCGCCAGTCAATTAATATTTCCTTAAATTGTAACTTAACAAATACAGTTATCACTTGATTCAACTTGATTCAGGCTCTCTCTCTCTCTCTCTCTCTCTCTCTCTCTCTCTCTCTCTTTTATTTTTGGCTCCACCCAGCAATGCTCAGGTGTTACTCCTGGTTTGCTCTCAGGAATCACTCCTGGCAGTGCTTGGAGGACCATATTGGATGCTGGGTTATCGAACCCAGGTTGGCCACATGCAAGGCAAGCATCCTATTTATTGTACTGTTGATCCCAACCCCCTCTTTTTCTTTTTTTAGTCCCTTGTAGAACACGCCAGAGGTGAGACTGTGTAGTTCATACTGAATTATATCAGGAGCCACATAACTCTGCCGATCTTAGTGAAGCTGAAATTACGATAGTATTCAGGTAGCAAGAGCCTGATAGCTCTGTTGTAAAATTTCCTGCGACTCCTTCACTTCATGGTTTATTTCACTGTTGAACTTCGGTGGGATGAATCTTAGAATTTGAGGCTACAAAATGATTCACCCTCTTCACTTTCTGAGCATTGGATCACTTGGAAAGCAAGTGCTTTACTTTACCACTGAGGTATATCCCTGGCTCTGTGATCACTTTCTCTCGTTTCTTTACTTACCTGATTGGAATATCTTTGTTAAATAATCATTTCTGGGTGGGTGGGTGGGGGGGAGAGTGAGAGTGAGAGTGAGAGAGAGAGAGAGAGAGAGAGAGAGAGAGAGAGAGAGAGAGAAGAAGAGAAGAGAAGAGAAGAGGAGAGAGAGGGAGAGAGAGGAAAGAGAGAAGAGAGAGAAAGGAGATCAGAGGTCGAGAGAGAGAGAGAGATCAGAGCTCTAGAGAGAGAAAAAGAGATATCAGAGGTCTAGAGTGCATAGTCACACGTTTGAGTTTCCAAGTTTATTCTCTGCTTTCAGGGCCCTTTGAGCACCACCAGGTATAGCCCTAAGCTCCCCAGCTGCATCAAGTGTGACCTTGGTGGTATCTGAGTGCCACTGGGTCTGAGCAACACATGTCTCTAGGGCCTAGTATCGAACTGTCTTGCCCTTGAGATCCAGTTTCCCTAGGACTGACTGGCTCCAGGATACCTGGAATGTCCAGGTATCGGCATGGGCGTCCCCTCGCCCCTGTGGAGTAACTGAATTTTTCTCTTTGAATACAGGTGGTGTTAGCAAAGCATGTCTATGAGCAGGTTTTGCAGACTTTGGACAATCTCGTGTATAGCGAAGATCTGAATAAGTTTCCCGTCAGTCCCACTGCCTCCCCCTGCCCTAATTCTCCTCTGCCTTCCCTCAGTACCGGTGGAGAACCTTCCACTGAAAGGAAGGAGAATGGACTGTTCAGCCACTCCAGTTTTTCTAACTCTTCTCAAAAGTCCTTGTCTGTGAAGGAAGTCAGATCCTTTACTCAAGTGCAAGCCAACTTTTGCATCTCTGAGCTTCAAGTGCAGCTCAGCGGAGACCTGACGTTGGGCGCCCAGGGGCTCGTGAGCTTGAAGTTCCAGGACTTCGAGGTGGAGTTCACGAAAGACCATCCGCAGACATTGTCCATCCAGATTGCCCTGCGCTCCCTGCTGATGGAAGACCTGCTGGAGAAGAACCCCGACTCCAAATACAAGAACCTGATGGTGTCCCGGGGAGCCCCGAAGCCATCGAGTTTGGCCCAGAAGGAGTACCTCTCTCAATCTTGCCCTTCGGTGTCCAACGTGGAGTACCCTGACATGCCGCGCTCTCTCCCCTCCCACATGGAGGAGGCGCAGAATGTTTTCCAGCTGTATCAGAGACCTACCTCCGCCTCCCGGAAGAAGCAGAAGGAAGTCCAGGACAAGGACTGCCCCTTGACCCCACCGCCGTCTCCATCAGCAGAGGAGCCCAGGAGGCTTCCTGGAAAGAGTAAATTTGATGATTCCTTGGTCCACATCAACATATTCTTGGTGGACAAGAAGCATCCAGAGTTCTCGTCGATTTACAACCGGGTCAACCGGAGCATCGACGTTGACTTTAACTGCCTGGATGTGCTGATCACACTGCAGACCTGGGTAGTGATACTGGATTTCTTTGGAATCGGATCCACGGCAGACAACCATGCCATGAAGGCCCCTGCCGAGGATGCGCTCCAGAACGTGAGGTCAGAGTCAAGCGCTTTCCAGGAATCGGAGCTTCAGGATCCAGTCAACACCAAGCTTGATGTCAAGGTAGCATTTCTTTTTTTTGTTTTGTTTTTTTGTTTTTCGGTTTTTGGGTCACACCTGATGGTGCTCAGGGGTTACTTTTGGCTCAGAAGTCACTCTTGGCAGGCTCAGGGGACCATATTGGATGCCGGGATTCAAGCCACTGTCCGTCCTGTGTTGGACACATTGCACGGGTTGTGCTATCGCTCCGGCCCCATATTCTGGGTCTTTCTAATGTCCGATGGGGTAGACTGAGCATGTCTCAGTTTCAGGGTTCGTTCCACCTGGAGGCAGGAAAAAGAAATCATGTAAGTAATGCCTTGTCTTTCCTATGGGCTGTATAACTCAGTGGACTTAGTTTCTCTGAGCTTCATTTCTCCCGTTCCATCACCTCATTAGGCTAACTGAGCTCAGGTTCATTGGATAGTGGTTTCCAGCTGCCATTTGTGGGTCGGTGCTGGGTGCAGAAATTTCTTGCCGGCCCACGGGAAAGCTGCCGCTGCTTAACTAAACAGTCATGGAAACATGTAGTGGAAAACTTACTACTTAACTGCCCTGGGGGGACAGGCTGTTGGCCATTCCAGAGGCTAAAAAAAAGGTTGGAAACCACTAGCACAGAGTAGTAGCTACTTAAAAATGGTTTTATTTTAGTCATCATGCCCCCACTCACCCTGAAGGTCTTTGGTGTTTATGGAGGCCAGCAGCCCAGCTGCTGAGAATGAGGTCTTGGCCTGTCTGCTTCCGGTGCCTGGAGCTTGTGTTGCAACCAGCCCGGTGTTGCCACTGGCGGAGTGGACGCTTTCACCTCTTCCTCCCACACATGCTCCGTCTGTAAACGGAGGGTGTTCAGGGATGTCGTCCTGGTCAGGCTGTGAGGCTCAGTGAGATAATGTAGGGGAGCCCTTCCCCTTGGTCCCAGACTAATTCCTCAGAGAAGGCTGCCTGCTTGCTGCTTTTAATGCGGTGGTTGCAGTCCGGGAACTTGGTTGGGGCTCTTTGTAAACTGCAGTTACCCTTGTTGCACCCGTGGGGGCACACTTGCGCCATTCCTGAGCCCTGGTCACTTGCCGCGCTGACTGCTTTTGCAGGTTAGTGAAGGTCTTCAGCTCCTCGTCCCAGCCTCTGCTGGGGGTGATCATGAGGGGAGCCTGCTTTATCTGTGCCCACTTAGCTGACTGTAGATCCCCGCTTCCCTGCTTTCTCTAGAAATGGAAGAGAGAGTTGGTCAAGGACCAGGCTGCTCTCTGGCTGTGTCTGAAGGAATAGTTCAGGGTCCCTGCGCCCGGGTGTGGAGGGTCTTTGGACAAATTCATCCGGGTTGGAGAGGGTTGAGTGAGGTCTGGTGGGCTTTTACATATCAAAGGGATAGGTTTAAGAGAAGAAGGAAGTTGGGGGAGTGCCTATGTTTTGAGTTAATAGCTGGATGTCATCTTACAAGGCAGTGCTGGGAGACCGACCCTGGGATAGAGACCATGTGGGGTGCTGGGAAAAGAACCTGAGTCAGCTGTGTGCAATGCAAACACCCTATCTCTTGTGCTATCACTCTGTGGCCCCATGGTTTCTATTAAATTTTTATCCAGAGACATTAGTCATATGTATTGTTTTGCTTTGACTATTTTACTAGTTGGAATTTATTTAATGAATCTGTGACTAATTATAAAATAGGGCAGTGTTAAAGGTGATGCAAAAAAGGAGACTTTTTTTTTTTTTTTGAATTACAATTGTGCCTTACCTGGCATAAATTACCAGGCAGTTAATTCCTGATTCTGCCGAGGAAACCATATGTAGTGCTGGGAATGAACACGCAAGGCAAGGGCCTTCACCCATGTACTCTCTTCGCCTTGGAGAAAATACTTTCCAATGAAAAATGTTTCACCAACAAAGAATAGACAAGGCTGTCATATACTACAGATAATTGAGTTTTAGATGTTTTGGGGCTGTTGCAAGTCAGCCCCTGAAGAGGTTGACTGACGGAGGGATGGAGGATGAGGTCTTTCCCCTCCAGCTCAGAGCACGCGTCTGCCACCCCGTCCAGCCGATGGTTCTGAGGTGAAACGGCGGGTAAACAGCTCGCAGACAGTCAGGCTTGTGGAAATATTAGCTTTATTCAGTGGACAAGACTGAAGTCCAAAGTCTCAGCCTAAGTTCCAGCAAAAAAGCCTCTCGCCTTCCACAGATCCTTGTTTTTATCCCCCAGAATCAGGTACCACCCTAGGGTGGGGGTAGAATGCCAGGTCACACCTTAGGGTAGGGTACAATCACCAATCAGGGTAGGGTCAGTAACATAATAATCCCATAAAATGTTTACATACACAGCATGGGGCCACACTAGGAGGTGGGTAGAGTTCATTCCTAGTGGTACTTGGGCGACCAATGGGATGTCTGGAATTGAACCTGAGTCAGCTGTGTATAAGGCTAGCATCCTACTCACTTTATTGTTGCTCTTTCTCCAAAACTTGGATTTCATGTTGCCAGAGAGATTGTCCTTTCTTCTGACTCTCCTCTATAATGGTTTGGCCAAGAGAAGCTGAAGACTGACAACAAACACAGACTTACCTTGAAATTTTCTAAGTTTTTTTACTATATCTTTTGGATTTTGTTCTGTTGTTTGAAAATCTGAAAGCTCTTTTCTTTATCTTCTTTTTTTTTTTTTTGGCCACACCATTGATACTCGGGTTTACTCTTGGCTCTGTACTCAGGAATCTGTGCTGTTGGTGCTGGGGGATCTGATGGGATACTGGGGATTGAACCTGAGTCAGTGGTGTGCAAGCAAGCACCCTATCCACTGTACTATTGCTCCAGCCCAAAAGCTCTTGTCTTCTAGTAATATGTGGCTGAATTTTCATTTGTGTTTCTAGGTTCACTCCCTCTCTCTCGTGCTGAATAAGACCACCAGTGAGCTCGCTAAAGCGAATGTGTCCAAATTAGTGGCGCACCTGGAAATGATTGGTAAGTGGGGGGAGAGGGGAAAACCAAGTTTCCAAAATCTGGTAAGAATTGCTTTGTTTATTTAGTAAATCTGGCAAGAATTGGAATGTTGTTTTCCCCACACTAATTTTTTTTTTTTTTCGTTTTTGGGCTATACCCAGCAGTGTTTAGGGGTTATCCTGGCTCTGCACTCAGTAATTACTCCTGGCAGTTCTTGGTGGACCAGATGGGATGCCAGTGATCAAACCCGGGTTAGCCCTTGTGCAAGGCAAAAATGTCCTCCTTACAGTACTATCGATCTGTCCTCTTAAAATCTAATTGTAAGATGTGCTTTAGTGACTGTCTTTTTACTCTTGATCTGACATGGTTGGGTGGTGGTGATGGTGGTTCCTAACCACTAGTGCTTGGAGCAGGATTATCCGGACATCTTTTTAAATATTCACACACTCACTTCCTTCCTGCCAGGAATCTGGTTCTGTAGGTTGGGATGGGCCCCTGTGTTTTAATTTTATTTATTTATTTTTTGGGGCCACACCTGGCGGTGCTCAGGGGCTACATCTGCCTCTATTGGTAGACCAGGCAGTGCCACTCCTTGTGAAGCTTGGGAGCCATAGTGTGGCAAGGATCCAACTGGGACTGGCTGCAAACAACCCAAGTCCCTCCTATTATCTCTGGCCCCCTCTCTCTGTGTATTCTCATAAACTCTTGGATATTTTTGAGCCTGATATGGGGCGTTATATATCACAACGCCAAGGCATATTTCACACCATCTTTGGGCAGCCAGTGCTGATGCTCACTCCATCTTTATGACCTTCAAGAAGAACTTCCAGAGGGAGGGCCTGGTTTCAGGCAATTGGTCTTGTAGCAAAGCTGGCCTTCTTCCCAAGGAGGCTTTGTATGTTGGAATTGATTGCAGAACACAATGACTCTCTCCAGTAAGTTCAAACACAAGGGATTGATAAATGTGGAGGAAACATTCTTTCTGAAGCAAGTAGGCATGAAGGAAGGAGTACGCGGTGCTACAGTGATGGATGTAGTGAACAAAAACAGACTTTTGGGAGAGGAGTGTTTTTAAAATCAAGGTTTTATGCCTGGGAGACACAGCTTATCAACCTACCTCATTATAAGAACTGGAGCTTTATAGTCCAGAGATACCTGGGCTTGCTTTCATAGGGCTTTAAGAGTCGAAAGCCATTGTTCGTGTGTCAAAGCGGAGGTAGCGATGAGAGGACACATTTGCACCCCCAGCTACCCAGGACACTTGACATACAGATAATAAGTGCATGTCTTCCATTCAGTGGGAGAACTAGCACGCCAGATGTGCCCACTTGAGTTGTTGGCCTATGTTTCTAGTGACGATGGTGTAATTCATTTGATAGAAGCAGCAATCTGCAATCTAGGATATTCCCCTCTCTGTATTCACACTGTGTTAAGAATGATTCTTGGGGCCGGAGAGATAGCATGGAGGTAAGGCATTTGCCTTTCATGCAGGAGGTCATCGGTTCGAATCCCGGCGCCCCATATGGTCCCCTGTGCCTGCCAGGAGCAATTTCTGAGCCTGGAGCCAGGAATAACCCCTGAGCACTGCCAGGTGTGACCCAAAAACCAAAAAAAAAAAAAAAAAAAAAAAAGAATGATTCTTATACATTCACATGGCGGGGTGCTTGTTCCAGCACCCCTACTTTGTACTACCCACCTCCCTGCACTTCCTTATATTATTTCAGAATTTTAAATCTCTATGTAAATCTGGTGTCATATAGATCCTGGCTGCTACTGCTACATTTTCTTTCTTTTTTTTTTTTTTGACCACACTCCTAGTTAATCCCTGGAGCAGTTCCTGGCTTGGTGTTCCAGGTTTCTCCTTGGGGAACCATGTGCTCCTGGGGACTCCTGTATGCAAAATCTGTGTTCAAAGCCTACTGAAACATTTCTCTGGTGCCCAGTTTCTTGTTTCTGAGTTTTGTATTGGCTCATGTAACCAAATGTGGAAGTTGTGAAAAATTTGTTTTAAAATTAATTTATGGGGCCTCTGGCAATAGCACAGCAGGTTGGGCATTGGCCTTGCATATGGCCCACTGAGTTCGATTCCTGGCATTCTATATGGTCCCCCTGAGCTTGCTAGGGGTGATTCCTGAGTGCAGAGCCAGGAAGTAACTAACCCCTGAGCACCGCTGGGTGTGGCCCCAAAAGACAAAAAATTTAAAAAATATTAATTTATGGTTTATTTTCAGTAAATGTTGGATGTGGATATGTATTTTGTGTACCCTGGATCATGTAAAATAAATATTCTTTTGTTTGTTTGTTTGTTTTTGGGCCACACCTGGCAACACTCGAGTTTCTCCTGGTTCTGAGCTCAGAAATCGCTCCTGGCATACATGGGAGACCATATGGGATGCCGGAACTTGAACCACTGTCCCTTCTGGGTCGGCTGCATGCAAGGCAAATGCCCTACTGCTGTGCCTATCTCCGGTCCCAATGTAAAATATTCTTATGTGAAAGGGATCTTGAGTGGGAATAGTTTTTCAGAAGTCCTGATCTCAATTATTATGCTTTGCTTATATTATGCTTTCTTATGCTTTGGACACCAAATTATCTCTGACAAATTCTTTTTTCTTTCTTTATTTTATTTTTTTTGGCTTTTTTTTTTTGGGGGGGGGGTCACACCCAGCAGTGCTCAGGTGTTACTCCTGGTTCTATGCTCAGAAATCGCTCCTGGCAGGCTCAGGGGACCATATGGGATGCCAGGATTCGAACCACGGTCCTTCAGCCTGCAAGGCAAATGCCCTACCTCCATGCTATCTCTCCAGCCTCTCTTTTATTTATTTAATTAATTTTAATTTAATTTGATTTTTATTTTTGAGCCAAACTCTACAATGCTCAGGGGTTACTCCTGGCTCTGTATTCAGGGGATCAGATGGAATACCTGAGATTAAACCCAGATTGGCCATGTACCAGACATGCCCTATCAGACATACTAGGCCCATTTTTTCTTTTACTGTTTGCATTCATAGTACAATAGACAAACATTTTTTTTGGTTTTTGGGTCACACCCGGCAGCACTCAAGGGTTATTCCTGGCTCTACGCTCAGAAATTGCTCTTGGCAGGCTCGGGGGACCATATGGGATGCTGGGACTCGAATCACCATCCTTCTGCATGCAAGGCAAATGCACTACCTCCATGCTATCTCTCCGGCCCCAATAGACAAACTTGGCATTTTGATATTTCCCGAATAAAGGGTCTCAGGAATCTCAGATAATGTTTCTGTTTTTATTCTTTAAATATTCTTTTTTTTTTTTTTTTTTTTTTTTTGGTTTTTGGGCCACACCCGTTTGACGCTCAAGGGTTACTCCTGGCTATGAGCTCAGAAATCGCCCCTGGCTTGGGGGGACCATATGGGACGCCGGGGGATTGAACCGCGGTCCGTTCCTTGGCTAGCGCTTGTAAGGCAGACACCTTACCTCTAGCGCCACCTTCCCGGCCCTAAATATTCTTTAAATATTATATGCACTTAATTTTTTGCCTTGTAAATTCTCAATTGTGACATGGGAACATTATTTCGATCCTCTTGGGCTTCTGCATTGAGGCTATTGGAAATAATGTAGAAGCTATTTTTCTGGGTGTGTTGGCTATGAAAATGTCTTTGTGACCTTTACTTTGACTAGTGAAAAGTCTAAGGGTCTCAAACTCGAGGCCCGCAGGCCACAAACGGCCCTCCATACAACATTTTGTGGCCCTGCCCTAGAGGAATCTTTTTTTGTTTTGTTTTGTTTTAGTTGTTTGGGTCACACCTCCCCCCCCCCCCAATGTTCAAGGCTTACTACTGACTTTGCACTCAAGGATCACCCCGACTTTGCCTCCTGCGGCCCCCAGGTAAATTGAGTTTGAGACCCCTGGTCTAAGGCCTGTGTAGATCCCTTTTTTGTTCCAGACTATCTAAAACATGTGCCAAAGAAAGAGAAATAAGAGTGTGCTCTGATGTTCATCCCTAGAAGGAGACGTGGCCTCGCAGGGCAGCATCGGCAGCCTGTCCCTGAGCGACCTGACGCCCCATGGAGAGCTGTACCGGGAGCGCTTCACCACCAGCGGGGAGGAGGCGCTCATCTTCCAGACCTTTCGGTCAGTGCATCACCCTTGGACAGAATTGCTCACAGAATTGCTCACATTCTTCTTTTGGGTTGGCCCCACACATTGTGCTGCTTGATAATGTGTATGTGTGTGTGTGTTGGAATAACCTTGTGTTGTTAATTGAGGTACTAAATTGCATGATGCAATTTTTTTTTTATCCTGTCTAAACTTTCTCAAAACTTTCCATTTGACTTTATAAGACATCACTAAGTCAATCTAGGAATTAAAGAATGGTTTTTTCCAAAAGGCAGAAAGTTTGGAATGGGGATTTTTGGCCTTGTGCAGACAGAGATAATTTGCTATGCCTCCAGACATTCTGGTTTGGGATAGTACTTGGACTGAGTTGATTCTGATGTTCCACCAGAGTTGAGGAAATGGTTCTAATAGATGTTGGAGAGCTCTTTCTTTCATTTCAGGAGATGAATGTCATACTCTTCTGGGAATTTAGATGGTTTCTGTTATTTGATTCCCCATGGTTCTATAATTTGGTTCTAAAATAAAATAATTAGTATAATGCCTGGCACATAGTAGGTGCTCAGCAAATGTGAATTCATTTTCCCACTATGTCCCATAAAAATTTTTATGACATTAGGTTTTGTTAAACTAAAAACCACTGGTCAAAGCTTTCTAATTTATCTTTGAATGTCGGGTCTAGAACTCCAACCTAAATTTCATTCAAATATGAAGATTTTTTTTTCTTGCCTCCAGAAGGCAGATTTTTCCTGAAACATTGGTTCTGGTGTCTTAATTTTCTTGTTGCTTCTCCTCCTCCCCACTCTGGTGCCAGGGAGTGAACTCAGGGCCTTGCATAGTGCCAGACAAGTGCTCTGCCACTGAACAGCATCCCTTGACCCTGTTGCCTCACTCCCTTTATTATTTGTTCCATGATCTTATTTTATTATCTTTCAAATCCTTATTGTCACAATCTTGTCAGGACAGAATGGGCAGGAATAATTCTTCAATGAATGACCATGGAAAAGAAGCCCCCCATGACTTGTGCTCAGAAATCACTTTGACAGGTTTGGGGGACCATATAATGGTCCATATAATGATCCTGGACCACATAATGGACTAGGATGCCAGGGATCAAACCTGGGTTGGCCGTGTGCAAGGCAAATGTCTCCCCCTTTACCTCAGCTGGGCTATCGCTCTGGCCCTGTTGGCCTGTTTTTGACATCTGCTCTTGCAGAAGGTTCTAGTAGTTGAAGGTCAGAGGGAGCACACAGCTCTGCCTTGTGAACCTCACTGCGGTTTGCCACTTGAACAGTGTCATTGCGAGTCTGGAGCCATAGCACAGAGGATAGGGATCCTGCCTTGCAAGCATCTGGCCTAGGTTCGGCCCCCTGAGCCCAGAGTCTGGAGTAAGTCTGGATGGAGTAAGTTCTGAGCACTGCAGAAGTGTGGCCCAAGAACCAAAAACAACCAACCAAAAAACCACCACCAACAATACCTACCACAAAACCTTACAAACAAACAAGTCCCCAAACCCAACCCAAAGAAAGCAGTCACACTGTTCCCTGGGGAGGCCTGTCTGACAGCCTCAGCTGTTTTTGGTTCTGAACTTTGGTTTTGCTGCCTCCCTCACTGTCTGGCCCTTCCTCCTAGGTATGGACGCCCCGACCCTCTGCTCCGGAGAGAGCACGATGCCCGGGTGAGCCTGCAGATGGCCTCTGTGCAGTATGTGCATACACAGCGCTTCCAGGCCGAGGTGCTGGCCTTCATCCAGCACTTTACACAGCTGCAGGATGTGCTGGGGAGGCAGCGAGCGGCCATTGAGGGGCAGACGGTAGGTAGCTTCGACCCGGGGTAGTGGGGCAAATGGGTAGGTAGCCCCAACCTGGGCGGTTCTTCTAGCCCGACTGAGCAGTCAAACTGAGCCTGAGAGAGAGATCTGGCCAGTTGCACAGAAATAAGAAAGGTCACTTTGTGCTCACTGATGCCCGCCTGGGGATTGGTTGGCTGAGACACTTCATTGTGGTTGGGGAGATCATGATGTCTTGTTTTATGTACCTTGAAAGTTCTCTGTGCTTTTTTATTATTCTTTCTTTGAGCTACAACAGATGATGCTCAGGGGTCACTCCTGACTCTGCATTTAAAAATTACTCCTAGGAAACTCCAGGGTACCTTATAGGATGTTGTGGTTTGAACCCGGGTCAGCCATATACAAGGCAGTTGTACTATCACTTTAGCCCCGATTGCTTTGCCTTTTCTACAAGAGACATAGAAATTGGCCTCAGAGAACCTATCTGAGGAGCTTTTTTTTTTTTTTTTTTTTTTTTTTTTGTGGTTTTGGGTCATACCCGGCAGTGCTCAGGGGTTACTCCTGGCTCCATGCTCAGAAATTGCTCCTGGCAGGCACGAGGGACCATATGGGACGCTGGGATTCGAACCGATGACCTCTTGCATGAAAGGCAAACGCCTTACCTCCATGCTATCTCTCCAGCCCCGGGGAGCTTTTTTTTTTAATTAGCTAGAGGCTGGATCCCTTTTGCCTTGCATGTGGCTGACCCAGGTATGATCCCTGGCACCCCATATGGTTCCCTGAATACCACCAGGAGTGGTTCGAGCACAGAGCTAGGGGTAACTACTGAGCCCTGCCAAGTGTGGCCCTTGCCAAAATACACAGAACTAAAAAAAGGGACTAGAAAGTTCCAGACTTCTTATCTCATGGCCTCCTTAAATTCACACACACATTTCCCTGATACTTCCTTCCTAGGCCAAAAGAAACACTTGGTGTCTTTCTACTTACAGAACGATTTAGTCTAGATGACTTAATTGCAATATTCTTACAACATAGCCGGTGTTTGAAAAGAGATTTTTAAAGCTATAACCCATAAAAGAAAGAACAATATTATTTCATTCATTTTTTAAAAACATTTTTTAATTATAACAATGTGATTTACCCAGCTGTTCATAAAACAGTTATTTTAGGCATTCAATATTCCAACATTCATCCTACCACCAGTGTGACCTTCCCTTCACCAGTGGCCCCAGTTTCCTACCCATTACCCTGTCCTGCCTCTTTGCAGGCACGGACACATTTATTTCATATTGTTTGTTTACAACACAAAACTTAGATCAATGAGAGCAATTTGTAATTGTTATATGCATGGTGTGACTAAAGTTATTGTCTAAGGATTTACTGGACTGTGGTTGGTGCTGGTTGAGTCTTCTGCATTACTATTTTGGCTCACTGACCTTGGTGGTTCCCTGGGCACCATCCCATCAGGTTCATTGTGATCCTACTGGACTGACACTGTGATGAAATTTTGAGGTGTTGCATGGCTGCATGTGGCCACATGGTTCGGGATCTATAGATCTGTGCTATGGCTCCAGCCTCACAATGATACTGTTCAAGTGGCAAACCACAGTGGGGTTCACGAGGCAGAGCTGCGTGCTCTCTCTGACCTTCAGCTACTAGAACCTTCTGCAAGGGCAGTTGTCAAAAACGGGCCAACAGGGCCAGAGCGATAGCCCAGATAAGGTAAAGGGGCCCCCATTTGGGTCCCAAAATATTCCAATGAGGCTGCAGGTGAAAATTGTGTAGATAATTGCAGACTAAGGGGCCAGCCAGTAGGACAGGAGTGGACACAGGAAGGAAGCAGTGTCAGAAGGGGCCATTGTTGGAGAAAAGTTGAGGAACAGTGTGAGGCTGAAGACTGTTTTGTATACTTAAAGTGATGAAGATGATGATGGTGGTGGTGGTGATGATGATGGTGGCCATACCCAACTGTGCTCAGGACTTACTCCTGATTCTGCACTCAGGAATTATTCCTGAAGTTGCTGGGGGACCATATGGAATCCAGGGACTACAAGGCAAATGCCCTTCTTACAGTACTCTCTCCAGCCTCTAAAATAATTATTCTTCCACACTTGGTATGGGCATTATTGCCATGTAAGGAAATGATATCCTATCCTATAACCGATTAATGGGGTTTAATTTTCTAGGATCAGCAGAAAGGAAACCTCTTTCTTTTTAATTTTAGTTCATTAAATATTTTTTGAATCAACCTAAAAGAAGCAGAAGGTTAAAGGACATTTTTTTGTTTTGTTTTGAATGGGTGCTTGAGTACTTTCAAGCAAAGGTCATCTCCAGGAAGGATCTTTAATTCTTGCTGTTTGAAGTAGATTTACAGAGAGCCAAAGACTTCCTTTATTTGCTCATAACAGTAAGAAGCTATTTTGTTTGAAATTCAAATTCTTTTCTCCTAAGTTGGTCCTGGAAACAGGTGGTAATATCTCCTCCTGACTGTGAGATTTATTTGCTTTTGTGTTTTGGGCCACACATGGTGGTGCTTTAGGGGGACTATGTGCCATGCAAGGATTGAACTGGGTTTGCTGTGTGCAAGGCTTCACCCTAGAGTTCTTATTCTACCTCCTTCCCCCCCCCTCCCCGCCCTCTTTCCCTTCTTCCTTTCCTCACTTCTCCCTTCCCTCCTCCCCTTTCTCCACCTCTTCCTTCACCCCTCTCTTCTCCCTTCCCACCTCTCCTCCCTCCTTCCCCTCTCCCTCCCTCTCTCCCTCACTATTGCTTTAGACCTCTACTTCTATTTCCTGTAAACAGTGATCCAGTGAGACTTTAATTTTCTTTTTCTATTGTTTTTGGGTCACATGATGCTCAAGGCTTACTCCTGGCTCTGCACTTTGGGATCACTCTTGGCTGGGTTTGGGAGCCTGTATGTGGAGCTGGGATTTAACCTGGGTCAGTCGTGTGCGAAGCAAACTCCTTACCTATTTATTGCTCCAGCCCCTAATTTTTATTGTTACTTATATTTTATTTATTTTGGTTTTTGGACCACACCTGGCAGTGCTCTGGACTTACTCCTGTGCTCAAGGATCACTCCTGGTGGTTCTCAGGGGATATATGGGGGACCAGAGATACAATCTGGCTTGGCTATGTGCAAGGCAAGTACTCTAACTGCTCCAGCCCTAATTTTCTTTTTCTTTTTTTTTTTTTGTTTTTGGGTCACACCTGGTAGCGCTCAGGGGTTATTCCTGGCTCTCTACTCAGAAATCACTCCTGGCAGGCTCAGACCATATGGGGACCATATGGGATGCCGGGATTAGAACCACCACCGGCCTTGTGTATAAAAGGCAAATACCCTACTTCCATGCTAGCTCTCTTGCCCCTCTAATTTTCTTTTTTAATCCTGACATTTGATTTTTGTCTGTTTTTGGGTCATACCCAGCAGCACTCAGTGGTTCCTCTTGTCTCTGTACTCAAATCACTCCTGGCAGTCAGGGGGACCATATGGGATGCCGGGGATCAAACCTGGGTTGGTCGTGTGCAAGCCAAATATGCCTTACGCTATGTGTGATAGCTCTGGCTCCTAATCCTTTTTTTTTGTTTTGTTTGTTTTGTTTTGTTTTTTCGGCCACACCCATTTGATGCTCAGGGGTTACTCCTGGCTAAGTGCTCAGAAATTGCCCCTGGCTTGGGGGGACCATATGGGATGCCGGAGGATCAAACTGCGGTCTGTCCTTGGCTAGCGCTTGCAAGGCAGACACCTTACCTCTAGCGCCACCTTCCCAGCCCCGGGTTATTAATTCTTACAGTACCCATATTGTTCTCCAATGCTTAACTTTAAATCATATTTTTCCAACTGGTAGCCACACCTCTAATGACTGCATGTGTTTACAACCAGCAGTTGGAAGCACATGCATTATCCTTTATCTCTCTGAGCCAGTTGGTAGCTTGTTGGGGTCACCCTGGTCAGTGAGTTGTTACTGCTCACTTGTCAGAGCCCATAATGGCAGAGGGCCTGTAATGGCAGAATTTATGTCAAGTAGGAGTTAGCTCAAGAATCTCTAAAAGCCAGGGGCTGGAGAGATAGCATGGAGGTAAGGCATTTGTCTTGCATGTGAAGGTCAGTGGTTTGAATCCCAGCATCCTATACGGTCCTCTCAGCCTGCCAGGAGCGATTTCTGGGCACAGAGCTAGGAGTAAACCCCTGAGCGCTGCCGGTGTGACCCAAAAACCAAAAAAAAAAAAAAAAAAAAAAAGAATCTCTAAAAGTCAACACAAACAGAAGCCAGAAAGCATATTAGTCCTAATAAATCCCACCTATCATACCCGACTTGTTCTAGCTTATTCTCAGCCCTTACAGTGAGGGTAAGATATTTTTTTTCATATACAAATCCAGACTCTTCCTATTGGATTACCGTCTATTGAATTCCATTGAACTCCCACAGAAGTAGACTTCTGTTGAGAATCTTCTGACTGTGAATATCTATTTTGCTCATTCTCTGTTCTAATCCTTTGTAGAAGTATCCATTGTACTGTATTTTTATTACTGTTGCTTACTGGCATGTCTGCAGTTTAGTAGTATAAGACCTTCTACTATGTTCAAAGTGGTTTTACACTACCTAGTTTGTCTATGAACATTTTAGAATTAGCTCCTTTGATTCTGTGACCTAGTAGGCTAGGATTTCAAGTTGAATTATATTGATTATAATGTCTGAAAAATAGACAGCTTAACAATATTGAGTTTGTTAAGTGAATAATAGCTGGCTGTGTAAGTCTTCAATTTCTCTTGGTAGTATTGTGATTGGGTCTACCAGTCACCAGTTTCACACATCACTTGTTAACATTCTAATTATTATAATTTTCAATGACCTTGAAATGATACAATAAAATTTTAATGCTTATTGAAATAATAAAATATAAACTCCTCTTTCCCTCTTCTCCTTTCTCCCTCGCCTTCTGGTTCCGCCCTTCCCTCCCTCACAGTACTTGGGGCTCATTCTCAGCAGCTGGGCCTGATGGTTCTATGCTGCTTAGACCCATCGGGGCTACACCCAGATGTATTGGTAGGAAGAACCAGCGCATAGAACTAATTTGGCCCTTGGAAAAATGGCAGTTTACTCTTCAGTCCCCAGAATTAGCTTCCCAAGGCCCGATCGATCCATATGTGTTGACAGTAACCTTTGTCTTCTGTGATCCTAATAAAGTTTTTAACCTCTATTTTAAAGATCTTTTTTAGTATTTTTTATATAAATGATAATGTTATCTGCAATTAAGGGAGTTTTATTCCCTTAATTATCCCCCCTTCCAGCATGATAGTTTCTTATCTTAGGGCAAAGACATTTTGTTTTCTCCATTAATACGTTAGATGTGGAAGTGCGTATTCTACTTTCTAGTAATGGAAGTTTTCTGGTTGTTCCAGTCACCAATCTTCTGTTCATTGATTTCCAATTTAACTCTGTGGTATTTTAGATTTATAAATTCACCCAATTTTGAGGAATCTAAGGTTATTTAATTGTAAGATTAAGGGATTGGTTGAGCCTCTGAAGCAATTTTTCTTTCCATTTCAGGTGAGAGATCAAGCTCAGCGCTATTCACGGATTCTCTTGGATATTGAGGCTGGTGCTCCAGTTCTCCTTATTCCAGAAAGTTCCAGGTCAAATAATCTGATTGTAGCAAATTTGGGGAAGTTGAAAGTCAAGAACAAGTTTCTCTTTGCTGGCGTTCCTGGAACCTTTTCCTTACAAGATAAGGTGAGTATCATTAATGCCATTTTCAGTTCAAAGTCTATTTGAAGAACAGCTGATTCATGTGTAGTTCTAGAGTCCTAATACTAATTCATATGCAGTCATAAAGTACTCCCTAACTTTAATTAAAAATTTTGCTTTTAAATTATTATTATTATCATCATTATTATTATTTGTTGGTCAGACCTGGGAGTGCTCAGGGAACCATATGGGGTGCTGGAGATTGAATCTAGGCCCAGTAAGTGTCCTACTTGCTATTTTATCACTCCATCCCTTCTCCTTTTTTTTTTGTTTTTGTTTTTGTTTTTGTTTTTCGGGCCACACTCTTTTGATGCTCAGGGGTTACTCCTGGCTAAGGAGCTCAGAAATTGCTCCTGACTTGGGGGACCATATGGGAAGCCAGGGGATCGAACTGCGGTCCTGATCCTTGGCTAGTGCTTGCAAGGCAGACACCTTACCTCTAGTGCCACCTTGCCGGCCCCCCCTTCTCCTTTTTTTGAGGGATAACACCCAATGGTGCTCAGGAGTTACTCCTGGCTCTGCACTCAAGAATTACTCTTGCAGTGTGCTTGGGAGCCATACGGGATGCCAGGGATTGAACCCCAATTTCTGTCGTGTGAGACAAGCACCCTACCCTCTTCACTATCACTCTGGCCTCACAGAGTGAGTTTTAATTCAGCCTTTTTTGTTTTCCCGCTCTCTGCTCATCCAGACTCATTTTTGTTTGCTAGAAAAGCACCGAGTAGAAAGTTGCAGCTTGTTTTGCTCCTGTTTATTCTAACAGCTGACAGCATAAGCAGAGATGCCTTGCATGGAGGGTTGCGTGTCTTCTGATTACCAGAAACAGATGATACTTATTGATTCATTCTTATTCATTAGTCTGTGCTATGCTCTTTATTACTTTTTTATTTTTTAATGGTCTGATTGTTTGCTTTAAGGTTCTTTTCCAACCTCTTCTGCTGTATGGAGTTGTTCTGCATCTTATCTTCCAGCTCACTGATTCTATCCTCGGCTGCTGTTACTCTGTTGGAGAGGTTTTCCATTGAGTTTTTAATTTCTTCTACTGAGTTTTTCAGTCCTGTCATTTCAGTTTGGAGTTATCTGATTTCTATCGTACTGTTCTCTTCAGCTTAATCTATTCTTTCTTTGAGTTCTATGAGCATCCTCCATATTCGTACTCTAAACTCCTTATCTGAGAGGTTAGCTATGTGGTTGGTACTCTTTGGGACATCAGAGCTGCATTCATCATTCTCTATGCATGCTGTTGTCTGGCGTTGTTTCTCCTTTGACACGCTTGTAGCATGACTTGTACTGTGTATCGTGGTGGGGTTCATGGGCTGGGAGATGCGTGCGGCCGTGTAGCAAAGCGGAACAGCCGCGATCCTCCCTGCTTCTCTGTTTGGATCAGAAAGCCAAAAATGGAGGATGTGGAGGCTTTATAAAGGCACCAGGCAGGAGGTGGTACCACTTTGTGGGCTGGGATCGCCTGCCTGGTCGCTGAACTTTGATGGGATTAAGTTGAGTAAGTTCACTGAGGTCTTTCTCAGCAGTCTGTGGCAGGGATCAGGTAGCCCTCTTTTATTCTGAAAACTTATTATTATTTTTATGTCACATCTGGTGCTGCTCAGGGGACCATATGGGGCGTTTAGAGATTGAACCTGGGTTGGCTGCTTGTAAGACAAGTGCCCTACCTCCTGTACTGTCTCTCTAGCCCCGTAGCTCTTTAGTGTTAATTGTATTCTCATTAGCACCCTAAGAGGTATCTAGCATTAATACCATTTTTCTGTTAGTAGTAAAAAGATTTAGAAAGGGAAAGTCATTTTTTGTGGGTTTGTCCTCCAGAGCTTAGAGGACAGTGTGGACCACGACTCTGAAGTTCTGCTTCTAAACTCTGTCCTCTGAACTGGGACATGATTTTTCTTCTTGCTGTCAGATTAGGTGGGGGCAGTGAGTTAACAAAGACTGTTCCTGCAGTGTATCTTGCTGGACCTTTTCTCTCTTTTCCTTTCCCTTCTTAATTTTATTTATTTCTTTGAAACTTCATTTTTTTATATTTATTTCTTTGACACCTCACTATGATTTACCAAGTTGGATGGAAATAAATCATTTGTCTCATTGGGCAGAATGGGAACAGTAAGTAGCGAAGACATGATAAGATAGTGAGAACCCCACGAACCGTGTTGGGATCTGGAGGCAGTAGGTGTTTGGAGGAAGGTCAGAGGAAGGGTCAGGTTGTCCATGGGTCACCTTCCTTAGGGGTGCCCAGATCAACTGCACTTAGAGATCAGAGCAGGGGGTGATGCTGGGCTGCATTGCAGGCCAGTGATGAGGAAGAGCACCTTCAGAGCCCCCTGCTTCCTAGACCTGTTTTCAGCACTCAGAAACCTGCACTTTCATAAACTGGAGGAAGCCCAGGCGGCCTGTAGAAGGGGAAAGAGGCCCCTGGATAGTTTTCAGGAAGATGATGGTGAAGGCAGCCTGCATGTCCCTCACTGTCTACTCAGCACGCAGCCAGCAGCCTTGGTCTGTCTTTGTGCTTGAGCTGCATTTAGCTGCTCACTAGCTAGAACAAAGGCTTCCAAAAGCCTGTTATCCCCCTTCAGGAAAAAAAATTACTTGGCACCTGCCTGGGGCACTCGGGGGGAATCACACCTGGCTGTCTTTGGAGTTACTCCTGCCTCTGTGCTCAGGGCTCATGCCTGGATGTGCTTAGGGGGCCATATACACTGCTAGGGATTGAACCAGGGGGAACTGGGCTCAGCTGTGTGCAGGGCAAGGCCTGAACCCATTTATTATCTCTAGCCCACAAACCTGCCTTCTTTTTTCTAGCGGTTTGAAGTGGACCTTAGGTACACCTGTGGTCACTGCCCCATCAGTCCAGTGCACCCCCTCCACCAAGTGTTTTCACTTATCCACTTGTGGAACCACTGTACTAGAAATAAAACTGTTGAGATGTACTTCCTGGTACACTGGTACATTGGAGCCTTAAGGAACATGAAAGGAATTAATTCATTAAAGGAGCTAAAAGAATTGTAACTGCTTTGGAAATTTTGAATTCAATTTGACTGCATTGGGGTATCTGTAACGAACCTGACTAGCTAGTGAGCTGCACCTCAGAACTTGGCGCTCCTCAACAGACCTCGGTGCCTGTCTTGGTTCTGTCTTGGTTCTGCCTCCCAGAGCTACTTTTCTCCTCGGAAGCCATATGAGTTGGGATAGATTTGGTTTTGGTAAAGGGTCGTTTTTTTTCGTAGGATGCGATTAGATCCAGAATGGGTAATTCTTTCTCTCTCTCTCTCTCTCTCTCTCTCTCTCTCTCTCTCTCTCTCTCTCTCTCTCTCTCTCTCTCTCTCTCTCTCTCTCTCTCTCTCTCTCTTCTCTCTCTCTTTCCTCTCTCTCTCTCTCCCCTTCCCTCTCCCTCTCTCTTTTTCCTCTTTCTCTCTTTCAGATATGTGTGTGTGTGTGTGTGTGTGTGTTTATGAGCTGACCTGTGTGTGTTCATGAGCTAACTGAAAGTCAAGTCAACTTCTAAAGAGGAATTGCTGAAACATCTTGATATATTTGCAAAAGGATTTCTATTTTGTTAATAAGTAAGCCAAATGTTACTGCACAGTTTGTAGTATTTTAATGAAAACATTTCCCTGTATTTGTTTTTGAGGATGTGATTTTAAGTCGAAGTACATACAAGGACCACTTTTTCTTCAAGGTATAATGTGCTTTTTTGCCTCCTGGTTGATTCTGAAAAACCTTATGGGATTCAACAGACAATTCACGTTCACTTAATTAAAACAAAACATTTAAAAGAATAACCCATTAAAATTTTGTTGTTACTTGGGCTAACCTACTTCTCCCTCCCCTTATCTCTCATTCTCTCTCTCCCTCTCTCCCTTATCTCTTGTTCTCTATCTTTCTTTTTTGGTGTGAATTACTTCCTTCTCTGCAGTGGGGTCCTTCCGCAGGACCAGTAACAGCAATTTTTAATCTACCTCTAGGAAGTCCGATCATGGCAGTTTTATTTCTTTAAATCCTAGAATGTTATCTGATTCCACACTGTGGTTGTTCTGTAGAATTCCATAAGGCTGCTTGGCGTGTGTCACTTGGGGGAAGTGTTTGTCATCAGATAAACACATCTGTGAGGCTCAGGGCTCCACATGTACAGTCAAGTGTAATTGACCTCGGCCTCTCTGAGCGAACCCCAAACCACTGCATTTCCATCCCATCTTTAATTCATTTGCACATGTGAGGTTTGTCTAGGATGCATTCCAGTGGTTATAGAGCAGGAAATAGTCCTGAAATCAAAGCTCGGGAAGGGGGTCATTTGCTTTGAGTCTCTCGACTCCTGTGTGCTTAGAACAGTTTTACATAAATCCGTGCCTCGTAATGAGCACAGGTTTGAACTTTTCGCATTTGCTTTTTCTTTCATTTTCCTCACCAAAGATTGTGCTTAAACCGGCCGGCCTTAAGTCAGTCTTTCAAAAAGCTTTGAGTTAATCTCCTCAAGCCACTGATTTATTTAAACCAACTAGAGAGAGGATGTAGAGATGAAGCAAATGAAAGAGCAATAAATGCCTCTAGAATTTAAATAAACTAAGCGAGAGGGAAGACTTTAATGTTGAAATACTTAAATAATAGCATTTGCCTTCTAATTTGCCCTGCCAAAAAAAAAAAAAAATACAAACCCAAAATAAAAACAAAATTCTCTGAAAGAACTGGTTTATTTTTTTGCTACATGTAATGGCCACCCAGGAGGGCACAAGAGCAGTGTGAGCGTCAAGAGGAATATGCCAAGAGGAATAGACATAATAGGTAGCCTGGGGGGAACTGTCTTGCTCCTCCTGAGAAGGTGTAGTGGAGAGCAAAAGGATCAGGCAGAAACCATCAGATTCACAGCTGTGACACTCAGGGCCCCAGTTTCAGCCAGGAATCACCCTTTTTAGCCATGTGGCTGAGGATCCTAGCAGTTGCAGAGGGCTTGTCATGCTGGCTGGAGGCTTCTGGTCGGATGTCCCACCTACCACCAGCTTTCTGCAGCAGGTCCGGCAGCGCTGCTGTTAGTATGTGATTTCTGGGCCACATTGCAGTATGTGATCCTGGCTCATATAGCAGCACCATACAAGGAAATGTGAAGGGGAAGATAAGAAAGATCTACAGGCCAGGGAGATGCCTCACTGGGCTGAACATGGCATGCTGGACCCTGAGTTTTATCCCTGGCACTCAGTGGTTTTCCAAGCATCCCCGGAGATGGCCCCCTTCATACAAAACAACACCCTCCTTTTCCTAAAAATACATATGGTCATTTTGGTGAAAAAGATTTGACCTAGTACATCTGAAGGATGTAAGAAAATTATGTATTATTTTTATGTTTTAGGAGGTGAAGTGGGGAATTTCCCAAACAGGTACTCACCACTAGGCTGGACAGTTTAGTGCTTTGGGTCCATTGGGTACCAGGGATGAATGCAGGGCCTTGTGCATGCAGGGCATGTACTCAGCTCTTTGTGCTATCTCTCCCATGCCCTAAGTATTTTTCAAGAGAATTCTAGTTTATTCTACGCTAGCCCTCAATATTTATGTAGTTTCATTTGCATCATTGCTGAGAGAGGTGAATAATACAAACACAGGAGAGGAGATTACTAAAAATTCGATACCCTCCCATGGGGCTATAACCCCCCTAACCAGAAATGCACCATGTCCCCGAGACATTGGTTCTTGTTGCCTTTGGCCTCATTTAAACCACTCGACAATCAGCATCTTTATGTTGCCCCTGAGCTAGAGACAGCATCTTCCTGCAAAATAATTCGAGTTTTGCTTTTGATCTGGTTTCATTTCTCCACAAATAATTGCATGTGGAGGTACCTGTGAAGACCCTGTTTGTTCATTTGTTTTGGGGACCTTGGAATTGTTAAAGAGTCTGATAAGAACCCCAGGACTGAGTGAGGGAAGTAGAATGTCTCGAATACAGGCAGGTGGTGGAGAAGGAGGGAGATGAAGGGCCTTGGTGGTGGGAATATTGCACTGGTGAAGGTGGATGTTCTTTTTATGACTGAAACCCAACAATAATCATGTTTGTAATCATGGTTCTTAAATAAAAATATTACTAAAAAAATCAAGTACTAACTGAAATAATAATAAAAAAAGAACCCCAGGAATGGACCGGGACTTGCAGATGGTCAAGATACAGTCTCTTCCTCTCACCACCCCCATTCCTGCATTCTAGTGTCATCTTGTTTCCTCTCAGGAGTCTGTGCCCTCAACTTCTCCAGCGGGGACACCCAGACACAGCACGAGGAAGACGCCAGGCATGGAGGAGCCAAAGGGGACCCCCACTGAGGGGCTGTTCATGATGCCACCTGCTGGGCCGGATCTAGGCAGCCCAAGGAGCGAGGCTGGGCCCCGTGTCCCCGCTAAGCAACCAGAGCCACCAGCCCTCCTCCCGGTCACTCCCGGCTCCTGCAGTCCAGGTAAAGGGCAGAGAAGCAGGGGGCAGTGTCCGTTGTATGGGCAGGGCTGGCCGCGTGATCTGATGGGGACCAAATGAGATGAGCATGATCAGATTGGGTCTGAAGTGATGGTGACGTAGCAGGAGCTTATGAAAGGAAGGCTGTCAGACTGTGGGTCAGCATGTGAAGCTCCCGACAGTTCACACTGAGAATCTCTTGATTTTGCTTGTCCGTCGGGGCTATCCCTAAGGGCTCAGGATACCTGCTGCCCCGGGTACAATGAGTTACCATGTGCAGTAGTTCCTATAGCATACACGCTTGCAGCCCTTCACTAGCTCACACTGCTTTTTTTCTGTTGGTTGTTTTGTTTAGTCCTCAAAAAATAAGCTCTTGAAAAATATTGGTGCAAAGGCTTGAGGAGATGGCACAGGACAAGTGCATGTGTGGTGGCTGTGGGAGGCCCCGGTTCTGCCTTGGTGGGGTTCTAGCCTGTGTGGCTCCTTCTGCACCAACAGGAGCCTCCCCTGGTGGAAATACCTCCTCTGATACTGCTGGGTGGTCCCTAAACAAACAGGAAAAGAGGAAAAGAAAAAAATAAATAGGGCAAACTAGATAACAGAAATGCTTCAGCAAATTTTTTTCCTTTTCCTCCTCTTCCACTCCAACAAGTTTTAAAAGAAATGAATTATCTTGGGGGCCGGAGAGATAGTACAATGGGGAGGACTCTTGACTTGTATGCAGCTGATCTAGGTTCTTTCTTTGCCATTCCATATGGTCTCCCAAGACCGCTAAGAGTTATTCCTGAGTGTAGAGCCAGAATTAACCCCTGAGCATCACCAGGTATGGCCAAAACAAAACAAAACAAACACAAAAACTCTTTAGTTTGAGTCTTTTGTCTAGTGTTTTAGAATTAGCTATTCCAAGGGCTGGACTGATTGAACAAGGGGTAGGGCCTTGTATACTATTGACCTGGGTTTTGTTCCCAGTACCATGTGAACTTCCAGGCATTACTGGGTGTCGCCCCAGAAGCCCCCTGAAATCTCCTGAGGTCAGGGCCCATCCTTGAACCATTGCACTGAACTACTGTCTCAGTTGGCAGCACATTTTCCTGAGTCCCCAAAGAATTTCCTGGGGTGCTTCCATCCCTGATATTTGTCTATGTAGGTGAGAGCCCAAGTGACTTTTTAGTTTTTAAGTTTGTCTGGCTAGATGATGGATTGGGAAGTGAGGTTCCACATCCGGGATCCAGAGAGGGATCAAGCCCCATGTCAGTCATATGCAAGGCAAGCACCTTATCCATTGTATTATCTCTCTGCCCCACCCCCCAAACTTGTAGCCCTTTGGGTATCATTCTATACATGAACACCCCATGTGCAAGGCTTCATGTTAAATCATTGGTCAGGAGACCTTGGTTAAAATTTTAGGTTAGCAAGAAAGACACTGAAAGAACTTGATGCATTGCATTGTTGTGTTGGGAGGAACAACCTGGAAGTGTTTGGTACACAGAGCATTGGATAGGAAGGAGGTTTTGGTGCCAGAGTGGAGACGTCTGGACTCCCCTTTTCTGAAGCCGGCAGATGGAAATGTTCTCTGAAGACCTTTCTTAGGTTTGTTATTTGGTGCAGAGCCTCATGTTTTTTATTCTCTCTTGCTTGGGCCCATGTAGAAGACCACGTCTGCTTGTTGGATTGCATTGTTGTGGATCTCCAGGACATGGACATCTTCGCCGCACAGAGACATCCGCGCGAGTACTCGAAGGCTTTGGAGGACAGCAGTGGGGAGCTCATCTTCCCCTCTTATTTCGTAAGGCAGACTGGAGGAAGCCTCTTAACCGAGCCCTGCCGGCTCAAGCTGCAGGTGGAAAGGAACTTGGACAAGTGAGTGTCAGCAGAAGTGCCCATTAGAAGCAGAAAGCCTAGCAGCTTGGCACTGAGTGCTCTTAGGGAGGCCTGGGAGAGCACATTCCTTTGTTTATACATTCCTCACATCCCAACTCTGTGCAGGATTGTCATGCAAACACAGAAGGGGGAGCATGAATTTAACATGTACTTGCGTGAAGTTAGGGAGGTAGAGATGGTGGGGTAGGTTTTTTGTAAGAGGAACCAAGGATTACATGTTCCATATACAGTCATTATTGGGTTCTCTCTTGCTCTTTTCTCTGTAGGTACATTTATTTATTAAAAAATATTTTTGTTGGGGCTGGAGGATAGCACAGTGGTAGTGCATTTGCCTTGCATGCAGCCAACTCAGGATGAACTTGGGTTCGATTCCTGGCATCCCATATGGTCCCCTGAGCCTACCAGGAGCAGTATCTGAGTGCAGAGCAGTGCAGAGCCAGGAGTAACCATTGAGTGCTGCCGGGTGTGGCCCAAAAGCCAAAATAAAATCTTTTTGTTTGTTTTGTTTATTTTGGGGCCACGTGTAGTGGTGCTCTGAGCTTACTCCTGTCTGCCTGCAGGGATCACTCCTGGCTGTGCTCAGGGATGGAACCCAGGTGCAAGTGTCCTCCCCACTGGGCTATCTTCTCTGGCCCCACTGTGACTCCATTTAATTGGAAAAATTGTTTGAGGTCAGTTCTGGCCATTTGACCTCATTGAGGATGGAAGAGCAGCTCCATAAAGAGCAACAGCCAGGCAGGGAGAAGCTTGAGGAGCTCTGGGTTTCAGGATTGGCTCAGCTATCACTTATTTCATACCTAGTTTCCACGTTTCTAGGCCATTTAAATTCCCAGGAATGCCCCAAACCCAGCCTCCAGCCACACCCCCATCCTCAGTGTCTGGGTTTGTCTGGCCTTGCTGGGACACATCTGCCCACATATGTGGGCTCAAACTGCAAATTCCTTTTCAGCAGGGACATTACCTTGGAAAAAGGCAGCCACATTCATGCCTCAACTCCAGGGTCAGATGAGGCAGTGGCCGTGAAGCAGAAGAGGGGAGATTTTTATTTGGAGCAGTTGGATAAGCAACTTCATTACTTGTATATATTGTAATTTCAGCCCCCCTTTGACTTTCCTCTTTGCAGTTATTGGGCAAGTCACTTAATGTCCCCTTTTCCCTTTCTCTGTGGATTAATGACACAGTTTAGCTGATTTTCCTGGATACTTGTTCCATCCTGACTTGTATTTGAATGCTCCCTGGCTGGCCTTCAGTTATGGTTGGCATGGGCTATATTTGGTTTTACTGCCTTTTACTCTTAAGAGGAACTTCATTATTTAGAAATCGAACACTCTGTTTTCTTTTCAAGCAGTGCGCTCCAAAAATAAAAAAAGAGTGCCTTGCTGCTCTGGTGATATAAACTTTGCCCACTTGCAAACGTGTTGATGTATGGATGAAATGTTAGCCAGGGAGCAGGTGGTAACTGAACAGAAGTTCCTTGTTGGCTTCTCCCATTGCTGAAGAAGGAACCTGAGATGGTGTCTGAGAATCCTTTCTAGACTTTTTAATTTTGTATTTTTCAAAGGGTTAAAAAAATATTTTGGGGGGGAATTAATTGTGTTAGGGGAAGATCATACCTGTTATTGCTGGCTCCTGACTCTGTGCTCATGGTGGGGCTTGAGATCTGTATGGGGTGCCAGGGATCGAATTTAGGTTGGTGTCATGCAAGGCAAGTACTGTACTTTCACTCTCTCCACCCCACCCGAGTTTAATTAAAAATTTTGGGGGGGTACTTAGTTGTGCTGAGGTCTCACTCTTGGCTCTGTGCTCAAGACTCATTCCTGGTAGTGCTTGGGGGACCATATGCGATGCGGGATACAGAATCCATGTTTGCCATGCACCCTCCTCCTCCCCTCTGTACTCTTTCTGGCTCCTTGTGAGTTTTCTAAATGATTATTTTTGAACCAGAGGGACTTTTTGTAGTCTTAAATAAAAACTCAGTCATGCTAATTTGGAGCTACATGAACTTTCTTCATCGGAAATTAGAACTAAACAGGTTGGGGGGGGGGGGTTCATTGGAATCCTTAGATTTGGAAATGTGTGTTGTCAGTGGCGAGTGGGGCATTTGTGGAAGTGACCTTTCTCTTTCATCGTAGAGAAATCAGCCATGCTGTGCCAGACATTTCCATCCACGGCAATCTCTCTTCCGTTCACTGCTCCCTGGATTTGTCCAAATATAAGCTGATCCGTGGCTTATTAGAGAACAATCTTGGCGAGCCCATCGAGGAATTCATGCGGCCTTACGATTTACAGGATCCGAGAATCCACGTAAGTGAGAGTTCTTGCTCCTCGGCACCTGGCGCCATCGCAGTGGCCGTCCCCTCTGTGCTCATGTTCCGGAGCAGAAAAGAAACCAGGTTTCTCCACACCCAAGCCGTGTTTTGGGGTTGGCCCCCTCGAGCATGGACTGACGAGCGTTTCTCCTTGCAGACCGTGTTGAGCGGAGAAGTGTACACATGCATGTGCTTCCTCATCGACATGGTGAACGTGAGCCTGGAGCTGAAGGATCCCAAAGGAAAAGAAGGCGCTAGCTCCCTGGCTCGGTGAGGTGTTCGTTCTTTCCAGCATTCGTGGCAGTGGAACCCAGTAATCCTTAGCCACAGGAAAATGAAGAAGCCTCCCCTTTTGTTTTTGCTTAGAATGGCTCGCAGAGTGGCAGGTCACTGCCTAAAGTGGTCGGAGAGCTTTTGGTGTGTGGCTGTGTCATCAGTCGGAGTACCTTGGTGGTAGTAGCAGACCCCCAAAAGTCCCCCAGACTCCCAACGGGGAAGATGTTTCTTTCTTGTGCGTTGTGAGTCTTGGCTGCTCTGCTCGAAGTAGTGACTCTGGCTGAGATCATCCAGCCCTTGAAGTGCAGTGAGAGGAGAGTCTGGAGTGGTGTGGAATGTCAGGTCATGCCTCTGGTCCTACAACAGGAGGTTCACATAGGTGAAGGTCAGAACTAAGTGAGCGGCACCCAGGACTGTGCGCAGTGGAGAGACAGGGAGACTCACGGAAGATGTTCGAGGTTTTGCAATGTTCTGAACAATACTCAGTGTTCTGCAATATTGGGCCTGTGTTCTCACTCGGGTACCTCTGGCTTCTAGTAGCCACTGAGCTACTTTTAGATCGGACACATGCTCACCTAATGATGTACTTACTTTTAGGACCTGACTTGTACAGGACCTGTAAGTTCAGATGATTGGCACAGAACTTTCAAGAGTGCATTGTATTTTCATTGTAATGTTTCATCTTCATCTCCTAAAAACCATGTAAGGGAAGAGAGAGATAGTATATTAGAGTATGGCACTTGCCATGCTTGTTTCTAACCCATCTTTGATTCCTGACATCAGATAGATTTTTCTGAGTACCACAAGGAGTGATCCCTGAGCCCAGGGCCTTGACTAAGCTCTGAACATAGTTGGGTGTGACCCAAAAAAAACCTACCCCTCTTGTTCACCAAATTCAAAATTAAAACCTTGTAAGGTTGGATAAATAGTACTTCTGTTTCCAGAAAAAATGTGGGATTTTGCATGTTTTTTAATCATGCATGGCACTGCTCAAGGGTTGTACCTTGTGAAGCTTAGGGGATATGCAGTTCTGAGGATCAAACCTGGGTCTTCTGCTTGCATAATCTGTTCTCCAACCCATTGAGCTATCTCTCCAGTCATCGAGCAGTCTCTATCAAACAGAGCTTTTGACTAGCATGAGATTCAAAGACTGGGAGAATGGTTTGGTATTTGGAAGCAGGTCTAAAGGGTTAGTTATTTTTCACTGAAGCACTTAGTTCATCTTTAAAAATCTTTTCTGGTCTGTCACTCAGCTGAAGAAAACATGGTGTAGTGAAACTAGAGGCCCCAGGTTGTCTTCTGAGCCTGCAGTTTTCTCAATGCCTATTCTACTCTTATTTTTATCCGATATGAAGTAATTCTGTATGTGATACTAAGATGGTATTGAATAGTTATGCATTTTTATTGCAGTTTTTCTGTTTTGAAAAAGAGGTTCGTTATTAAAAAAAAGTGGGGGGTATATGATAGCTCAGTGGCAGAGCACCTGTTTTTGTTGGAGGTCTAGCCCCTGGTACCGGGTGACCCCCTGAACACCACATGAAATGATGCTGAGCAGAGTCAGGTGTGTCCTAAAAACTGAAAAAGGAAAAAGAAGGCCCATCTCATTGGTTTATTTATTCAGTTTTGCTTTTTTTTTTGGTCTAATCTAGCAGTGTTTGGGGGCTATTATTGACTTTGTGCTCAGGAGTGATCCCCAGTGGTGCTTGAGAGAACAAATGTGTTATTGGATGTAGTGGAAGCCTGCTACCCCAGTCCCGGGGGATTGGAAATTCAAGTCTAGAAGCAATGCTGACACAGGAAATAATCCACACAGGTTAGGAAGACAAAACAGGTTCAGGAACTTCTACCACAAGCTCTCTGCAAGTAGGCCAAGGGTACCGGCAGACAGGCAGGCTAGCTGTGGGACCAAAACAGGAAGAAGTCTCTCTGACCTGAGGCCTTTATTAGGAAGAGTAGGACTACCCCCACGAGTGGTGGAGAACAGGTAAGGGTAGTACCAATCCAGAGGTACTTCTTGCTCAGGTGGGACAAGCACATGCAAAGAAGAATTATCCTGACTACAGTAAGAACTGGTTACTTCAACAGTTGGGGGATTAGACAGAGGGGAAAGAAGGAGCAGGGGCTGAATATAGAAAGGGGTTAGCTATGCGCTATGCCAATACCTCACTACCTATACCATATCTCTGCCAAGAAACAATTCTAAATGCATTTTTCTTTCATATTTTGGTCACACCCGGCTGTGCTCAGAAATTGCTCCTGGCAGGTTCGGAGGACCATATAGGTAGCCAGGATTCGAACCACCACCAGTCCTGGGTCAGCAAATGCCCTACCACTGTGCTATAGCTCTTCCCACTAAATGCATTGCTTATTAGTGGTAGCTTCATAATTTCTCTTTTTAATAAATAGTTATTTATACTGGTGGTTCTCATGAAGATGTAGTGGTTTTATATAAGACTGATGCTGGAGAGAGAATCCTCCCGGCATCGTGGAATCAACACTTAAAGGTCAAAAGCGATGCTCAGGGCCCGGAGAGATAGCACAGCGGTGTTTGCCTTGCAAGCAGCCGATCCAGGACCAAAGGTGGTTGGTTCGAATCCCGGTGTCCCATATGGTCCCCCGTGCCTGCCAGGAGTTATTTCTGAGCAGACAGCCAGGAGTAACCCCTGAGCACCACTGGGTGTGACCCAAAAACCAAAAACCGAAAAAAAAAAAAAAAAAAAAAAAAGCGATGCTCAGCATCCCTTGCTCTTCATGACAGGACTTGGGAAGGGGTTGGAGTGATGGGAAGGAGCTGGAGAGATATTTCAGTTGGTAGATTGCTTGCTTTGTGTGTGCTTCACCTGGGTTCTATCCCAGGACCTCATAGGGTTCTTTGAGCACTGCCAGGAGTGATCCCCGAACATATGATGAGGAGTTAGCTTTGGGAATGGCCTGGTATAACCCCAAAACAAAAACAAAAAGCACCAGACAAGATAGTTTCTTTGGAAATGGAAAATAAGGTACTCTACACAATGACTAAATTCATTTTGAGGACTAGGTTACAGAATTAATGAAAAGTCTCGGCTCATAGTTTTTCTTTATAGAACTTAGGTACATAATAATCTGTATTATGATATGCATTTATAATGCTGTATTATGTTGAACTTGCATCGTTTTGTAGAATGGAAGAGTTTAATAGCTTTTCTCTTTTCCCCTTTCAGATTTGACTTCAAGAAATGTAAACTGCTCTATGAGAGCTTTTCCAACCAAACCAAGTCCATTAACTTGGTTTCCCATTCCATGATGGCCTTTGATACCCGCTATGTTGGACAGAAGACCAGCCCGGGCATGACAAACGTGTTCACCTGTATCTTTCAGCCATCCAAGAATAGCACTTCCTCCCAGGGCTCCATTCAGATCGAGCTGCATTTCAGGTAGTAGAGTCTGCCTTTCTTTATAGCAGTGGTCCTCAAACTATGGCCCGTGGGCCACATAATGTATTTGTATCTGTTTTGTTTCTTCATGGCAAAATAAGATATATGCAGTGTGCATAAGATTCATTCATAAGTTTTGTTTTTACTATAGTCAGACCCTCCAATGGTCTGAGGGACAGTGAACTGGCCCCCTGTTTAAAAAGTTTGAGGACTCCTGCTTTATAGAGACATTTCCTTTTTGGCTTAAGAATCTAAAAAGATTGAGAAATCACTGAAAAAATAGACAGCGACTTATAAGTGCTGTATATTATAAATGAATTTAGCCCTGAATTGCTCGTTTCATTTTTATTTTAAACCATTTTTATTGTAGCAGGATTTGCAGTATATCAATCATTCTTTTCATGCATTCATCATTCCAATACCACATTCATCATCAGAGGATGTGTTTCTTTCTGCCATTGTCTCAAGGACCCCTTTCAATCTCCCTTCCCATGTAAGAGCAGTTTGATAGACAAAATCTTTGGTTCTGATGACTGACCTTTAGTCTCTAACTATAGTTCTTCTTGCTCCAGTTTCTCTTCCTCTCTCCTTTTTTTTTTTTTTTTTTTTTCTGAGGAGGGACACACCTGGCTTTTAGCTCAGAAATATTTCTGGCAGGCTCTGGGGACCATATGGGATGCTGGGGATCGGACCTGGGTCAGCAGTGTACAAGGCAAATGCCCTACCTGCTGTGTTATCACTCCAGCCCGGTGTTTCTTTATTTACTCCCACATATGAGCAAGACCTCTCTCTCTCTCTCTCATTCTCTCACCTTCTCTCTTCCTGAAGTTGGTAACATTTGCACACATATATAGATGAACAGAGCTGATCTGAAATTTCATAAAATAGTAAATCAATAATAGGTTGATAAAGCACAATATTTTGTTTGTTTCTTGGGGTCATACTCAACAATGATCAGGGGTTACTCCTGGCTTTGTGCTCAGGAATCATTCCTGGCAGTGTCAGGGGACCATATGGGATGCTGGGAATGAAACCTGGGTTAACCATATACTAGGAAATCACCTTAATATCTCTCCAGCCCTCCCATAAAGCAATTTTTCTTTATGATGAATTTTTTCTTATAAATTAAAAAAAAATTAGTACGGATAGTTCTTTGCAAATATATATTAGAGTTTACATAAAATAGATAAATCCTTAAACTGTAAGATTTAGTGAAAGTGAAGAAAATTAAAACAATTTAAAGCAGAAAAATTTGAATAGGCCTATAAAAATACAAAGTATGCTTTTTTTTTTTTTTTTTACTAAGAAAGGAAATATAGAGGGCTGGAGAGATAGCATGGGGGTAAGGCATTTGCCTTGCATGCAGAAGGTCAGTTGTTTGAATCCCAGCATCCCATATGGTCCCCTGAGCCTGCCAGGAGCGATTTCTGAGCGTAGAGCCAGGAGTAATCCCTGAGTGCTGCTGGGAGTGACCTAAAAACCAAAAAAAAAAAAAAAAAAAAAAAAGAAAAAGAAAGAAAGAAAGGAAGGAAGGAAGGAAGGAAGGAAGGAAGGAAGGAAGGAAGGAAGGAAGGAAGGAAGGAAAGGGAAAGGGAATATAGGGACCTGAAAGAAGCAAGCACAGTGGTAGGGCATTTGCCTTGCATGCACCTGATCCAGGATGAAGGTGGTTCAAATTCCAGCATTCCATATGGTCCTTGTGCTGCCAGGAGTGATTTCTGAGTGTAGAGCCAGGAGTAACCCTTGAGCGCTGCCAAAAACAAAAACAGAAACAAAAACAAAAGAATATAGATACTGTGTAAGTGTCTGTGTTAATAAGTAAAAGATTGGGGCCAGAGTGATGCGCAGCCGTAGGGTATTTGCCTTGCATGAGGCAGACTCAGGACAGACCTGTGTTTGATCCCCAGTGTCCCATATGGTCCCCCAAGTCAGGAGCAATTTCTGAGTGCATAGCCAGGAATAACCCCTGAGCATTACTGGGTATGGCCCAAACCCTCCTCCCCATAAAAGCAAAAGATTGTGATAAAAATCTCTATGCGTGTAAAAAAGACATTTAGTATAAATGATATTAATTTGTTGAAAATTAACCAGAGAGGAGTAAATAGATCTTTCCTAACATAGCAGAGATTTGCTAACGACAGTGGCCACGAACTTCAAGAGCTGTGGCATAGGTCTATAAATACGGCAGAGGTTGGTGTGGAGGCTATTGGAGCTACTCTGGAAAAGAAGGGTCTGCCACTTTTTGGAGTAGGGTGATACTGTTACCTGGTAGGGTGGAGCAGTGGGTTGAGGCACAGGGACTGTGGCCGGGGTTTAATATGGTAGAGGCTGTGTCTGCAGACTCTGCAGTTTCATTTATTGCCCAAAAGATGTCTCTACTGCCTAAACAAAGAGGCACTTTAGCATGAAACCACTGGCTTCAAGTCAGTCTTCCTGTAAGCTTTAGACTATCTTTATAGGGGAAGTGACTCTGGGAAGGAAGAAATTCTGCTGTTTAAGAGGGAGAGTAGAAGTCTTTGGGCCTATAGAAATAATAGAAAGGAAGCTGGTTTGGACTGTATTACCAGGTCACTGATAGCAAGTTTTCCTCACTGAGCTCTCCCTGGAAATAGGGATTTATTTTCAGCCTTTTTGGATACTATTGCTTTTCTCCCTGGGTTTATGGGAACAGTATTGTATATGAGAATCCAATAGATTGAGGTTTTATAACTCTTCTAACACTTTCTAGCTCTGGTTGAAGGACAGCTTGTCTGACCTCTTGTAATTGCCATTTCCTAATCCATAAAATAGAGAATTACTATGCTGCTGTGTAGGATGGAAATGAGTGAATGAGTTTGACATGCTCTTGGCACAAAGTATAGCTTTGTTGTTGTTGTTATTGTTTTTTGGGCCATACCCAGCTGCACTCTGCTGTTACTCCTGGCTCTGAGCTCAGAAATCACTTCTGGGGGCCGGAGAGAAAGCACAGCGGTAGAGCATTTGCCTTGCACGCTGCCCATCCAGAACAGGTGATGGTTCGAATCCCGGCAATCTATATGGTCCCCAGTACCTGGCAGGACTGATTTCTGAGTGCAGAGCCAGGAGGAACCCTTGAGCGTCACCAGCTGTGACCCAAAAACCAAAAAAAGCAAATCAAACAAACAAAAAAAGAAATGACTCTCGCAGGCTCGAGGGGCCATAGGATATGCTGGGGATTAGGTGCGTACAAGACAAACGTCCTGCCTGCTGTGCTATTGCTCCGGCCCCTGTTATTATCGTATTTTCCGGCGTATAAGACGACTTTTGAAACAAAAAAAAAGTCAACCGGAAATCAGGGTCATCTTATACGCCGAGATCCCGAAAAACGTTTCAATATGCTGCTAAACGAACATTGTCTGAATATTGCCACAAAACGAATTTTCCAACTCGGTCCTGCACCAATCACTGCAAGGCTGCTTCGACAGCCTCTCTAACTCAGCCAATCCAAGCAGGCTTTTGATGCATGCAAATTAGACAGTGTTCTGGTTCCGAATCTACACTGTCAAAAGCCTGCTCAGATTGGCCAGAGTCAGAGAGGAAGTCTATCACAGTAGAACCTTTGAACCTTTGCTTGTTGTGATTGGCTCACTGTGGTACATACAGTTGCAGCACAGGAACGTTCTGTCTAATACAGCGAACATAGGCCTAAACCTATGTTTTAACTGCAAAATTAGGGGGTCGTCTTATACGCCCAGTCGTCTTATACACTGGCAAATACGGTATTTTCGGTATAGTTTGTGAGAACTTCTTGCCTAGATTAAAAAGTAGAAAAAAAAATGAGTAGGCTTTTACAGTTTCCTTCATTGTGCCTGATATTGCTAAGCGCTGTTCAGTGAATTCTCCAGGAGAGATCATGTCTTTCTCCTGTACTTGTAACAAAGTAGAAAGTTCAGTTTTTGAGTGAAAAAAGTTTTTTGTTTTGTTTTTGGATCACACCTGGTAATGCTCAGGGTAACTCCTGACACTGCTCTCAGGAATTATTTCTGGCAGTGTTTGGGGATCATATGGGATGACGGGGATTGAACCTTCCCCACTGTACTATCACTTCAGGCTCCAAATAATCTATTTTCAAGTGGTATATTTATTTTATTATTATTATTAATTAATTTATTTTTTTGGTCTCAACTGGCTCTGCTTTCAAATATCACTCCTAGTGGGTTTAGGGAACTATATGGAGATCAAACCTGGCCAGCCATATGCAAGGTAAATGCCCTACCGACTGTACCATCTATCACCCTGGTTCTACCCTGGCTCCTAACTTTTCGGTGAACTTTTTCAGTTCAGTAACAGGAATGCTTTTGCCTCCTGACTAAGCTTAACTGTGATGCTCCTTAATTTCTCTCGGGACTTTGCAGCAGGTGATGTCTTCTGCATTTGGCGGATCCAGGGATGGATCCTGGCGGTAACTCTGCCACTCTTCTAGGACCACCCAGACACCTGATGTGCACTTGATTCAAAGCCCTGTGAGTGTGGGTGGTTGGTGGGCTCGGGCAGAGGCGAGGCCGGCCCTCATCTGTCCTCGGCTCTTCCACCTGTTGTGCTGTAATAAACGGGGACTCTGGAGCTGTCGTTCCTTTTGCCCACTGCAAGTCTATACTTTCTTGGGGGTCAAATAACCACATTTTACCTTGGCTCTTGCTAACAGAAATTCTATTGTTAAGGCGAGGGTTAAAATGTTCTCATGAGTGGAACTTTGAACGCTTTCTGTGTCTCAAGAAGAATTGGTTCTCTGTTGGGATTTTCTGTGTCAAATATAAATCACTTCACAGTGTTTATAGGCTTGAAATATTTTCCAGGGAAGAGATCAGACACACACTCTGACTTTCTAGTTAATGCATAGCTCTGACGAACTGTGTTCAAAATGGGGTGGAAAAATTTTACTGAGGGCAACATTTTTTCTCTGTTACAAAAGGGAAAGTGTTTCTGGGAAAAATGCTACGACTGTGTGGAGGAGACGTGCAGCAAGGCGCCTTTTTTCCAGAGGCAGCGAGCCAGGATAGGAGAAACCAGAGGCTGAGGAGAGTCAGTCTTCGGAGTGTCTCCAAATGAGCTTTTTCTGAAGAGAAGCTCTGCAGTGCAGCAGGCCCAGTATGCCGGCTATGGTTGTTAGCCCAAGCCTCAGAACAACCTCGCTTTGGCTTCACAGAACAAAGCACAACTCGGAAAACTCCATGGTAGTTTCCCTGCCTGGGCCGTTTTACGTTTTTGTCTGGCCCATTTCTTCCTACTCATACACTAACAGAGCCTGGACCAGTGTTTGACCACAGCAAAGGAGAGTCTGTCTTGGTTTTTACTTCTGGTTTAGAATTTGGGAAGTGGAAGCTATCAGACTAATATTCTAATATTCTTTCTATTCTGTGAAGGTGCTTGTGGATAAATACACAGGACTGTCACCTAACGTAGTTTTCCTCTCAGGAGAAAGACCTGGGCTCTTAGGTCAGTTCTGGCTAGAGAAGTCTAGAAAACATCTGTTGAGTTTGCTGTCAGAAGAAGAGAGCTTCTCACTGATCTTCAGAAGTCTGGAGGGAAGGGAACTGATTCATCTTAAACACCTGTTAGGTGCCTGCCATGTTTTCAGCTACAGTGTTTTTGAGAGATATGACTTTGTCTTAGATATCATTTTGTTTGTAGAGTACACTCAGCGGTGCTCAGATCTTAGTCCTTGCTTGCTCTGTGCTCAGGGATCACTCCGGGTGGTGTTCAGGTATCAGGTGAATCAGGTGCCAGGGATTGCACCCAGGTTGGCTGTGTGCAGGGGACATGCTCTGCCCACTGTGCCATTTTTATAGTTTTTGAGATATCACATTTTGATGTGAGTAAACAAGCTTGACTTCCCCAAGACTGCGCAGCTGGGATTTCAACCGATTCCTTGCTCTAGCTGGATTTCTCAGCATCACCATTGCTCACATTTTGAGTGAGAAAATACCTTATTGTAGGGACTGTCTGTGCATTGGATTCCCTGGCCTCTACCCACTCAGGCCACTAGCAACTGACAGCAAGTGTGTCAGTTAAACTGTCTCCAGATGTCATCATATGTCTCCTGAGGCACAGAATCACCCCTGAATGAAAACCACATTCTGGTTCTTTCGTGCCGTGTGTTCTTTCTTATTTAAAATTGGGATGGATTTCAGCAGTGCTCACAAGATCTTATATTCAATAAGTGTTCAGAAACTATTGATACTTGGGGCCGGAGCGGTGGCACGAAGTGGTAAGGCAACTCCCTTGCTGGCGCTAGCCTAGGACGGACTGTGGTTCGATCCCCTGCCATCCCATATGGTCCCCCAAACCACGAGCGATTTCTGAGCGCATAGCGAGGAGTAACCTCTGAGTGTCACCGGGTGTGCTCCCCCCAAAGAAAACAAAAAGAAATTATTGATACTCAAAGCTGAGTGTTTAGAAGATACTTGGATTGCCAAGGTGGAATCATAATCCAAATAGCACAATATAGTCTCATTTTCCTATTGTTTTCTTTCTTACAGATCTACAAAGGACTCCTCGTGTTTTACAGTCGTTCTCAATAATCTTCGTGTGTTTCTCATATTTGACTGGCTACTGCTAGTTCACGACTTTCTCCACACGCCCAGTGATATAAAGAAGCAAACCACCGATCCTCCCTCTCGCCACCGTCATTCTAGCAGCGAGTCTGCTGTTGTTCCCAAAACAGTCAAAAGTGGAGTGGTCACGAAGAGGTCTTCCCACCCTGTGTCCACTGAGAGGCACCTGGAGGTCAAGGTCAATGTCACAGGTAAGTCGATGAGGTCTGAGGCCGGTCTGATTCTTTCCAAGGAGCATTGACACGTTAGTGATATTTTTTGGTAGACCAAAGAGGGCTGAAGTCTTTTTTTTTTGTTTTTTTGGGCCACACCCAGTGACGCTCAGGGGTTACTCCTGGCTATGTGCTCAGAAATCGCTCCTAGTTTGGGGGACCATATGGGACACTGGGGGATTGCACCGAGGTCTGTCCTAGGTTAGCACCTGCAACCTACTGTTGCGCCGCCGCTCCTGCACCAGGTTTTTGGATTTTTAAATCTTGGTTAGATCTAACTTAGGAGACCCTGCATTCTAGTGGTTTTTGCCTGTGGAGTGTCTGATGACTCACTCCAGAGACTGTGTTCAGGATGATAGTTCATGAAGTTGAGAGTCCACAGACAACTCGGACAGTGAATCTTCCTGGCAGATGCCCTCCTCCCGCTTCCCAGAGGGGCCGGGTGCAGGTGGTGTGTCGAAGCCCAGTTTGCGCAGCCTGGTTCTTCAGCTCCTTGCTCCACCTCGGCTCTCCATGCTCATCAGCATGTCCCATGCTGTCCTTTCCAGGCACAGAGTTCGTGGTTGTGGAAGATGTGTCGTGCCTGGACACCAATGCCATCATTCTCAAAGGCACCACCGTGCTCACCTATAAACCCCGCTTTGTTGATCGCCCCTTTTCAGGAAGTTTGTTCGGCATTGAGGTAAGAAACAGGCACATCCATCAGTGTGCTGATGTTTGCTTAGCTCAACAGCTTTGGGCTGGAGAGGCAGTACAGCGGGGGTGGGGGGTTGGGGAGAGGGGGGGGCGGCACTTGCTTTGCACACAGCTGACCCGGGCTCAATTCCCAGCATCCCATATGTTTCACCTCTACCTGAGCCTTCCTGACCCCAGAACCTGGAGAAAATCCTGGGCATTGCCACAGCCCAAAAATCAAACCCCAAAAAACAGAGGGAGAGAGGAAGAGGGAAAAGAGAAAGAAGAGCAACTCTCCCGGAAGTTTCTGGAGGGTTATTGGGGATGAGATTCTGGAGAGCATAAACCTGGCTTGTAAGACCTTGCGTTTGATCCTGGAACTTCCAAAAAGGAAACAAACAAACAAAGAATCTATTCAGGGAGCTTTTCATGCCCTGCCGCCATATGTGACAGGGACAGGGTAGCCACTTTGATGGTATGGGGTGGAGGGACGGGGGCCCTCCTTGCCTGGAGCTCCATTCTCAGCACTTGTCTTTGTGAAGAGCCCAGATGCTGAGAGGCTTATGGATTGTCTACTTCCCTCCCTTGGAACATTGTGTCTTTAAAGGGTGGGCCTAGATGATAGTGCAGGGTTTAAGGCATCTGTTCCCCAGGTGGATAGCCTAATTCGAACCCCATACTACCCAGTCCTCTGAGCACCCTGTGCACCCTGAAACTCCCCCCCACCCCCCGAGTTAATTGGGAAGAGGGTGGCTTGACTGTCCTGCCTGAACTGACAGTGAGACCAGTTCCCTGGAGGGTGTGGCTCTGAATTGGTCTCCTGGGGCAGTTTCAGGAGTGGCCTTAGTGCCTGGAAATCACATTATGTAATAGTCTGTGAACGTCCTCTGGTCCCTTTTTTAAGCCGAATTGAAGGAAAGAAAGGAAATGAGGCAGATTATTTTTCACTGTTGGCAGCATATAGTACTTTTTTTCCTGCTGACATGAAACTGAGTTAAATTTGTAGAGGTTTCATTTCTTGGCCACTTGTTTCTCTCATATTAAAAAAAATACAATAAAAACAAACAAAAACAACACCACAGTGCTAGCACAGCAGGTAGGGAGTTTGCCTTGCATGTAACCCACCTGGGTTCGATCCTCAGCATCCCATTTGGTCCCTTTAGCGCCTCCAGGAGTGATTTCTGAGCTCAGAGCCAGGGGTAATTACCCCTGAAGTTCCCTGGGTGTTGTCCAAAAATAAAACATCACTTTGAGGGCAGAGAATCAGATGCTGGTCTGTTAATCATGCATGTGCAGGTCACCTGCTTTGCAGACCACCACAGTACCAGCTTTGAATGGAAAATCGTGGTCATTGGGGGATGAATTGTCAGGTGTAATTGGATCTGTGTATCAGAAGCTTGTGAAAGGAAAAAAAGAAAAAGAAAATGAAACTTTCTTGCACTAAAATCTTAGGAAAACTTCATGGCAAAATATTTGAGATCCATGTTCTTTAGGTAGCACCAAAAAAATTTTTTTTTGGTGATTCTAGGATTGAACCAGCAACAACTGTGACCAAGGCAAGTGCCTTAACCCTGACACTATTTCTCTCACCCCACTGGCAGCACAGTTGATCCTGACCTTTAAGGACCTCCTTTTTCACTAGTCAGGAGAATTTATAAAGAAAGCAAAGTGGATTGAGCCTGAGTATGGCAAAGGCACTTGGCGCCTACGTGTTTCAGTAGTGGTAGGAAAAGTGAGGAAGAATAGGACAGAAGTAAGGAATTTCTCTCTCCTGTGGCCTACTTGATCTTACAAAGTAACTTCCTTCTAGAATCTTCCCTCTCTTTTCTCTCCCATAAATGCACTGGTTTGTTTTTAACATTTCAAACATATACAGTGTATATATAGTAGAATTATATACTAGCTCTCAGCTCCTTCCATAGTTAACACGTTTTGGTTGTGGAAGTAATTACTAAATCACTTAGGAGAGATAGCATAGCAGTAGGACGTTTGCCTTGCATGCAGCCAATTCTGGATAGATGGTGGTTCGAATCCCAATATCCCATATGGTCCCTGGAACCTGCCAGGAGCGATTTCTGAGCTCAGAGCCAGGAGTAATTTCTGAGCACCACCGGTTGTGACCCAAAAACAAACAAGCAAAAAAAAAAAAAAAAAAAAAAAAACATAAAACCACCCCAACAATAAAACCCCATTAAATCACACAGAATTGAGGAGGAGCCATGGTTTAGCGGTAGGGCATTTGCCTTACACACTACTGACCCAGGACAGACTGCGATTTGATCCCTCAGCATCCCATATAGTACCCCCAAGACAGGAGCGATTTCTGAGCGCAGAACAAGGAGTAACCCCTGAGTGTCACCGGGTGTGGCCCAAAATCAAGAAAAAAATAATTGCTCCTGGTGTCTCAGGGACCATATAGGATGCTGGGGATCAAATCCAGGTCACTCCTGGGTCGGCAGCATGCAAGGCAAATGCCCTACCCATTGTGCTATTGCTCCAGCCCCTCAGCCTTATTCTTTATGAGATTTATTTTGGTGGTTGCCGTGGGCCTAGTGAGATAAGGCGGGTGGGTTGCTCCCAGGCTCATCTCTTGTGTTTCTAATGGTTCATCTCGTCCTAAATCAGACATTAATTGTGGCCACGCTGCATTTCCTTCTCCAGGTGTTTTCATGCCGACTCGGGAATGAACAGGACACGGCTCTTTCCATAGTTGACCCGGTGCAGATTCAGGTGGAGCTGGTAGGAAATTCTTCCTACCAGAGCAGTTCGGGATTGATGGATGCGTTCAACAGTGAAGATTTCCCACCTATACTAGAGGTAACGGTGACAAAACTTGTGCATCCACATTCCCTCAGCGACTTTTTAGTCACATTGACAAATAGAAAATAAAGTGACATATTCTCTGTCCCAGAAGTACTTCCATTCTTGTGAAGGATCCAAGACCTTTTAGTTGTTTATAATAATCTTGAAGTTCTAGCGAAGTTTCCAGAAGGCAGAACTGAGCATAGGTGGGAATATTGACTGTGAGTCTCGGGGCAGGTTGATAGGATGTCAGCATCGGACGAACATTCACATTAGGAAGCAGCTACGGCAGGGGTACAGATGGGTTGGCAGGCGTGAGATCGCAGGCGAGAATGGCTCACTAGATACCCGAGCTGGAGGGTAGCAAGGAGTGAAGAGGAGGAGAAGGGGAGAGAAGGCAGCAGAGAAAGGCTAAAGAAATTTGGGGTTTGGGTCTGTAGAGTTGGAGCTCCATAGCAGTGTATCCCTTGCCTAGCTTTGGGTTTGAGTCTCTGCAGTGCCCCCATCCCATCCAATCAAAAAATCATTTAAAAATTCTTCGGTGTAGAACAGGATGATTAATTCATTTTCACTTCAGGAGACCAAAAGTGAAAAGCTTTTTTGATTTTTAGTTAAATTACATTTTTTTGTTTGTTTTGGGGCCACACCCAGTGACACTCAGGGGTTACTCCTGGCTCTGCACTCAGAAATCACTCCTGCCTCGGGGGACCATATGGGACGCTGGGGGATCGAACCGTGGTCCTTCCTGGGTCAGCCGCGTGCAAGGCAAACGCCCTAACGCTGTGCTATTGCTCTGTCCCCTAGATTTTTTTTTTTTTAAAAGTAAACAGATGTCCAGTTGTCCATGTAGTGCCATTTTGAAGTGGAGGTGGTTGGATCAGGGCATCTGCCCTTGAGGTAAATCAATTTACTGCTGTTGTGATACTGCTGATCTCTGACGCCCATGGGACCTGCTGAACTGTGGAATTGACTCAGCTGAGGCTGCTCTTGGATAAAGATGGGCTATGTTACATGGCCAGTTTGTTGGAGCCACTTGGAATGGATTAGACAGAGTTTCTCCCATGGTGTAATGCATTATGCTGCTGGACAGTCCTGTCTCCCCACAGGCATCCTCCACTCTTCCGCTTTCTTTGAGTGACTGGGTATAAGTCACCCCATTAGACTATCGGCCACTCTATTTTTCTAGAGTAATAATGTATTTTTTTAAATTTTATCTTATTGAAACAATTATGATTTACAGAGTCCTTCATAGTTGAATTTTAGACATACAGTGAGTCATAACCCTTCCCACCAAGAGTGTCAACCTCTCTCCACCAATGGATCCTGAATGCATCCTATCCCACCACCCTTGGCCCCCTGGCCTGCCAGTATAACAGGCCCCCTTAAGTTTAGGTTGTTAAAATTTAGGTCTCTTGATTCTATTGTCGTTGAGTTCGTCTTGGATAAATTTTTTTTTCTTTTAATTTGGTGCTGTTTTTAAAATTCAAGACCTTGAAGCTTAGGCATCCAACATCATGGTTCTTAGTGCTAAATTTCAGGATGTTTCGCATCTTTATGGGCAGCATAGAGTCATGCCTGTTGGATCCTGGCGCTCCATTTAGGAGTCAGATCTGTGAAGATGAAGGAAGGGGTGATGCTCTTCGATTGTGAACGTGACTTTTCAAAGGCCTTTTACATTTTGTTAGATTCAGTTACAAGCCTTGGATATCAGACTCTCCTACAATGATGTTCAACTGTTTCTTGCCATCGCTAAATCCATCCCAGAGCAAGCTAGTGCTGCAGTGCCTGACCCAGTGGCCCCGGAAGCCACCTCAGGGAGCAGTTACCTTCCCGGTGTGTCTCGAGTGGCAGAGGAAGGAGGAACAAGACACAACTTGGATCCTGTTTTGGGTAGGTACCTGGCTTCTGACCCTTGCTCTGTCCTCCTGGTATGGTCCCTTTGTTTTCAGGTTGTTATTTCCTCCATAGTTGGAGTGTGGAGTATAATTGCATGTCACTAGGTACAACTATAAGTCCTAACCCAGATTAGGTTTCTTAAATTTAAATTTTAAAACAAGGGCTGGTGAGAGAGCTCAAAGAGCTGAAGTGCGTGCCTAGCACTGAAGTTCTTGATTTCTGGCCCCAGCATAAGTCTTCTATTAGGAATCAACTTTTGTTATGTTTTTTTTTGGGGGGAGGGGAGTTTTGGGTCAGACTCAGCAGCGCTCAGGGGTTACTCCTAGCTTTGCTCTCAGAAATTGCTCCTGGCAGGCTCGGGGGACTATATGGGATGCCAGGGATCGAACCCATGTCCGTCCTGGCTAAGCTGCATGCAAGGCAAATGCCCTACTGCTGTGTTATATCTCTGGACCCCAGGAATCAACTTTTGTTGATGATTGTTTTGTTTTGGGGCCACTCCTGGTGATGTTCAGGGGTTATTCCTGGATCTGCGTACATTCAAGGATCACTCCTGGTGGTGCTTGGGGGAACCATATAGGATGCTGGGGATTGAAACCAGGTCAGCGACAAGCAAAGCAGAGACTGGGTTTGATTGTTCTCTCTCCAGCCTCAGGAATCACATTTTGGCTAGAGAAATGAAGTTTTCTGAATTTTGTCTTTCAGCCTCTGGATTCAATGTCATAAAGTACTTAACAAAATGTATATGTGTTACCCCCTCAGAGTTACAACTGGCAAGACTGCAGGAGCTGGGATTCAGCTTGGAAGACTGTCGAAAAGCCCTCTTAGTGTGCCAAGGTAATTAGAAACAGGGGCTGCATTATGTGTTGTTTTTATTTGTTTCTTTCCTGCTGGCTCCTCACTACTCCCCAGTGACTTCGAGCCATTGTTTCTCAAACTTTTTCTGACCCTCCTTGGCATTGTTTCCTGGGCCCCGGCCCTCCTGGTTGGTCCCTAATCTTGTGTTATGCCCCCGCCTATCCTGGGTTGAGATTCTAAATGAAGATCTGCACTGACTAAGAGACTCCTTGTGGTCTTCTGTGGGGTCTGGAATCTTCGACCGGGAGCCACGCACAGCAGTTTGTGCCATTCAGGCCTCTGGGCTGTGGTGCCCTGTGGGGCTCTGGCTTCTCTCCTAATACCCGTGATGGGGCAGGCTCTAGCCTCTGTGTGCTCGTGTGTCAATGAGCAAAGGGGACACACTACCCTTGCTGCTTCTCTGTGCCCAGAGCCTGCCGTAGCAGGCGGTCAAATCTATTGGCCAATCATAGTGGTAGTGGCAGTGCTTGGGTCCTGGTCACTGCTTGAGGGCCCTTAGGCCTGTTGTTCATTTTAAGTCTTCTGGTACTTGAATGTAGGAATCACCATGTCCCCCTGTGAGGGAACAGCTCAGAGGGGTCAGTGGCGTTCCTAACTGGTGACAAGTGGTTGATGGGCTTAAAGTCATTCTCATTCTGCTGTAGATGCGTGTCCATGGCTTTCTCTGTTCTCTTTCTCTCAAAAAAGCCAGGACCTGGATGCAGGTCATACCTGGCATGGGCCAGACCCGAGTCTCCTGAGTATCTCCAGGTGCAGTCCTGGAGGCTTCTATGTAATACTCAGTGTAACCTTGGGATCCCCACAGGTGTCCTAGGTGACCTAGGTGGGGTGTCCTAGGTGACCTGCACTGCAGGACCAGAGCAGCATTGCATCCTTGGAGCCTTGCTCTGAGCTGATGGTCCACTAGATCATGAATTGCAAAGAGGGCCCTCGATCTCTTGCCTGGGAGTCCAACATCCCAGCCACTTCTTCCCTACCCAGCATTTCAGCCATCCCCATCCCGTTAAAGGTTTATTAATATATTTTCTTGGTCTTGATATTTGATTGTAAGTTCTGTTTCTCTGAGTAATACACACATACACACACACACACACACACACACACACACACACACACACACACACACACACGCACATTATGTATGTCTGCTCTTAAATGTTTGTAAATCCAAAGGTTGGGCTGCAAATCCAGCTCTATAGGTTTTACTATACAGCTTTATTGAGTTACAGTTGCTCTCTTGTAGTATACATAGCAGTAAGTATCTCTTTCCAGTGAAATGGTTTGTAATTAATATTTGTCATTTACTCAGAGGACACAATTTAAACCTTAGTTCATTCTTTCAGTATCTTGCCTTTTTTATTTTTAAAATATGGAACGCTTCATGAATTTTCGTGTCATCCTTGCACAGGGGCCATGCTTATCTTCTCTGTATCATTCCAGTTTTAGTATATGTGCTGCTGAAGCGAGCACAGTATCTTACCTTTTTAATTTTAATTTTTTTTTTTTTTTTTTTTTTTTTTATCTTTTGGCCGCACACAATGATGCTCAGAGGCTTCTCTTGGTTCTGCACTCAGGAATTACTCCTGGTGGTGTTCAGGGAACTATATGGGATGCCAGGGATTGAACCTAGATTGGCCATGTGCAAAACGAGTGCCCTCCCCATGGTACTATTGCTCTGGCCCCATCCTGCATAATTTGTGTAAAATATTTTTGGTATAAACTTTCGTTCATTTGTTTTTTACGTATTTCCTTGGTAGACTTAGTATTGTAAATCATAGATCACAGGGCATAACTTTTTGTCGTTCTTTTCTTGAATGACAAATACTTTCCTAAAAAAAAGATTGTAGCATGTTCTCCTTGACCCAGTAGGTATGAAAATGCTGGTTTCACCACATCAGTATAAGCATGAACTGTTTTCTTTTTTTCTGAAAACACTGAAGGTAGGCCTTGCTACTCTTACATTATGTTCCTAATTTTATTTTTGCCTAGTTATTATTACTATTTGGTCTAATTAACTTCATGACCCTTAGTGTTTACATTTTCTTTCTCTTTCTTTTTTCTTTTTTTCTCTTTTTAAATATTCAAAGACACATAGACATATTAACAATCTTTAATTTTTTTATTTTTAATTTTTTCTTGGTTTATCGGTCATACCCAATAGCGCTCAGGGGTTACTACTGGCTCTGTGCTCAGAAATTACTCCTAACAGACTTTGGGAACCATATCAGATGCCAAAGCTCAAACCTAGGTTGGCCATATGAAAGACAAATGCCCTCTTTCCTGTGCTATCGCTCCATTCCCTCGTTAAAGATTTTTTTGTTTTTGTTTTTGGGTCACACCCAGCAGCGCTTAGGAGTTACTCCCGGCTCTATGCTCAGAAATCACTCCTAGCAAGCTCAGGGGACCATATGGAATTCAAACCACCAATCTTCTGCACGAAAGGCAAATGCTCTACCTTCGTGCTATCTCTCCGGCCCCTCGTTAAAGATTTTTTTTTTTTTGGTTTTGGTTTTTTGCCATACCCGGCAGTGCTCAGGGGTTACTCCTGGCTGTCTGCTCAGAAATAGCTCCTGGCAGGCAGGGGGGACCATATGGGACACCGGGATTCGAACCAACCACCTTTGGTCCTGGATCGGCTGCTTGTAAGGCAAACGCCACTGTGCTATCTCTCCGGGCCCTCGTTAAAGATTTTTTTTTTTGGACTTGAAAATAAAACACTTTAATGTTATTTAACGTATTTTCTTTTTTTTTTACATTAACATAATTTTTATTTTGATCATAGTGGCTTACATATTGTTGAGAATAATATTTTAGGTACATATTTACATAAAATCCGGGGATTCCCGTCACCGGTTTGTTTTCCCTACTCCTCCGTTTTTGTCCTACCTCCCATATCATCTTCCCTCGTTAAAGATTTTTAAAGAAACTAGGAGTTGGCTCAAGTAGTTGAGCACATATGTCATAAGTGTGAGACCCTGAGTTCTTTCCCTGTATTGGCACTGCTAGGTTTCACCCTCATTGCCCCTAGAAACCATAGCACTTGGTGGGCACCCATACTCTGGTAGGTATGGCTCCCATACAGTATTTTTGGTTAAGAGTCATCTGGACTTTTATCAGCTTTAATTTCTTTAGTGAGCAGGGCATAGCTCTACATGTACAGAGATGGTATTGACAGGTAATGTGCAGAGAGCCTTTGCTCATGCCAAGCTCTACTCAGAGTCTATGTATGAACCCAAATGTTTCCTCTTCTTGTCAGTCCTCTAATTGGTCTGTAGGGAACTGAGAGAGCAAGTAACTTGCTAAAGACACAACATCGTATAAGTGCCATGGCCATAGGCCAGGCCACCATGGCCAGAGTCTGTGCCTATCACTACTTCCACTATTGCTGTCCTGCCTTCGGGATTCTGCCTAGGTCCCCGTTCCTTTTCCCTCCTTTACTATAGTGAGCTGTGTGAGGTGTTCCAGGGGCTGTTCCTTAACAGTTGATAGGACAACTGAGATGCTCATTTCTCTCTTTTGGAAATCGGTGATGGGTTGAAAAGACGAAAAATGTACCAACAAGTTGTTTGCTAATTCAGAGCAGCCCATCAGAAAGCCTGTCTGTCAAACCAATGACCCCTTGGAATTGGATTTTCTTCTCCCCCACCCCCCAGTGCTCCCTTAGCTGGGACTGTGGCTGAGGGGTGATGTTTATTCCCTTGGGAGGCACAGATAATGGAAAGTTAAACTCATGCAGAAGGGGGAACAACAAAGTGGCCCTTGTTGATTGTACGAAACCCATTTCTTTCTGAAGTCTCAGAATCGCATCCGGAGTCCAGGCTCTTCTGAGGTGTCTAGTAGTCCCCTTTGAACATTATTTTCCCATTCCCTTTGGGTTGTGCAAGTAGCCATGGTAGGAGTGGGTTGCACTGATCCCCTTTTCTTGTCTTCCAGGCCAGCTGAAGAAGGCAGCCAGCTGGCTGTTTAAGAATGCTGAACCACGGAAATCGCCAGCCCGAGTGGCTCCAAACAGAGAGAGTCCTGGGTCGCTGCCGGCGCAACTGATCTCGGGAGTGGAGGTCCGAGCCGAGAGCGTGTGCCTCTGCTTCATCGACGACTGCATGGACTGCGACGTGCCTCTGGCCGAGCTCACCTTCTCCCGTGAGTGCTGCCTGTCTCCCTGTTGTCCTTTTCCTCTTTTCTCCATACTCACAGGTCAGGTTTTCCCTCAAATTTTTCACAGTGGGTATTTTAAAGCAATATTAACTTGCCATGTGTCATCTTCAGCAGGTATGACCCAGGGACAATAGACCTTCTGAGTGGTGACATTTCAGTTGACAGTGTTAGCTAAATAATTGAATAATTGTCCTTCTCACCACTTTGCTTGGTTGGTAGTACAAAATGTAGTATGTTTGGTTGTTAAAGGCATTTGCAAAATAAACTCAGAAAATAGTTTTTCTGGGGCTGGAGCGGTGGCACAAGCAGTAAGGCATCTGCCTTGTCCGCGCTAGCCTAGGACGGCTTGCGGTTCTATCCCCGGGCGTCCCATGTGGTCCGCCAAGCCAGGAGCGATTTCTGAGCGCATAGCCAGGAGTAACCCTGAGCGGCACTAGGTGTGGCCCAAAAGGAAAATAGTTTTTCTACCTTCTTTAGCTTTTGGAAAAAAAAAAAAAAAAAACAACTGATTTGTCGTGGTAAGCTTCTCAGTCCTCCCTCAGGAGAAAGGGGGCTAAGACGAAGGTCTTTCCTTTAACCTCAGGGGCATGAAGTGTGGAGAATCAAATCAGAGCCTCCAGCATTCAAGGCATCTGCTCTAGCCCTCTGAGTACTCTCCCAGCTCCAGTGACTTTTTTATTTTGCTTTTGAATCACACCCAGCCATGCTTAAGACTTACACCTGGCTCCGCACCCAAGGGTCACTCCCTGACTTGGGATCATATGGTATGCCAGAGAGCAAACCCAGGTCACCTGTTTGCATGGCAAGAACCCTCCCTGCTGTATGATTCCTCCAGCTCTGTGGGGTAAATAATCTTTTTTTGTTTGTTTGGTTTTTGGTTTTTGGGTCATATACAGCAGCGCTCAGGAGTCACTCCTGGCTCTATGCTCAGAAATCACTCCTGGCAGGCTCAGAGGACCATATGGGATGCCGAGATTCGAACCACAGTCCTTCTGCATGCATGGCAAATGCCCTATCTTCATGCTATCTCTCCGGCCCCGGGATAAATATTCTTTATTGGGGGGGCGGGGTAAATATTCTTGACCCTAAATTCATTCATTGCAAGCCTGGTTAGAGGAGACCCCTGAAGAGGGTAAATTAATTTTTCCTGCTTTTTTTTTTTTAAAGAATTTTTTTGTTGTTTTAATCTTGTCTTTTTTTTTTTTTTTTATTTTGGGGCCATACCCGGTGACGCTCAGGGGTTACTTCTGGCAGGCTCGGGGTTCTATATGGAATACTGGGATTCGAACCACTATTCGTCCTGAATTGGCTGCAAGCAGGACATTTACCCTACTGCTGTGCCCTGATTAATCTTGTCTTTTAATATTTCCTTCCTTCCAGAAAGTTCAGTTCTGGGCTTTTATGGGACCTTGCAAATGTTGTAGTGTTTCCTTTTCACTATCCTCTGGGTACTACACAACATTCTGGTGACAAGTAGCACCACTTATACCTCACAAGTGCCTTTTTCTTTTTCTTTTTTTTTTTTTTTGGCTGTGTGTTGGGATCAGTTGTGTGCAAGGCAAATGCCCTACCCACCATACTATCTCTCTGGCCCCAATAGTTTGCTCTTTGTGGTAAACCCTACATTGTTAAGCTGGTCTTTGTTTGGGTATGACTATTTATCAAGCTGCCTTCTTCTCAGATTTTCATGTAGGACTCTTTTTTATGTTTGTAGGGGCCTCATGTAGACCTTGGTATGTTTAGGTCTGGGATTGCGGACAAGCAAAAGGAGACATTTGCTTAGGCCCAACCTTTTTTTAATTTATTTTTTACTTAAAAAAATATTTAGGCACTGGGGCCTCAGCGGTGGCGCAGTGGTAAGGTGTTTGTCTTGCATGCGGCTGACCTAGGACAGACTGTGGTTTCATCCCCCGGTGTCCCATATGGTCCCCCAAGTAACCCCTGAGCATCACCCAGTGTGGCCCAAAAAAAGCAAACCTAAGGGCACAACCTAAGGGTTTTTTTTTTTATCAAAACACAGTAATAGTGACAAATATTTTAGTATTGAGTTTTCAAAAAAAAAATCATAGTTTATGCAAAAAAAGTGTCAAGAAGAAAATGGCAGTTAGGTGTGTGCTTTTCGATGAAACTGACAGCTCTTTAGCTCCAACTCATGTATCTTTAATGTCATTTGTCTGTAAAAGAAAGTCCTCACTTCAGCAGTAAGATTTGCTGTCATTGCAGGCCTGAATTTCCTTCAGCGCGTGAGGACTCGTCCTGAAGGCTACGCCCACTTCACCCTCTCAGGAGATTATTATAACCGTGCTCTGTCAGGTTGGTATAAGCAGACATTGTCATAGGATTGAAAAAATTGATTTATGTGTTTGCTGCATCCTTTCTCTATGTAACTTTTACATGAGGGAAAGGGGATTGAGGAATGACATGAAAAGATTAAAACCGAGCCATTGCATCAGCACAGCATGATATAGGTATTTCTTTCTTTCTTTTTTGTTTGTTTGCTTTTTGTATCCCACCCGGTGGTGCTCAGGGGTTTCCTGGCTCTGCCCTCAGAAATTGCTCTTGACAGGCACAGGGAACCATATGGGATGCCGGGATTCGAACCACCATCCGTCCTGGATCAGTCTCGTACAAGGCAAACAAATGCATTACCGCTGTGCTGTCTTTCTGGTCCGGAAATTTCAATTTTTGAAAAAACTTATCTGCTATGTTGTGACTTAACACAAAAGTTTAGGGGCCTAAGAGATAGCACAACAGATAGGGCGTTTGTATGATTCCTTAGCACAGAGCCAGGAAAAATCCATGAGCACTGCTGGGTGTGACTCAAAAACATCCATTCCCCATCCCCTCAAAAACAGAAAACAAGAATTTTTTTATAGTTAATTATTTTTGATCTCGGAGTTTGGCTCATGCCCGAGCATGAAATTGCTTAATAGTAAAGGATAACGAAGTAGCTACATTTCGGGGGAGAGTTATGCATATCAAATGCCCACAAACATTTTACATGTCAGTCTGCCTCATTTCCTGCTAGACTTGTTTCATCCCAATAGTCCCAAGGCCTGGGAGTGTGCAACCGGCCTTACCAACATCCTTAAGCAAAATCACAGTTGGACCCTGTAAGCTATTGTGCATACGTTGCAAAGGGGTTTCTGGTTTCTTTCCTTCCACTGGAAAGACAAAGGTAAGGACTGGGCCCCAGTAGATGGTCGTTCCAGAACCCTGGCTCTTCTTGGTAGATACAGAGCAGTCAGTGCTTAGGTCAGAGCCACTCATTCTCTTTGCTTTCAGTAGAAAAGCCTCTCTTTTGCTGTGGCTGATAATTCCAGAATGTTCCAGAGTGTATGCCACTTCTCATTGTATATGCTAGTTAATCTTTCTCTCTATTCTGGATTCATTTAAAGGTTACACTTCCTAATGCTTCATAATATTTCACCCTAGGATAAGGGCACAAGCCTTGCTAGTTGAGAGAAACCCCGGTGTGGCATCTGGTAAACGTTTTTCTGAGAAGCTTTTGTTTTCCCTGAGTGAATATGGCTGCTGGTCACAGCCATGAGCACACCAGATAATGTGCAGAGTGACACATTTTTTACTTTCTATTGCATTCTGGGCTTGATGGGTATCGCTCGTTGAAAGAAACTCACTTAGAAAGATGTGAGGGGAGAGAAATAGGAGGATATGTGTGTGGGCTTGAAAAGCAAGTGTTGTGGGCCTGGGGAGATAGCACAGCGGCGTTTGCCTTGCAAGCAGCCGATCCAGGACCTAAGGTGGTTGGTTCGAATCCCGGTGTCCCGTATGGTCCCCCGTGCCTGCCAGGAGCTGTTTCTGAGCAGACAGCCAGGAGTAACCCCTGAGCACCGCCGGGTGTGGCCCAAACCCCCCCCCCAAAAAAAAAAAAAAAAAGAAAAGCAAGTGTTGTGTATGAAGTTATCGGATTTGTGACTGATCTGGTATATTTAGAAAATGGTTAAAAATTAACTGGCCTTGAGAAGTTGAATTTTTGAGGGGGCCCAAAGAGATAGTATAGCTGGTAGGGTGTCTCCCTTGCAAGCCCCTGACCTAGGTTTGATTCCTGTCAGTCCACAGGCTCCCCAAGTACTACTAGAGTGATTCTCAAGTGCAAAGCCCGGAGTTACCCCTGAACACTGCCAGATGTGGCCCAAAGACCGAAATTCAAAACCGAAATCCAAAAGACAAGTTAAAATTTTAAAAATCACAGTTTCTCCTCCACTTTATTTTTCATGCAGCACACTGTTAGACATTAAATGCGGCATTACTAAATATCATTAGTTCCTGCTATTATAATTCTAAGTTGGTACAACCACTTTGAAAAAATAATTAACATTAATTTGTCAAGTTGAGTCTAAATGCCCTCATCATCTAGAGCTATGCTTTCTTGATTAAACCCTGAGGAGTCTCTCTCTCTCTCTCTCTCTCTCTCTCTCTCTCTCTCTCTCTCCCTCTCTCTCTCTCTCTCTCTCTTTCTCTTTCTCTTTCTCTTTCTCTCTCTCTCTCCTCTCCCCTCTCTCCTCTCTCTCTAAGAAGCAAGTACAAGCCTGCTTACATTACTCTTTTTCCTAATAGCATAAAACCTCTCAGTAGTGAATTGGATAAAGACATCATAATATATTCATTAGTGGGTTGCAATTCGGCAGTGAAAACAAATGTCCCATAGCTCCATAGCTGCGATATGAGAGCATCTCAAAGAGTTGTTGAACAAAAATAGAAACTTGCAAAATGATCCTGACTGTGGGATTCTATTGATGTACAGATTCCCAGCAGGACAAACTAATCAATATGTGCTTAAGAAATGTTTGCCTGTGCAGTAAAATCACAAAGAGCCAGGAAGTGATTAAAGTTCATGTTATCAGTTACCAAGAGTTTGCAAGGGAGAGGGTTGATGAGAAGCAGGGGTGGGGGTGGGAGGCAGCACCCTCCAAACAGGGACTTCAAAAGAAATGATAATTTTTGGTTTCTTTTTAAAGCAGAATTTGTACTCATTTAATTCATCATCATCATTATTATTATTATTATTATTATTATTATTATTATTATTATTATTGGTTTTTGGGTCACACGTGGCGGCGCTAAGGGGTATTCCTAATTCTGCGCTTAGAAGTTGCTCCTGACAGGCTTGGGGAACCATATGGGATGCTGGGATTTGAACTGGCATCTGTCCTGTATTGGCCACGTGCAAGCAAACGCCTTACCTCTGTGCTATCACTCCGGCCCCAATTTATTTATTTTAAATTAATTAATTTATTTTTTGGTTTTTGGGCCACACCCGGTGACGCTCAGGGGTTACTCCTGGCTATGTGCTCATAAATCGCTCCTAGCTTGGGAGACCCTATGGGACTCGGGGGGATCGAACCGTGGTCCGTCCTAGATTAGCGCGCCCAAGGCAGACGCCTTACCACTTGCCCCCCAATTAATTTATTTTTTGAAGTAAAAACAGGTTTGTTTTTGAGGTACTGAGGATAGGGAAGGGAGAGCATGTGAGCTAGAAAGCAAGAGAGGGGGGCCGGGCGGTGGCGCTGGAGGTAAGGTGCCTGCCTTACCTGCGCTAGCCTAGGAGACGGACCGCGGTTCGATCCCCCGGCGTCCCATATGGTCCCCCAAGCCAGGAGCGACTTCTGAGCGCATAGCCAGGAGTAACCCCTGAGCGTTACCGGGTGTGGCCCAAAAACCAAAAAAAAAAAAAAAAAAAGAAAGCAAGAGAGGAGGGGGGGAGAGAGAGAGGAGAGGGGGGGAGAGAGAGAGAGAGAGAGGAGAGAGAGAGAGAGAGAGAGAGAGAGAGAGAGAGAGAGAGAGAGAGAGAGAGAGAGAGAGAGATGAGTAGTGTGTTCAAGAGAGTGCAGGCTTCTCCAAAGGTAGAGAGAGACCCAGTACCCAACTCAACAAGAAATTGGAAAAGTCCACACCTCAGGAGGGAAGATTTGTCCATGTGTGCTCAAGCATTGTGTCCCCAGGAAACACATGCCTGCATCATTTCAAGTTTTGAGTCATACGTACATGCTTAGATCCTATAGGTCTGCTTTTCATGATGTGAGAGAATAAATTGCCTAGTGGGCCTAGTTGGCCAACTTAGGGCTTCTTGAGCCAAGCAGGAGAAGCAGATTGAATAGTTCTTGCAGTCACTGTTACTACTTTTCTCATCGAGACTCCTTTTAATGTGGATTGAAAACAGAGCTTTCCTGCCCTGGAGTGGAAACGGACTCTGGCACTCCCTGCCCTACTCTCCCCCACTTTGGGTGACCACATGGGGGTGCATAGCTGCTTCTGTGCTCAGATTTTTTTGGAAAGCCCGGGCGCCTGGAGGTGACCCTGGAACTAAGGTTTTTGTGCTTGCATTGTGAAATGAAATTGGAAATACAAGTTTTTTAGCTTGACTTGGTCTCTGCATTTGTGAAAAGTGTTTCCCCATGAACCCTTGATATCTGCTGAACAGATGTCTGATTTCCTGTGTTCTTTTTAGGCTGGGAACCATTTATTGAGCCATGGCCCTGTTCGGTGTCTTGGCAGCAACAATCAGCCAGTCGTCTCCACCCCCCTCGGCTGAAGCTGGAAGCCAAGGCCAAGTTCCGCTTGGATATCAATATCACGTCTGTCCTGATCGGTGAGTAGGAGATTGGTACCTTTCAGTTCAAAATCCCTGCTCTAGAAGATTGTTAATGCTGTTAAAAAAAAAAAAAAAAAAAAAAAAAAAAAGAAAGTGAAAAAGGGCCAGAGAGATAGCACAGTGGGAAGGAATTTGCCTTGCACGCAGCCAACCCAGGATGGACTCATGTTCGATACACAGCATCCCATATGGTCCCCTGAGCCTGTGGTTTGCTACCCTGACCACCACACCCACCAGGTGAGACCCCAAAGTCTGGCCCTGTCCCTCACCCTGCAGAGCCCAAGACTCCTTCGGGGGACTGTCTGAGTTAGTCACTTGCTGAGATATTGATGGATATTGATGGAGCTTCATTGAGGCTGCTTTCCTGAAGCTCTTGAGCCCCCATCTTCTCCATCCATTTTGTCCAAGTTGCTTTCCCAGGTAATCAAGCAAGAACCTCAACTACTTGGGGGACCTTAGTTGTCCTTATGAGCTTGAATTTTTCGGAGGGCTTAGTAAAAATCCTTTACTTTAGATGCCCTTCTTGCAGGCAGTTCACAGAAGAATTCTTTTTTGTTTGGTTTGGTTTGGTTTTTGAATCATACTCAGTGGTGCTCAGGGGTCACTTGTGGCTCTGCACCCAGGGATCACTCCTGGTGAGCTCAGGGACTATGTGAAATAGTCATGGATTGGGGCCCGGAGAGATAGCACAGTGGCGTTTGCCTTGCAAGCAGCCGATCCAGGACCAAAGGTGGTTGGTTTGAATCCCGGTGTCCCATATGGTCCCCTGTGCCTGCCTGGAGCTATTTCTGAGCAGACAGCCAGTGGTAACCCCTGAGCAACGCCGGGTATGGCCCAAAAAACAAAAACAAAAAAAAAGAAATAGTCATGGATTGAACCTCAGTCAGCTGCATGCCAGGCTAGTGCCCTACCTACTGTGCCCTCTCTCTGGCTCCCACAGAAGAATTCTTGGATGATTAATCTTGCCATGTTGTTATATTGGGATAACTTGTCTGTGCTGTTTTTCATAGTTTCATGTTGACCTAAATCTGAGACTCACTAGGTTTGGAGGTCACCAAGGTAATGGCCTGTGCTTTGAAAGTTTTTCTGACATTGAAATGGACATTCCCAGATTTGATACTCTATGTCACAGCCAGATATGCTTTATTTATGTCACTAAAAGAGAATATTGTGATTGTACAATCAGGTTGCACTACTTTGACTATGAAAACTTAAACCAACTGAATTCTTGATCTTCCAAATCTGATTTTTGTTAATACTGAAGTTGTCTCTATTGCACATCTGGAATGTTCTTCAGTATGTGTTAGAGTGAGACTCAGAGACTGTTCATTTCCTTTTTCTATGTCAGAGTAAAATGAAGACCATAGTTTGTTCATCTCAAAAATTTTAGACTACTGCTTCACTGTTTCAGATTTTTCTTTCACTCCTTCCCTCCCTTCTTGCCATTCCTTTCTCCCTTTCCCTTTCTTTTACCCTCCTTCTGTCTCTCCTTTCCTTCCTTCCTTCCTTCCTTCCTTCCTTCCTTCCTTCCTTCCTTCCTTCCTTCCTTCCTTCCTTCCTTCCTTCCTTCCTTCCTTCCTTCCTTCCTTCCTTCCTTCCTTCCTTCCTTCCTTCCTCCCTCCCTCCCTCCCTCCCTCCCTCCCTCCCTCCCTCCCTCCCTTCCTCCCTCCCTCCCTCCCTCCCTCCCTCCCTCTTTCCTTCGTTCCTTCCTCATTCCCTCCTTAATATCACCTTTGTAATAGTAAATCACTTTTTCCATTGACTTTTTTTATGTTTTTTTTTTTTTGTTTTGTTTCATTTTTAATTATGTGAACAATGATGCAAAGAAAGAGGACAAGGTAAAGTTACAGTGGAAGGATTTCCCTTGACTTTTATTTGTTTGCTTAAGTCTTTATTTTTTGTTTGTTTGGGGGCTGTACCTCCAGTGCTTGGGGGTCTTTTCTGGGGGAGCTCAGACAACCAAGTAATGCAGAGATCAAGGCCTGTGTGTGTAAAACTTGTACTCCAGTCCTGGGAACTATCTTACTGGCCCTGATTATTCCTATTGGCTATTTATATTCTTTCATTCATTTATTTATTTATTTATTTATTTATTTATTTATTTATTTATTTATTTATTTATTTATTTATTTATTTATTTATTTAGGTTTTGGGGCCACACCCGGCGTTGCTCAGGGGTTACTCCTGGCTCTCTGCTCAGAAATAGCTCCTGGCAGGCACGGGGAACCATATGGGACACCGGGATTCAAACCAACCACCTTTGGTCCTGGATTGGCTGCTTGCAAGGCAAACACCACCGTGCTATCTCTCCGGGCCCGGCTATTTATATTCTTGCACTGTTTCTTTATAATGAGCTCACTTGGAAGGTTAAATAACTTCAGAGAATTTTACTTATATTTGTATGGGCATGTGTCTATTTAAAATTACCTTCCATAGGACATTCTTATCAGTGGTAAAGGAGGGTTTTGCAAATTTATCAATTTGAATTATATTTGTTGTCTTTTAGTTTCAGTTGTTGCTCTGATTTTTGAGTACATGTATATGAATGAACCTAGCAGTATATGAATGAACCCAACAGTAATTCTTGTTATAGGTTTTTTTTTTTTTTTTTAGCAACTCTGAAGTTTGCAGTACCATGTTACTGATCATATTTTCTTCACTTTGTGACCAAAAGCTTTACCTCTTGATTCCTTTCCACCCTTTTGCGCACACTCCTTTTAAACTTTCCTTTTTATTTTTTTGGTTTTTGGGTCACACCTGGCAGCACTCAGGGGTTATTCCTGGTCCCACGCTCAGAAATCACTCCTGGCAGGCTCAGGGGACTATATGGGATGCCGGGATTTGAACCACCTTCCTTCTGCATGCAGGCAAATGCCTTACCTCCATGCTATCTCTCAGGCCCCTCTTTTAAACTTTAAATTGTTTATTCCTGACACCAGAAACATTGCTGTCAGCTTTTCGTATTTAAATCTCATTCAAATAGTCAGTAGTGGAAGTGCAATTCCCTTGTTTTAAAAGCATTACATCGTAATCAGTACTAAAGGTCTTTTCAGGTGTGGTCCTAGAATTTCAGTTTTCCTCTCCAGAGAGGGAACTCCTGGCCCGGAGATATCTCAGAGGACTGTTGTGCAGGCTTTTGGGCCATGGCCCACCTTTCCATCGAGGCCTGGGTGTGATCCCCTGTCACTGCACGGTCCCCTGAGCTCTGAGTCACCTCTGCGCACCCAGCCAGAAGTAGCCCCTGGCCAAGTCAGGCGAACTGTCTGCTGGGTTTTAGCCTCCTTGAACCTATCGTTTCCAGGTTTCTTTGCCATTCCCTACCCCGAGTCTTCAGTGTGCCCTGTGCTTTTGTTTCTTAACGCCTTTGCACGGTTGTTCTCTTTTCCTCACTGTGACCCCCCCCCCCCCCATCTTGCCTCTTGCAGCTTAGGCCGCCCAGACGCCCACCTTTGTGCAGGCCCTGGTGCGTGTCCATGTGTGCGCGCCTCTTCTTCCAGAGCAGAACAAATCTCCCCAGCTGCGCTCCAGTTGAATTTTATTTATATCTTTGTTTTAGTTCCTTTCACATGGGGGTGTAGTTTTGTGGCGATGGTTGTTTTGTTAACAGTAATTTCTTCCAGTGGAGGAGGGGGTTCTCCAGGGGATAAACTTTCTCAGAATCTAGCACAGTGCCTCGCCTCTGGTGAGGCCTCCAATAAAAGCTTGTTTTGCTGAATTGAAGTTATTTGACTCGAGCCCTCAATCTTTTCTCCTTCTGTTCTTAATAATTCCTTTGGGGAATTAATTCTCTTTAGACCAATACATAAGTACCAAGGAGTCGTGGATGGCAGATTACTGTCAACAGGACCAGGAAATCGAATCGGCCACATCAGAAGATTGGATGGGCTCATCGGTGGATCCTCCATGCTTTGGCCAAAGTAAGATTTTCCTCTACACATGTCTGAATAAATCACAGTTACCCAACTTACGGAGCCCTGTTTCATTGAGAACTCCAACCAGAGTCATTATTTTTTTTGGGGGGGGGGGAAGGGGAGCCCCCTATATTCAAGCTTTCTTCTGTAGTTCTGTTTTAATCTTTGCAAGAGACATTTTTCTGGCACAAACTACTGAACTTTTAATATGAGCTCAGTTCCACCTCTGTGGGAGAGCGAAGCTTTGCAGTAGACGGTTTCTAAATTCTGGTACACCTGAAAATGCATCCAGATCCATCATCGGTCATTTTGTGTTTTACTTGGCAAAACACTGATTTTTCCAATCGATCGAAAGTTCAAAACATCTTCTCAGCCATTCTAAATCAAAAGATAGAGGATTTGGTATATTCTTGAAAGGGGTTCAGGCAGGATCCCATGTGGAAAAAAGTTGTTCAAATGGAGCCCTGTATTGTTCACAAAATATAAAAGACTTGCATGCCTAACCTCTTGAAGAAAGAGGAGCTGCTTTGTTTCCTGTTAATTATATTTTCTTTCCTTATTCAATGCTTTGCCATGGAGCTCCGATTTCCTCAGTTGGAGATTGTGATGGCCAACTGCGTGGTCCTTAGTTGTTCCACAAGCCATTGTCATCTAAATTCAGCTGAGCCCCAACTCTTTCTGTGTGGTTTCTTTGGGAAGTCTTGGCGGGACTTCACATAGCTCATGAATACTTAAATATTCCATCTGGTCCACAAACGTGTCATGGGAAGATGGATTTTCAGAGTGATGCAGTATTGGAACTGGCTTGTCTCTCCCGATTTGTCGGGCAGTGTAAGTGAACTTCGTGCCCAGTACTTCTAGAAGGAGTGACCAGAGCGTTCTGGCTCCATTTGCTCCCTATTGTTCCAGCAGTTTCTTTTGTGAGGAGCCAGAACTTTTCTGATACCATCACCTTCAATTCTGACGCCTCCTCTAGCCTTCCTGGTTTGTGTGCAGGAAGTTGTAGCACAGTCTTCCCCTAAAGACTCTGAGTAGTTTAGTCATTGTAGTATATAACGCACGCTGAGGTGTGTGCTTCTAAAACATTATTCATACAGCAGGCTTTAAATCAGATTCCCTGCAAATACTAGGAAGCCTAAACATTAAAATTCAGATGAAAGAAGGAACTTTTTCATTCTCTTTCATTCTTTTATCTTCCTCCCTCCCTCCCTCCCTCCTTCCCTCCTTTTCTCTCTCCCTCCCTCCCTCCCTCCTTCCCTCCTTCCTTCCTTTTCTCCCTTCCTTCCTTCCTTCCTTCCTTCCTTCCTTCCTTCCTTCCTTCCTTCCTTCCTTCCTTCCTTCCTTCCTTCCTTCCTTCCTTCCTTCCTCCCTCTTGTTCATTCTTTTTCTTATTTTTATTTAAAAATTTTTTAATTGAATCACTGTGAGATACACAGTTACTAAGTTGTTTAGTGTTGGATTTCAGTCATACATTGTTCCAGCACTCAACCCAGATGAAGGAATTTCTTTCGGTCCCTCCTCCCTGTCTCTTAACTATTTTTTTCTCCTCTTTGTACTCGGTAAACTGCCTTACACATGTTCAACACCAGTGCTAAATTAAAGCTGGGTTTTTAATTTACTGACAGAATTTTTTTACGGTTACTTAGACCTCTAAAGGTATGATGCATAATGCATCTTTTTAATTAGGCCTAAGTGTACATGTATTTCTTGGGTAGTAGTAAAAATGGGATTGTACACACACACACACACACACACACACACACACACACACACACACACACACACACACACACACACACACACACACACAACATACACGCACACATTTTTTAAATAGTAAGTATTTACTAAGAAAGCTTCTCGAGTATTTGTCTTAAAAACCAGTAGGTTTGAACCTTGATCAGATACTCCCAGGGCTTATTCAAGGACATTTAGTTCCTTCTCTCCTCAAAGCTTTGTATTTTATTCAGGCCAGCTTCAGAATAAGTCCTTGAAATAGAAATTCTTAATATGAAATTCAGTCTCGGGCACGTTGACTTTTCACTGTTTTCTTTTAGTAAGGAAAAGAGAATAATGGTCTCACTTGACAAGGTTGTTGGCTTTGTTTAGTGAGGGCTGAGATTCTACAGGTGAGCCCAAATGTCACGCACCTTAATGGATTCGGACATTTTGTACCCCAAAGACATTTTGTGGAAATGCCAAATATAAACATTCTCAAAGTTGCTGTGTCTGCTTTATAAAGTAAATAATACTATGGAATGAGATAACTCCTTGGCAGAGTTTATTTTAAAAAACAATCCTTGGGAATAGACTTGGCTCTAGAATTTTTAAGACCCTGGGGGGACTGGCATGCTGTTGCTGTTTTCTTTTTTAGTCAGAAAGGACCTTTCATGGAAATCTGTCACTTAGAATGTGCATGTGTGGACCAGAGTGATAGCACAGTGGTAGGGCCTTTGCCTTGCACGTGACCAACCCTGGACAAACCTGGGTTTGAGTCCCAGCATCCCATCTGGTTTCCCCAGCCTGCCATGAGCAATTTTTGAGTGCAGAGCCAAGAATAACCCCTGAGTGCTGCTGACTGTGACCCTTACCCCCGCAAAATGAATGTGCATATATGTTGGAATGGGAATACAAAGATTAAGATACTTGCCTTGTGCCAGTGACCTGGCTCAATCCCTGGCACCACACACATGTACCTTCTCCCAAAGACTGATCAGTCACTCCTAAACACAGAGCCATGTCTAGCCCTGGAGTGCTGCAGATATGCACACTAATAAATGAAATGTATTTAAGAGAATATTAGCCAGAGCAATAGAACAGCGGCAAGGCATTTGCCTTGCATGCGGTTCATCACATGATGGATCCTGGTTCAAATCCCGGCATCCCATATGATCCCCGGAGCCTGCCAGGAGTGACTCTATGGTACTGCCAGGTATGACCCAAAAACCAAAAGAAAGAAAGAAAGAAAGAGAGAGAGAGAGAGGGGGGAGAGAGAGAGAGAGAGAGAGAGAGAGAGAGAGAGAGAGAGAGAGAGAGAGAGAGAGAGAATGTTAAATGCATTTTTTTTCTGTCAAAAGCAAAGCAAGTAAGCAAACAACCAGCCATCCAGGCGCTTGCTGCTTTAACACAGCTTCCACTGTCAAAACTAGCAGAAAAATGTCTTGCTCACTTTGCCAAGTATCTGTTTTAGCTCTCGGTGCTCACGGAAGAGAATGGGTTCTATAATTGCATGGTGCCTGCTATTCTGGTCATGGACTATACTTGTGCTTGTTTTGATGCTGTCTTTTAACTCACTTCACTTGTATCTTCCCCTCTAACTTTGTCTCTCCTGTCTACCAGGCCTCCCCCTTGTCTACCTTAGAACTAGGAGTACAGCCAGTCTGACTAACCTAGAGCACCAGATCTATGCTAGAGGTACAGTATAGCCAAGCGAGGGCTTGCTTTCTTTCCTGTTTAAGAACCGCCTTGTACACTGACGTTATTCCTAGGAGTGAGAGCTGGATGGGGGACGCACCCAGTGCCTCGGACTTCATTTTGGCGTCTGGTCATCATTTTTTCCTAATGACCAGAGGCGCCTCTGTCAGAACGGGGTGAGGTGTAGGTTCTTAGGCCATTTCTTCTGTCTGCCTTTCTTTGCAAATGGGACCAAGTCTACAGTATGGGGTGCCAGAGGGTCCCACATCAGAGCTAATTTCTCACTGACAGGCAAGTAGGTGGAAGAAAACCACCTCCTTCAAGCAGTTCTGCAAATTCTGGTAGAATGTTTGGTGAACATTTGTTGGTCATTAGATAATAAGATTCTATCATTATTATAGAATAGGAACTATAATTATTAGGGACTGAGTGAGGAAAAAAAGCTGTCAGTAAAAAGTTGCTTTAGACATGGTCTGTAGTGATAGTGCAGTGGTAGGGCATTTGCCTTGCACGTGGCCGACCCAGGATGAACCAGGGTTCGATCCCTGGCATCCCATATGGTCCCCTGAGCCTGCTGGGAGCAATTTCTGAGCGCAGAAACAAGAGTAACCTCTGAGCCATCACCAGGTGTGGCCCCAAAACAAAAAACAACAAAAAAGAGTTGCTTAGACACAAGTCTTAGTTATTTTAGATATAAAAAAGGTACTCAGTGAGATAAAAGATGAAATATTCCTTCATTTCCCTCTGAGACCTTTAAGTTTTATATTGGGGCTGGCGAGGTGGTGCTAGAGGTAAGGTGTCTGCCTTGCAAGCGCTAGCCAAGGATCAGGACCACGGTTCGATCCCCCAGCGTCCCATATGGTCCCCCCAAGCCAGGGGCAATTTCTGAGCGCTTAGCCAGGAGTAACCCCTGAGCATCAAATGGGTGTGGCCAAAAAACCAAAAAAAAAAAAAAAAAAGTTTTATAGAGAATTTGGCTGCTGAGTGCAGGACATGGACACAAGGGATGAGGTGGTCTTCCGAGAATGTTCATATCATTTGCTTGTAGGAACATGACTTAGCGAAAATGATTTATATGGATACTGGGTTATAATAAATTTTGTAAAAAGTGCCACTCAGATTTAAAGTTTCCTCACAAGAGTTTAGAACAGGGATATCATATCTAGGTGCAGTTGGGTGGGTTTCTGTAGAAGATTTGCCCAAGGGAACTCTTGGGGAGAGGTCACAAAGGAAAGCTCACAATTAAGTAATTGTTATTCATGGCCTTCTTACCTTCTCTGTTATGTAGCCTGTCAGACTAGTGGGAGCATTATTCCTATTTAGTGGGTCAGGACGGAGGCTCAGAGAGATCAGGGCTTGCCTTCATTAATGGGACTGGCTTGAAGCTGACCTGAGACTTTATTTCATATGATTGATAAACCGGGCATTTTGAGGCCCAAAAGACCAGTGTCCATGGCACTTGCCTAACATATAGCCCACTTCTGTTAAATCCCTGGAACCACATGCTCCCCAAACACCACTGGAGACCCCAAATAATACCGGGGTGGCCTGGATAATGCCTGCATTCTTGGGCCTTTGGAAGCACTGGGCTGGCTCACTGAGAAAATTACTGCGAGGAACTTGGGACCCTCCTGAACATCTTTGGGGACCCCTACCTACCATAAAGAAAGAAAGAAAACAAAAAAGGCTGATCTCATATCCTTTGGGTTCACCTGTACTGCTGCATGGAAGGAGAGCCCACCTTAACCAGGCGGCTCTACTGTGCTTGGATGGGTTCCCTCTTGGGCCAGTTGCCTCTAGTGAGAGCAGGACTCCTCTTTGTCCTGTGAGGCTCCCCATGACCTGTGAAACTGCCCTTGATCCATGAGGCTCCCCGTGTTCCAGGAGGCTCCCCATGGACTGTGAAGGTCATGGCTTGTGAGGCTCTCCTCGCCCTGTGAGGCTCTCTTTGACCTAAGAGGCTCCCCTTTTGCCTGTGAAGCTCCCTTTGGCCTGCTTGGGCTCAGAAGTCACAGACTTTGCTGCCCACTCTGTTCTGAGCCCTGCCTAGAGTTTGAGCCTGATGTTTTCAGTCAGCCACTGCAGTCTCCTCTAGCAGGCACTATCTCCCCACTGAAGAGCCTTTGCGCTTTGAAGCTGCATCCAGTGCATTGGGCCCTGGCTATGGGGGTGTCCAGCGCCTGCTGTCCCTGTACAGGGCAGTGGTGTTGGCAGATGAATGCCCACCGCTGAGGCTCAGGCAGGGCAGGTGTCTTTCTGGTAATTTGGTTTCTTGCCCCTTGGGTTCTGGCCGTGTGTGTGTGGGCACATCGAGTCTCTCTCTCAAATGCATTTTTGGTCTTGTGCTCAACAGGGCTTCTTTCTAATTTTTTTGACCATCCTTTGTGTGAAATATCTTCTGTCTTAGCTCCTCTGTACTCTTCATCATGGGGACCGTAGCAAAAATGGGTGGTACCGAGGAAAAAAGAAAACAAGCTAGCTGTAACATTTCCTAGGAAGATGATAGGGCAGGTTTTTATTCTCTTTTCTGCCCAACATGGCAAATCTAACTTTTACTGTGGGAGAGAGATCTGTCCTGTTCCAGTCCAGGTGCTGTGGACCCCTTTGACCCTCACACACCACCTCTTGCTAAAGATCAGGCCTCCTATTTGGTAGATCAGCAAGTGATTGGGGCAGAGTGCACTTTAGTTCTGTTTCTCTTTCCTTGGCTCTAGCCCAGTTAGGCTTGATGTTTTTCTCTGAGATGCTAGCCCATTAGGGGTTGAGAGAATCGAGAGCAGGGAGGGTTGGGGTGGGGGTTCCCACCTGTATTTGGGGGAACCACGGCAGCAAAATACATGGAGATCCTGCACACAGGTGTCAGTTTCTTCTCACTGTTCTCACCCCTCTGCCCCTTTGCACAGATTGTTTGGGCCTCAACTTCCAGGAAAGGGGAGGGTGTCTGCCACGAAGAAGGGCCTCTGACCGCTCACTGCCTGTTCTTTCTCTGTAGCAGAGGTGAAAGCACCTAAGCGCCGGCAGCCTTTTGTGCCTTTTGCTCTGAGAAATCACACCGGCTGCACCCTGTGGTTTGCCACCCTGACCACCACACCCACCAGGTGAGACCCCAGAGTCTGGCCCTGTCCCTCACCCTGCAGAGCCTGAGACCCCCTGCGGGGGACTGTCTGAGTTAGTCACTTGCTGAGATATTGATGGAGCTTCAGGTTCTCCATAGAAGCTGTGACCAGAGAAGATGGTTTTGAGTATGAGCTACCAAAATTTGGAATTTTATCTTGGGCTTTCTGATATTGTTAAAGTCAAGGAAATTAAGGGGTGAGTAGAGAGGCTGGAAGCAAAGAATTTTATCTTTTTTCTTTAGTGTCCACTGCCTTCTTCATTAAAAGAAGCCACATTTAGTTATTAAACCCAACACCTGACATTTTTCTCTCAGCTGCTTTGGAAGCACCTTCCATCTCCCTTTGCCCTCCTGCTCCTCCAGGGTTGTCTTCCAGACCTGGCACGCTTCTGTGCCCAGGGTGTCAGGAGGAGTTTGGAGAACACAGGAGAACTCAAGCAGAAAGTGTTCTCTGACAGCTCTCTCCACGCAAGACTCAGCATAACTTTCCTGTTCCATGCTGAGCTCTCTGAGACCTGCAGGGAAGTGAGGAGGGAACAAGTCACCAAGTGAGCTGTTTGGAGAGCATATGTGTCCCACCTCCCATCAGGACAATCATGCTCTAAAAGAGACTTTTTTTTTTTTTTTTTTGGTTTTTGGGTCATACCTGGCAGCGCTCAGGGGTTACTCCTGGCTCTACACTCAGAAATCGCTCCTGGCAGGCTCGGGGGGGATGCCTGGATTCGAACCACCATCCTTCTGCATGCAAGGCAAAATGTCTTACCTCCATGCTATCTCTCCGGCCCCCCCCCCTCAAAGATATTTTAAAGAAAACAAAAGACCCAATAACCCAACTACCAGCAGCAGTTTAGATTGTTTGTATCCTATGTGATCACATAAATATCTGATAAAATCACCTCTTAGTTTCTGGCGCATGCGGATCTGGTCTGTGCTGTAGACCAGTGGCTCTTGGGACCAGGCTCAGCCAGTTTCAGGGTCCCCACTAAATTGGACTTAACGTGGAGAAAACCTGACTTGGCCTTTCTCTTAGTATGCCAGGTCACAGCTCGGGTGTTTCTGCTCCCTGCATTGGGCTGAACTCTGTCTGGGTGAAGGCCCTGAAGGGGAGGTGAGAATTGCTGATGTTGTCTGTTGCTTCCAGAGCTGCATTGTCTCACAGCGGGAGTCCAGGGCTGGTTCCAGAAGGCAATGGAACGTTCCTCGATGATGCTCACAATGTGAGTGAGTGGCGGGAAGTCCTCACCGGGGAAGAGATTCCCTTTGAATTTGAAGCAAGAGGAAAGCTGAGACACAGGTAAAAAACGTGGGATTTTTTTCTTTTAATTCCTAAAAAATGTTTATGATACAAGTGATTGTTTCTGGAAATTTGCTATAGCACCTTCTGTAATGATGTAAAAAAAATGGGGGGGGGCACGCCCTGTGACGCTAGGGTTACTCCTCGCTATGTGCTCAGAAATCGCTCCTGGCTTAGGGGACCATATGGGATTCCAGGAATCAAATTAAGGTCCATCCTGGATTGGCTGCATGCAAGGCAAATGCCCTACCACTGTGCTCAGTGGTATTTAAAATATTTTTAAACTTTTTTTTTTTTAAAACAGCATTTAAAAAAATAATAGGTGAGGGCTAGCCTGTTACCTTTGAGGTACATTTTATTTAATCTCTGGATTTAATAAAAGGGATGATAATGTGTCCAGTAATAGGGTTGAAGCACCCAAGTCCAGCCCCCTTGGTTGTTTTTCATGATGCTTCTTCCAAGAACCTTAGGACCTGTTGCTGTAGTTCCTGAGCACCTGCTGGAGGTGAATGACTGACTCTATAGAGCAGGGGTCTCAAACTCAATTTACCTGGGGGCTGCAGGAGGCAAAGTCGGGGTGAGGCAGGGCCGCATAAGGGATTTCGCTTACCGAATATTTGCAATAAAAAATCGCATTAGTAAGGAAAAAAATGGCAAAAAATCGCATTAAATATTTGCATACCCCAAACGGAACTGCTCAGGGTATGCGAATGTTTGATGCGATTTTTATGACGATTATTCGGTAAGCGAATAATCGCAAATACTGCGATATTTGAAGGCAGGCCTCGGGCCACAAAAAGTTGTACGGAGGGCTGCAAACGGCCCGCGGGCTGCGAGTTTGAGACCCCTGCTATAGAGGCAGTCTCATCTAGTTTTAGGAAGCAGAACTAGTAACGTAGTTTTCTGTTTGTTTTTGGTTCACATCTAGTGGTGCTCAGGGCTTACTCCTGGCTTTGTGCTCAGAGACCACTCCTGGCGGTGCTCAGGGGACCATATTGGCTACTGGAGATTGAATGAACCCTAGTTGGCCAATCATGCAAGTGCTATCATCGCTGTACTGTTACCTGAGTAATGGTGGTTTGTTTCTAAGGAGGGTCAGACAGCAGCTCTTCCAGGCAGAGAGCTCGCTGACAGATTCTCAGGAGTGAATGATGTTCTGGGCTGGACGTGAGGGCAGGGGATGTCTAGTTACTGAGAGGCTGTGAAAGTCTGTACAAACGTTGTTGAAATGGAAGGGCTGTATCTAGTGGGTCTTGTAGGGATCAGGTTGAGATTTTTAGCATTTCCTGGCCCAAGTGATAGTACAGCAGGGAGGGCTTTTGCTTTGCATGTGGTTGGGCCGAGTTCGACGCCCAGCATTCCAAATGGTCCGCTGAGCCTGCCAGGAGTGATTCCTGAGCTCAGAGCCAGGAATAACTAACTCCTGAACACTGCTAGGTGTGCCCCCCCCCCCACCAAAAAACAAGATTTCAATATTTAGGGATTAAAGGTACAGTATATGAGTGAGAGCACATACCTTCCATTGGCTGTCCTAGGTTTGACCCCTTAATGACATGCTTATTTGGTTCCTCTTGCATTACCAGGTAGGGCCCAGGAACTCTCCCCTCCCACCCCCCCCACCCCCACACTTCAGGATGATCTGGGTAATCACTGGCTTTAGTGCCACTGCTGCCCCCCTCTCCCTCTTTGAACGCAGACCCAGTTGGCCAAGGGAGGGCTTTCTGAGCTGTTCTTGGGAGACCTGTTTCCCTCTCCTAAATTGTCTTAGCATTTGAACTTCTTTTTTGTTTTCAATCCGAGCTGAAAGTTAGAGACTGGCTTCAGCCTTCTGTAGTTTCATGCTTTCAGGCGCTTCCAGACTTTGTGGGCAAACCTGCTTCGAGGTCCTTTAAACGTCCCTTTGCTTTTGCATGGCTTTGAGCCAGCACATGTGACTCCCTTAATTGCAAGAATTCTGAAACTGTGGGTCCCCTGTGATTTTTATAGGGGAAAAAAGTAATTTAAAGAATTACTATGCTAGGCCCATGTACCTGGAAACCAGGCTTGAATTTTCAGGAGTAAGTGCTGATCTTTTTCCTGTTCCACCAAGTTCTTGGAGAAGCTAATTACAGAGCTGTTGGCTCCTTTTCTTAATAGGCGCTGCTGCCTCTGTTGTATCAGAAGGGGGCTGACCTCCTTGTCATTTCTGGTTTAGATCCCACGTTTGTAACCCATTTCTGGTCCCACCGTTCTGCTTGAATTCATCAAAATAAATGCCTCCTCTGGTTTTCCCCCCCTTTGGCACTCTCTACCCCATTCCCTCCCTCTTCCTGTCAGCCTAAAATCCAGTTCCCCATTTCAGACTTCTGGCTTGAATTAGGCAGAATCTAAAATAGAATTAAATGTGCAATTTCCTCCTGTTCCTCCCGTTCTGCCCACTGCCTCCTGCTCCAGTGTCAGCTCAGCACTTCCGCCCTAAAACTCTGAGGGTTCCATCTCGAACCCCTCTGTAGGAGGGCGGGGACTGCGGCCAAGCCCAGCTCCAGGAGAGAACCCAGAAGAAATGTCCTTTTAGGCCTTCTCCAGCATATGGTTACATGATTAAAGCTCTGGAACAGCTTCTTTACTGCTCTGCCCCAATGAGTTGAGCGAGCAGCATTGTTTTTATCAAGGTGGGGGGTGGTAAGCCCTGACCTGGGGACAGGAACTGCCTGATTTTACAAGGAAAGGGTAAATGCCCCTCTCCAGGAAGGTTTACAGAGCTCGCAATTTTGGTTTTTTAGGTATGCAACCCAGTTCCAACATTTCTTTTCATCTCCTTTGCTTTAGTTAGGAAGGTAATCGCCAGAAGGCTCAAGCTAACCAAGGGTTTTTAAGTCCATACTTAAAAAGTAAAGCCAGACCTGAATCTTTCCTGATTTCTTTCCTTCCCAGTGAAGCTTATTATCCGCCCCATTTTTGCTTCTCAGACACACCCATGACCTTCGGATCCATCAGTTGCAAGTGCGTGTCAGTGGCTGGGAGCAAGTGAGCCCCGTGTCTGTGGATAAAGTCGGCACCTTTTTCCGTTATGCGGCACCAGATAAGAATTCATCTTGCTCCACGGTGTGTGTAGCTGTAAAAATGGATTTTATTCGTAAGATTGGGCCCCGCCCATGTGCCCCGAAAGCCGGGCAGGCAGATGGTTCCGCCTAATAATTGCCTTACTGTGGTGAAAATGTCTCGCGTTCTTTGTTTCTAGCTCTTGGAAAAAGAAGTAACATTATTTGGGGTCAGTCAGAGGTATTGGTAATCAGTATGTGGCTAAGTCAGCCCTGGGTTGTCTCAGTGAAAAACAGAACAGAAAAACTAGGATATATAATTGGCAAAAAGACGTATTTCCTCGCCTACACAGACCCATTTCATACTAAGCTACGTGACTGGCAATTGGCCAAATACAGCTAAGCTTTATTTCACATACTATACAGAAGGTGATTTTTAAGTACTATTTTTGTCACATTCCTTTTAAAGTTTTTGTTTGTTCTTTATTCAAACATCCAAAATTCTAAACAGAATCTATTTGTTTTTCATAAAATAGAAAGGAAAATTGGAAAGGAAAAGCAAATTTTTTTTCTTTTTTCTCTCTTCTCCTCTCCTCTCCCTCCCCTCTCCTCTCCCTCCCTGCCCCGCCCCTCCCTTCCTCATGACTGTCAGGGGTTACTCCTGGCTATGCACTCAGAAATTGCTCCTAGCTTGGGGGACCATATGGGACTCCGGGGGATCAAAACCACATGCAAGGCAAATGCCCTACTGCTGTACTATCACTCTGGTGTACCCCCATTTTGGTTTTTGGGCCACACTTGGTAGTGCTCAGGGTTTATTCCTGGTTCTGTGCTCAGAGATCCCTCCTAGCTCGGAGACTATATGGGATACTGGGGATCGAAATCTTGTTTGTCCTGGATCAGCCATGTGCGAGGCAACCACCCTACCACTGTGCTACTACTCCAGCCCCTTCTTTTTTTTTTTTTAAGTTTTGTCTTTAGTGGGACTAGAGAGGTAGGGTTAAGGCATTTTCCTTGCATTTTGCTGACCCTATTCAAATCTCCAGAACTACATATGGTCCCCTGAGCACTGCTAGGGCTTAATCCTGAGCCTAGAGCCAGGACTATCCCCTGAACACTGAGGTATGATCCAAGCCAAAAAAAAAAAAAAAAAAGCTAAAAACAACCCCACCTTGATATTAATGCCAGGATGTAGCTTGGCAATGGAACACTTGCCTTGCATTTGTGAGTTGTGGTTTCTGTCTCTAGTAACACAAAATCAAACAAATAAACTTGCTTTAGAGAAATACAAATGCTATTATTTTCTGTAATATAACCAGTGGTTGGTTTATTTTTTTATTTATTTTGAGAAAGGGGGGACCACCAGTGTCCTTCACATCAGATATAATATTTTAGTTTTTTTTTTGTTTTTTGTTTTGGTTTTCGGGCCACACCCATTTGATGCTCAGGGGTTACTCCTGGCTAAGTGCTCAGAAATTGCCCCTGGCTTGGGGGGACCATATGGGATGCTGGGAGATTGAACTGAAGTCCTTCCTTGGCTAGCGCTTGCAAGACAGACACCTTACTTCTAGGGCCACCTCGCTGGCTCCCAGATATAATTTTTTAAAATTTATTTATCAGTTGATTGGTTTTGGGCCACACCCGGGTTACTCCTGACTCTGTGCTCAGAAATCACTCCTGGCAGGCTCAGGGGACCATATGGGATGCCAGGAATCGAACCAGGATTTCCTGGGTCTGTAGTGTGCAAGGCAAACGCCCTATTGCTGTGCTATCACACTAGCCCCTCTTTACAATTTCTTTAAAAAAAAAAAACAACTTAGATTTAAGATTACTTTTCTGTCTCAATTTATTTTAGTAAAGAAAGCACTAATTTGGGGTTGGAGTGATAGCACAGTGGGTAGAGCATTTTCCTTGCATGTGACCGATCCTGGTTTGATCCTCGGCATCTCATAGTCCCTTGGGCCTGCCAGGTATGATTTCTGAGTGCAGAGCCAGGAGGAACCCCTTTGCGCTGCTGGGTGTGACCCAAAAACCAAACCAAAACAAACAAACAACAAATAAAAAACACTAATTTATCCCCATCCTTCACTCCTACCACCCCCTTCAAGATACCCTTTTCTACTGTATTGATGTGCTCTAGAGAAATTTTGCATGCATTGAATTGTTAAAAAAAAAAAATGAATACTGGGCCGGAGAGCTAGCATAGCAGTAGGGCATTTGCCTTGCATGCAGAAGGATGGTGGTTCAAATTCCAGCATCCCATATGGTCCCCCAAGCCTGTCAGGAGCAATTTCTGAACGTAGAGCCAGGAGTAACCCCTGAGCGCTGCCGGGTGTGGCCCCCCGCAATCCCCCCCAAAACAAAAACAAAAATAAATAAAGGTTTTTTAAAAAAAAAGAAATGAATACTGATTTTTCTCACATTGTTCAAGGTCAAGTTGCTTTCTCTTCATAGTTTATTGTACTTCACCTAGAAGTATTTAATGATTGCTACTTATTTCATGCAAAAAAAAACCCCACACACCCCAAATGTCATTGAATTGGTTGATGCTTATACTCGGGTCTGTTCTGACTCTCTGACTTTTGTGATCTTTCTTAGATTGGCAGCCCAAGCAGCAGAACAAATATTATTCATCCTCAAGTTTATGTGAGTATGATTTTCCAGTGTCGCCATGTTTACAAGTGCACCCAAACTGTAGACATGTAGTGCTTACACTCCTTTCAGAACCTAAACACCACCAGTGTGGCCTAAAAACCCAAACAAACAAAAGAAATGAAGAAAATCACTTTTTGGGTTTTTGCTTATAGTTTCTTCTCTCGTGGATGGTAAAGCTTGAAATGAGAAGTGCCAGGTCTGCTGGGATGCACTAAAATCAGATGGAAGACATTGCTCTGGGCCTTGGGCACATGGGGTCTCTGCTGCACTGGGCCAGTGGATATTTGAGCTTTGATGGTGATCACTGTGTCTTTAAGAGGCTTGGGGGCTGCTCCACTAGATTATCAGCCAGCTGAGGCTGTGGTTGAGTTTTAGGTTCCACAGATGTGGTATGGATACCAACATGGCAACATCTACCAAAGTTTAGCAGGGATATGAATCTGGCATTGAATCAGGGTTGGATGCCAACCTTGCATGTGCCCTAATTCCTGCTCTATCTCTCAGCCTGATTGATTCTCAGCCTTGCCAGGGAACTTTTTTGAAGTCTCAGTGCCCAACTTGGAGCACTTCTTCTTTACCTTGTTGAGTTGGTTGGTTTTTATGTACTGCTCATTTGGGGGGGGGGGGTGGAGGGAGGGATAGGTTTTAGGCCACACCAGGCAATGCTCAAGGATTATACTCCTGGCTCTGCATTCAGGAATTACTCCTAGCGGTGTTTGGGGGACCATATGAGATGCTATGAATCAAAATCAGATGGACTACATGCAGGCAAACACCCACCTTGTTCTAGCTCTGGACTGCTTATTGTTAATTAAAAAGTTGTCAATGGGTCCTGAGAGATGATAGCACAGCAGGAGGGCATTTACATGCGGCCAACCCTGGACAAACCCAGGTTCGATTCTCAGCATCCCATATGGTCCCCTGAGTCTGACAGGAGTGACTTCTGAGCACAGAACCAAAAGTAACCCCTGAGTGCTGCCGGGTGTGGCCCCAAAACAAAAACAAACAAGTTGACAATATATAAAGTTTGAATGAAGTGTCATTTGTTTCTCCAATGAACAAAATGTCGTCGTGTTCTGGATACCCTTCGTGTGTGTGTGTGTGTGTGTGTGTGTGTGTGTGTGTGTGTGGTTTTTTTGGGGGGGAGGGCACACCCAGTGACACTCGGGTTACTCCTGGCTATTCTTTTAGAAATTGCTCCTGGCTTGGGGTAGCATATGGGATGTCAGGGATTGAACCCAGGTCCATCCTAGGTCAGCCGCATGCAAAGCAAGCACCCTACCACTGTGCTATCGCTCCAGCCCCTGTTCTGGATAGTCTTATAAGAATAATAGGTTATGGGGACCTGAGAGATACCACAGCACTAGGGTATTTGCCTTGCAAGCAGCTGACCCAGGACCAACGGTGGTTCAAAACCCGGCATCCCATATGGTCCCTTATGCCTTCCAGGACCGATTTCTGAGCAGAGAGCCAGACCTCTGAGCACCTCCGGGTATGGCCCAAAAACTAAAAAAAAAAAAAAAGAAAGAAAGAAAGAAAGAAGGAAGGAAGGAAGGAAGGAAGGAAGGAAGGAAGGAAGGAAGGAAGGAAGGAAGGAAGGAGAAAAAGAAAAAGAAAAAGAAAAAAAAAGAATAATAGTTTAATACCTTTTCTCTGTATACCCAATGTGGGTTTTTTTTTTCTATTAAAAACAAAACCAGGGCCCGGAGAGATAGCACAGCGGCGTTTGCCTTGCAAGCAGCCGATCCAGGACCAAAGGTGGTTGGTTCGAATCCTGGTGTCCCATATGGTCCCCCATGCCTGCCAGGAGCTATTTCTGAGCAGACAGCCAGGAGTAACCCCTGAGCACTGCCGGGTGTGGCCCAAAAAACCAAAAAAAAAAAAAAAAAACAAAACCTAAGTTTCTTAGGGTTGGAGAGATGGTACAGCATGGAGGGTGCTTGCTTTGCATGTACCCAACCCCTGATCGCTCCCCAGAATCCCATATATGTTCCCCAACCCTCCAGGAGTGATTCCTGAGTGCAGAGTCAGGAGTAAAACCCCTGAGCACTGCTGGGCGTGCTCCCCCTCCCAATGTTTCTTGGCACGTTAGAACAGCACAAAATGTGTGTAGAATATGTGAATGAACATATGGAAAAAGAAAAGCAGTGGCTGCAACCCAAGACCAAGAATAAATGAATTTCCTCCCTTCTGCTGTTCCTGAATCTCCCCCAGTGTCCTGTTTCTAAAAGAGTGATTCTTGAACAGAACGTACGTAGAAAGTTGTTGCGAAGAAAGAGCAGCTTATTTTAAAAATCCTTTGAAATGCAAATGGTTTGTTGGTGGGCCTCTCAGTGAATAGCATATGGGCCCGGAAAGTAAGTTTTACTCTGTTCAGTGTTGTCATTGCTCCCGTGAAAGGTACAGCAGTGCCAACATTCTTTATTACACAGTCTGGATCTTATCAAGCCAGGGTAGGGTCTCAGAGCTTAGCGCGTGTGTTTGTGTATGTGTTGTCTGTACTATGCAACCCACTGTGAGACCGTCTCTCACTTCTGTATTAAACTGGCAGAAGGGACATCATGGGCTGTTCTGTCAAGTCTTGCCTTCGCCTTTCTGAGTTTGTAGTTCCATTGGATGGTTCCTGTTCGCCTCTGGTAGAGTACAAAGCAAACCTTTGCCATCTCTTCTGGATAAGGGCAGATGTTGAACCCAAGTACATTACCAATGCTGGATAATTTCCAGCAGATACTTTCTTTCTTTTTGTTTTTGGACCATACCCCGCAGTGTTCAGGGGTTACTCCTGGCTCTGAGCTCAGAAGTTGCTCCTGGAAGGCTGGGGGGACCCATATGGGATGCCAGGAATCGAACCAGAGTCTGTCAGGGATTGGCTTATGTTATCACTCTGGTCCCCAGCAGATACTTTCTTAACTAAAATGTAGGAATTTTGAAAGATTAATATGCTAAATATGGGGGAAGCGGTGTGATTCTCGTATACTTCATCTAGAATACTATTGATACTACTGGTTTTTACTACTAATATTTGCTGTTTATTTTTCTGAGTGGCACACTTTATTATTATCACCTGTTGAGCAATGATGGCAGTAGTTAGTGGCGATGATTTCTAGGCTGTCCTCACCTTTAAGTGCAGTTGCGCCCAATGACCAGTTTCACTGTCGCCTCACAGTCTCACTATGGGAATTTTTATTTTTATTTATTTATTTTTGGTTTTTGGGTCACACCCGGCAGCGCTCAGGGGTTACTCCTGGCTCTGCACTTAGAAATCACTCCTAGCAGGCACAGGGGACCATATGGGACACCGGAATTCGAATCACCGTTTATTCTGGATTGGCTGCTTGCAAGGCAAAAGCCCTACCATTGTGCTATCTCCGGCCCTTACCACGGGAACTTTTGATCAGGCTTTCTGGCTGTTGTTTGTGTGTCTTTCACAAGCATAGTCATGTCCTTTTGGTTTCTGTCTCGAGTGCAGTTTTCATCCCTACCTCCCGTCCGTGTGGTCTTTGCTGTGACCATGGAGGGCAGTGCCCGGAAGGTGATCACCGTGCGCTCAGCCCTCATTGTGAAGAACAGTCTGGAGACGCCCATGGAGCTCCGACTGGACAGCCCTTCGGCGCCAGACAGTAGGTTTGGGCCCGCTGGACCTGGTTTCCTCCCAAATGAGTCTGTTTGGGTGGATATGGCCCTGCCTGAACTTAGCCTAATGCTTGTTTCTGTTATGGCAGAGCCCGTGGTGCTGCCCGCCATCATGCCAGGCCACTCCTTTGCTGTGCCGCTGCACCTCACCTCTTGGCGGCTGCAGGCCCGGCCCAAAGGGTTGGGTGTGTTCTTCTGTAAGGCTCCTATTCACTGGACCAACGTCGTGAAGACCGCAGAGGTGAGCAGTAGCAAGCGAGAGTGCCACTCCATGGACACGGAGAAGAGCCGCTTCTTCAGGTAAGCTTGGCCACACGGTCATCTGAGATTTTATTTTCTCCCTTTTTCTTCATTCTCTGAGGACCCTTAGGGATTCCTTCGTACTTACTTGAAACCGGCAGGTTCTTATTCCTTGTGCGTCCTTGAGCTGGACTTCATAAGGATTCTCATGTTATCCCTGAGTTGAAGGGAGTGGGGAAGCTGTGGCTTATCTAATATTTGTGGGAAGAGCCACCCAACTAAGCCCCCGTGCATGCATAAGACGAGGAATCTGGATACAAGCGTAAAGAGAGGCCAGGGAGGGCAAGAAGGGAAAATAATAAATATTAGCTGCTTTCCAAGATTAGAAAGGAAAATTCTGAGGTTGGAAGCTCCGGAACAGATTTGGGAAATCTGAGAAAACAGCACAGCTCAAAGGAATTTGGAAGAAGGTTTATGTACTTGGCACTGGTTTTTCTGGGGGACTTTATCAAATAACAGAATTTTCTGACTATAGAGACTCCTATTTAACTTTTATGTTTTGTTTTGTTTTTATTTTTTGACCACACCCAGTGTTGCTCAGGGGTTCCTCCTGGCTCTGCCTTCAGAAATCACACCTGGCTTGATTGGGGGACCATATGGGATGCTGGGAATCAAACCAGAATCCATCCCAGGTTGGCTGCGTGCAAGGCAAATGCCCTACCTTCTGTGCTATCACTCTGGCCCTTAACCTTTTTGAAGAGTATAAGTAATATGTTACTAGATTTGATATTGGAAAAACTTTTAAATTTCTAGGTCCTTTTAAACTCCCCCCCCCATGTACTTTATTAGAGACTAACTAATATAACTTCCTTTATAGTGAAAACAAGCTTTTACTTATTTAAATTTATAGAGGAAGTGTAGTAACAATAATACCAGTGTTTATAATTCCGGTGTCTCCTTTACACAGATTTGCCAGTTAAACAGAGCCAAGGGAGAAATAAAGAAACACATAGCTAGAGTTGATGTTGGTCATACTTTACCTGTCAGTAATTTATAAAAAAAAATAAATAAACTTTTAGAAAGGTTGAAATGATGCTGTCAGTCAGCTTATCATAACAGACATTTACAAAATGACCGAGATCTTGAGATTGCATGTTCATCTTGTGTATCTGGGGAAAATTCATCAAGAGAAGCCATATGCTTTTTGTAACACACACAGTAGAGATCTAAGAGAACTTACAGGGGCTAAAGGACTTGCCTGCATCCTTCACATTCCTGGCATCACATATGCTCCTCTAAGCACTATCAGGGCTTACTCCTGAGCACAGAGCCCGAATAGCCATGAGCATGTTGGTGTAACTCGAAAACAAACAAAAAATAAACCAAACAAACAAAATAAAGATTAAGAAAAAAGAAACTGGACAATATCCCTTGCTTATCTTTATTGAGGAACTATGACTTATGACTTATATAGTGTCTTGCAAGCCTCAGTCCAGTACGCCCACCCCAGTGTACCCAGTGCCCTCCATCCATGTTTCAGGCCCCAGGCCAGTAAACTAATCAAGAGGTGTTGATTCTTTCCTATGTATCTTTATATTCCACACATGAGAGAAATTATTCTATCTTTATACCTTTTTTTGTCTTGGTCTTTGACTTTTGGGTCATACCTGGCGGTGAGTAGGGGTTACTCCTGGCTTTGCATTCAGATATCTCTCCTGGCAGGCTTGAGGGACCATATGGGATGACAGGAATCAAACCTGGGTTCGTCCCAAATTGGCCACATGCAAGGCAAATGCCCTACCACTGCTATCTCTCAGGACCCTATCTTTGTACCTTTTTTTCTGACTGCACTCATTATGCTCAAATCGCAAATTACATTATTTTATCCTTTCATACAGTGTATTTTAATAATGTAAAAATTAGGGGCTGGAGCAATAGCACAGTGGTAGGGTGTTTGCCTTGCACACTACCAACCTGGGACACATCCAGGTTCGATCCCTGGCATCCCATATGGTCCCGGAGCCTGCCAGGAGCGATTTCTGAGTGCAGAGACAGGAGTAACCCCTGAGCACCGCTGGGTGTGCCCCCCCCAAATAAACAACAACAAAAATAATGTAAAAAAATGTTCAATCCTTAAACTGAACATTTAAAACTTGTTTTATTGTGATTTATTTTGCTTCTATAGATCCTCTTGAATTGAAGATAGAATTGTAATATTTAAATATATTTACATCTATATTCCATTTCTATTTACAAAATGTAATAAATATTTAAAATTTATATAAATATAAGCGTATCAATAATTTATAATTGTAAATATATTTACAAATAACTTGTGAATGTATTTCTGAATCATTGAACCATTTGTTGTTATGCTTCCTTCCTCATGCTCAGTGAAGGAGAAAAAGACCAAGTTCTGTCAGGCTGACAACTCTCACTCCATTATGTCTTCCTAGGTTTTGTGTGGCCATAAAAAAAGAGAATTATCCAGATTACATGCCATCCAACATATTTTCTGATAGCGCAAAACAGATCTTCAGACAGCCGGGGCATACCATCTATCTCCTGCCTACTGTGGTCATCTGCAACTTGCTGCCTTGTGAGCTGGACTTCTATGTGAAAGGCATGCCAATTAACGGGACCCTGAAACCTGGCAAGGAGGTGGCCCTCCACACTGCTGACACTTCCCAGAACATCGAACTAGGTAAGGATGTGTGCTGGAGTTCTGAGAAAATGCCGGTGAATCTTCAGTGAATTATTTGGTATCAGCATTTTGGATAAATCATGCCATATAATATCTTGGTAACCCAGCTCAAAGGATTTATGTCATCAATAATAAGTCTAAATTTCTGGGGCTGGAGAACAAGCACAGAGCTTGCCTCATTCTGGTTGATCCCAATACCCACATATGGTCCCGCAAGCACCACGTAATAGTTCTCCAAGAACCACCAGGAGGGACCCCTATAGAGTAAACCCTGAGTACTGCCAGGTGTAGCCCAATTTTCTTATTCAGATTTTGGCCACTTAGCTGTGCAGTTATTATTCCCTCCACAAACGGATGAAGTTGTTTAGTTTTTACATTATTTAGGGTTATTTTGACAAACTAAAGTGAGCATCCAGAAAGGCATTAGTTGCATATGTCTTCCCTAGGTGTGTCTCTGGAGAACTTCCCACTCTGTAAAGAATTGCTTATTCCGCCTGGAACCCAAAACTACATGGTCAGAATGCGACTCTACGACACCCACCGGCGGCAGCTGAACCTCACCATCCGAATTGTGTGTCGAGCAGAAGGCTCCTTAAAGATCTTCATTTCTGCTCCATATTGGCTGATTAACAAGACAGGTATGTATCGAGGCTGCTCCGATAGGCCCTGGCCACTGGTCACGGGCATTCAGATTTATTTCTTGGGTTACCTAATTGGAGCCAGTGCAAACAGATGACTTCAGTGGTATAAGCTGCTAAAAAACCTTCTTTCATAGTAAGTGCTTAATCATGGTCAGAACTCAACCCACCACGTAAGTTTCATTTTCCTTCTCTTCCCCGCAGGTGATATATTTTTCCCTTTAACATTTGCATGTGTCTTAGATAGACTTAATAGATTTGTTGTAGACTTTCCCTCTCTTTCCCAAAGGGTTGCCCCTGATCTTCAGACAGGACAATGCAAAGACAGATGCCGCAGGCCAGTTTGAGGAACATGAGCTGGCCCGGAGCCTGAGTCCGCTCTTGTTCTGCTACGCCGACAAAGAGCAGCCAAACCTGTGAGTAAAGTTATTTATGGGAAGGGTAAATCAGCTTCTAGGGCTGGGGGGACCTTCGCAAAGGCTCTAGTTTATCCCTGAAAGCAGAAATCCGCTGTAGATAATAACTCTGCCTTGGCAAGGGAAAAGGACCATGACCTAATGGGACTCTTTTGGGATCCGGTTTCTGTGTTATTTGATAGTGAAAATAAACGATTTGGTGGGTTTATAATGAGAGCTCGTTTCATTTTACACGTATTGAAACAGCTCTATTCATAACCGGGCCGGCGAGGGGCAGCCACGCGCGCTCCCCCATTCCTGGCGGTTCTTTCTCCCGGGACTTCCCAGCGCAGCCGAGCCCCCGCCATCAGGGTGCTTATGTATCTGCCCTTTGGAAAAGCCTTCGCCCCTTTAATCCAGTCCAGGCTCTTGTGGGTCAAGTTTGGAAACTGATCTTGACTGATCTTTTTCCCTGAAAGTATACTCTTCCGTTTTGAGATCTCAGTGGTCATTGCCCACAGAAAGCCTGTCCCCAAGCAGCCGTCACCACCATGGAGATTAAGATGCCCTGTCCTCTTTCTTCATTTATGGCTGGGGCCTTGATTCACTTCGGGTCTTGGCTTTGACTACCTGCCTTTTCACAAACCAGAAGTGTCCCGTTTGTAGTCCTGGTTGCCCAATGTTGTTAAAGTACTGCTCCTGTTTCCTGTGGGGTGGCACTGCTCCCTGGTAGGACTGAGGGGTGCCACAGTGCAGTGGGTGTACAGTGGCCAGGATACATACTAGTGCTGGGATCTAGAGAGGGTTGACACAGGCGGGAGGGAAGACAACCCATTTCTCCAGCCTGTTCTCCCTTTTTCTCTAAAAGAATCATAGTTCCAGGGCTTGACATTCCTGCCAATCTCTTTATCCAAGACACTTCCAGTTTTATTTGCACACAAGATACTTGTCTCTGATTCTTCCAAATCAGTGGTGGATCAGGGAGTGGATCAGTGAGTGAATCAAGGAGGGCAGGAGAGGCGGTCCTGTAGGAGGAGGCCACTAGGCTCAGAGGGAGTTTTCTGTCCAAGGCCACAGTGCCTGCTGCCAGTGGAGGAACTGGAACACGTGTTCAGGAATTGCTTCTCCTGGGCCCGCCACACACCTAGTGCTGCCTGACCCCATGAAAATACGGCTGGATCTTCAAAGGGAAAAGGGGCTGCAAGCAGGCATGTTGCATGTTCTTTTCACTGTGAAACACCGAAGTCGGGGAAGAGTTACTTCACCCTGAATCTTGATTTCTTGGAGAGTTAGTTTACACCTTGTTTTACCCAGAACAAAAATCATCCCTAGTTTCTTTGTATCTTTGTTTACAGTTTGGTTTTACCCAAAATAAAGGTGTTTTACACACACACACACACACACACACACACACACACACACACACACACACACACAAATTTGAACTGGCACACACACATACACATTTGAACTGGTAGGGGCTGGAGTGGTAGGGCGTTTGCCTTGTACCCACTGACCTAGGACGGACTACGGTTTGATTCCTGGGTCCCCCAAACCAGGAGCGATTTCTGAGCGCATAGAAGGAGTAACTCTTGAGCGTCACTGGGTGTGGCCCAAAAACCAAAGAAAAAAATTTTTGAAATGGTAAATAAAGACAGTTAATCAGGTTTTTGCAGGCCCAGAGAAGCCATCTGACTCCCATGATTCTCTCCTAACTGGCTTGGTTTATTAATTCACACACAACACTGCTTCAGTCCAGCTCATCTGGGGTTGGAAAATACACTGTGAAGATTTATTTTGCATTGGAGAAATCATACAAATTGTGAAAATTTTCTCCTTTTAGGTTCATAGAGTCACGTTTTTCTCTTAAACATACTTAGTTGTAGATGTGGGGACCTTCCAAATACAATTGAGCCATGTCAACCTTTCTCATTTTTAGCCTCTTACGAATTGCCTTGCTGTGTTTGGGGCTCTCCAGTCTGTGAAGGGCTCGGATTTTAGGACCTAGTGCTGGCAGTGCTCCTTATCAGTGCTCCTGATTAGAATAGTCCTTGCAACTCTGCCTTGAAGCTGACCTTGTCTCTCTGTCCATCCCCACAGGTGCACGATGAGAATCGGAAGGGGGATTCACCCAGAAGGCATGCCCGGCTGGTGTCAGGGCTTCTCGCTGGATGGTGGCAGTGGCGTTCGTGCTCTGAAGGTCATCCAGCAAGGGAACCGACCAGGACTCATTTATAACATTGGTGGGTTGGACTTGGGGCAGGGGAGAGGCGCTGCCATTGTATTCCAGCTTCGACCCAGAGAGCTAAGCTCGCCATATGCTTGGGCCTGACTGCCAGCCAGCTCTGATTTTCTTCTTTGGCACTGGGTCAGAGATCTGTTCTCTGAGCGCTAGATTGGTATCAGCACTGGCCTGGTCTCTGCGGGGCTCTATGGCGCCACCTAAACACTGCCCCTTTGAGGTCCGGGACTCTGTTTCCTTTCAAACTCACCTGCGTCAGGGAAGTATTCATTTGGCTCGATTCCTTGTTTTTCGGGGGGAATAATAGGAACACTTAGAAGGGTTTTCATCCTCCAAGCATTTCCCACGCATTCATTAAAACTTGCGAGCCCTCATCGGTCGAGGGGCTTTGTTCTCCTCGAAACTGAAGCAGAGAGGTTAAGTGACTTGGCCAGGGAGAATCTGGGTCAGAAGTAGGTTTCCGATTGGGGTGTACACCTGAGAGGTGGGAAATGCAGTAAAATGGGCGTAGTTAACCGGAAGCTGCCAGACCAGCTTACCGGGGTGTGGGACATGGGGAGGAAAAGATGTGGATGCTACATCTGTATGTTCTGGAGTATCTGGAAGACTTTCTGAAGGGCCAGGGAAATTCAGGGTAATATGCTTCAAGTTGAAAATGTGAGCAGCACATCCTTCTTTAGTAAGTGGTTTCCAGGCATCTCAGAACTCTGCTCCAATTGAGAGCTTGAACAGAGCTTGAACATAGATGAAAATTCTCCTGTTTGTTCAGCTTTTTTCAGCAATGGAAAAATGTCTTTGGGGAGAGGGTCTCCTAAGTAATGCTTTGGAGCCTTGGGGGCTCTCCTGGTGTTTTCTTAGCTAATACGGCCCACAGTTCAATGCAGGGGGACAAGGCTTGGCCACTCGGTAGTACTTGGGGGCCTCGAGGCCTTGCCCTCCCCGAGTGTCCATTTCCTATCACCATTGTCCCTATGTGCCTTTCATCCTGCTTCCTATGCCCTCCCTTCTGTGGTGAGCTTTCTCCCAAAGACCATTTCTCAGTTTCTGTTGCCTTTGGGAACTTGTTTCCCTACCATGTTACTTTTTTTGAGGGGGGTTTGGATTTTTGGGTCACACCAGCAGTACTCAGGGGTTACTCCTGGTTCTGTGCTCAGAAATCGCTCTTGGCAGGCTCCGAGGACCATATGGGATGCCGGGGATTGAACCTGGGTCCATCCCTGGTCGGCCGCTTGCAAGGCAAATGCTGTACTGCTATGCTATCTCTCTGGCCCCCCTACCATGTTTCTTTCTGTGTTTCTGTATATGAGGGAGAACAGATAAATCAGTATCGGTCTCTGTTGACTAATTTTATTCAGCTTGGCATGGTACTCACCAGATCCATCCCTATAGCAGCAGATCACAGGATTTCAGCTTTTCTGACAGCTGAGTAGTACCATATATGGTACATACATATATACGCATAGTTTTTTAAAATCCAGATTTCATGTTTTTTTGTTTTGGGGTTTTTATTTTTGTTAGTTTGGGGGCCACACACTGTTGTTCCTCAGAATTACTTGTTGCATGCTCTGGGGACCATATGGGATGCTAGGGATTGAACCTGGGTCAGCCACATGTAAGGCAAGTATCCTACCTTCTGTACTCCAGCCCTAGTTTTCATTTTCTTTTAAAGTCAACAGTTTTATCATTCTCCCTCGACTTGTAGCTATCTGCTTTAAAGTGATATTTAAGATATTTTTTTGGGTGGGGGTTACGCCTGGCAGTGCTTAGGGGCTACTCTTGCCTCAATGCTTAGAGCCACTCCTGAAGTAGTTGAGGATCATGTTGAATTGGGGATTGAAATCTGCCTCCTGCATGCAAAGCCTGCTTTCAACCCTCTTTGGACCTTATTAAGATTTTTTTTTCTTGTTTAGAAGAAATAAGTTTTATTCTCTTCCCTGGCAGAAGATTACATTTGCTACTTTTTTGTGATATTTATTTGCTCCACTCCTTTGATAAGCAAAGTTCCTTCCTGCTGTTTGGCTTTCTGCTGAAATATGTTGTCCTTGATAACAGTTTCCCCAGCAAGCTGCCATGACTTGGCTAAAGCTAGATTTGGGCACATTGCAGGAATCTGGAACTGTGCTTGTTACCATAGTTCTCCTGCAGGGACCACAGGGCTCTTGCAGAAAGCCAAGCTGAGCTATCCAGTCAGTCCAATCAGAAATGTGTGATGGATGCAAGTACAATTATTTGCTAGGAGCATCCATGAAAAGTTCCATGTGGGGCTGGAGAGATAACACAATGGTAGAGCATTTGCCTTGCACGCAGCCAACCCGGAATGGACTGGGGCTTGATCCCCGGCATCTTATATGGTCCCCCAAGCCTGCCAGGAGTGACTTCTAAGCGCAGAGCTAAGACTAACCCGTGAGCACTGCTGGTGTGGTCAAAAAAAAAAAAAAATATATATATATATATATAGAGAGAGAGAGAGAGAGAGAACTAGTAGCCTACTATGGACCCTTTGTACCTGCCATGGCCTCCAAACCAAAGTCAAGACAGAGCACCCCACAATGGTACTAGTTGGGTGTTCTGTAGACATCCTGCTCTGGCTTACATGTTATTTATTGTTTGATTTCTGTTTGGTCACTACGTCTGGCTCAGACTCAGGACTAGGGCCAGAGAGATAGCACAGCGGTAGGGCATTTGCCTGGCATGTGGCTGACCCAAGACAGACCCGGGTTTGATCCCTGGCATTCTATATGGTTTTCCTAGTCTGCCAGGAGCAATTTCTGAGCATAGAGCCAAGAGTAACCCCTGAGCGCCACCTGGAGTGACCCAAAACCAAAGGAAAAAAAAGTTCCATGTGTTTCTTAGGATTGACTTGAATTTTATTTTTATCCAAAGAAAGGCGTGCAAAGATAGATCTTTATAGTACTTAAGGGTCATGAGATCTTAGCATGGATCACCAAGAGAATTTATAGTTTTTTATTTGAATTAAAAAATATTGGATAAGAGAGATAGCATGGAGGTAAGGGCATTTACCTTGCATGCAGAAGGCCGGTGGTTCGAATCCCGGCATCCCAATTGGTCCCCTGAGCCTGCCAGGAGCTATTTCTGAGCATAGAGCCAGGAGTAACCCCTGAGCGTTGCCAGTGTGACCCAAAAACCAATATATACTGGATAAGGAGCTTGAGTGATAGCACAATGGTAGGGCATTTGCCTTGTACAGGGCTGACCCAGGATGGATCTGGGTTCGATTCGCGGCATCCCTTATGGTCCCCCAAGCCAGGAGCAATTCCTGAGTACATAGCCAAGAGTAACCCCTGAGTCACTGGGTGTGGCCCAAAACACACAAAAAAATATTGGATAGGTAACTCACTTCATGTTTGAAAAGTTTTAAGGTACATTCCTGACCTGAATAGCCAGAGGGACATTGCCAGTTAGCTTCTTACATAGCTCCTAAGAAAAGGATTTTCTACATTTTGATCTTATCAGCTGTTGATGTTGAGGCTAGCCAGGGCAGTCAAGATGAAAGCAGCAATGCACAATTCAAAAAAGCCTGCTTTTGGTCTGGAGCAATACTCGGGACTGAGTGCGTCCTTTGAATAGTAGAGGCTTAGGTTTGAGTCTTTTCTCGAACTGCCGGGAGTCACCAATGAGCTTTGAGCCTGGGTAATCTCTCAGCAGAACTGGTGTGTTCTAAACACAAGAAACAAAACAATAGGTCAGCTCTATTTTCCCCCAAATATTGAGACGTAGCACAGCAGATAAACACACATACATGTTACATACACACATATACACACAGATAATTTATCTTGAAGTGCCGGGAGATAATTTTTCTTCTTAAATTAAGTCCATCTTTTTTATAGGCAAACTTGCTATTAATTGAGGCCAACTATGATAATGATTTCTTCCAGCTAATGCTTCTCTGTGTGCCCAGAAAGAAAATGACTGGAAGTCAGAAACTATCATGTCAGATCACACTGTCCGCTAGGTATCAAGATACACTTCATTCCACTTCTTAGATAGAAAGGTTCAGAGATGGTTGCTTTCTGCTCTTTGTTTTAGTTTTGCTTTGTCAGGGGAAGGACATTTTGGGCCACATCCAGCAGTGAGCAGGGAGCACTCACGATTCTGTGCTCAGAGGTCATGGCAATGCTGTGCAGACCTTGCAGTGCTGGACAAGAGCCTTAGCCTTGTCCTCTCTCTCCAGCCATTTTAGACTTTTTGAAGACTTATATTAAAGGAACTTATATTAAAGAAAGATTGTTTTTTCTTTCTCTCTTTCTCCCTCCCTCCCTCCCTCCCTCCCAGCCATCCTCAAGACTTACTCCTACTCTGTGCTTAGGGAAAACTCCTGGCAGGGCTCAGGGGACCTTATGGCATGCCAGGGAGTGAACCCAGGTTGGCTGAATGTAGGACAAATACCTTCCCCACTGTATGCTCACTCTGGTCCCAAGGACACCAGATTTTTCAAATCAGTTTAGGCAAATTATGAAGTCAACAAATTTATATGTTTATAATTGGAATTTTATCTGGACTTTCAGGACATCTGACTATGCTATCCTAAGGTCTTTCTTGGTATTTGACTGTTTTGTTGACTGCTGAGCAGGGCCCTTTTATCTCCATCATGAGATGCAAGGAGTCAGAGTTTACATCCCTGGAGATGCCACTTATGGGCTGGCAGGAGACCTCTCTTCCCATGCTGTATATTCCTCATCTGTGGAATAAAATGGATGGAAACATCTAATCTATAAGGTTGTTAGTAAAAGTAAAACCTAGAGTCTTTGAATAAAAGCTTGATAAGAATTATTATTATTATTATTATTATTATTATTTGGTTTTGGCCAACAAAACTGAAAACATAACAAACTAGCAGTGCTCAGGGCTTACTCCTGCTCAGATTCCTGAATCACTCCTGGCTATGTTTGAGGAACCAGAATGGATGCTGGCAATCAGACTGGGTTAGCTGAATGCAAGTCAATGCTACTCACTGTGCTATTGCTCTGGCTCTATTGTTTATTTACTAATTTTTGGTTTAAGTTCTGATTATGACTTTTTTTATTCTACATGTCTTGTTTGCCTTTTGTGGTTACTGAAAACATTCTATAGTACCTAGCATTGTGCTTGAACTGGGTTCTCCAAAAGAGGACTAAAAGAATATATTAAAGAGAAAGGCTGGAGTGATAGCATAGAGATAGGGTGTTTGCTGTGCATGCAGCCAACCTAGGGCCAACCCAGGTTTGATCCCTGGCATCTTATATGGTCCCTAAGCCTGCCAGGAGCGATTTCTGAGCATAGAGCCAGAAGTAACCACTCAGCCTGGCCGGGTGTGGCCCAAAAACTGGAGGGGGGAAAAAAAAGGGAAGAAAATATTAGAGGATCTGGAGAGATAGTACAGCAATGAAGACACTTCACTTGTAACCCACGTTCAGTTCCTGGACCCTACATGGTCCCCTAAACTCCTCTAGGAGTGATCCTTGAGTGTACATCCAATAAGCCCTGAACATGACTAGGTGTGGCCCTAAAGCAGAAACCACCCCCAAACCTGTAAATAGAGGAACCAGAGAGATAGTAGGTGGCTAAGGCACTTACTTGGCTTGCTTGAAACCTATCTGGGTTTGCTCCCCAGCACTGCATATGTTCCCCAAGACTGCCTAGAGTGATCTTTGAGCACAGAGTCAATAGTAAGCCCCCAAGTGCCATCAAGTCTAGCCCAATCCCTCCAACATAATCCCTTAAGTTCACCGCCCCCGCAAAGATGGTGCTAGAAAAGATTTGATTAAATTATAGGACGAATTAAGTGCTCCAATGTAAACAGATGTGGATTGTATAAATTGTCCTAGTGGTCAGCTGCCTTAGATGAAAACCAAAGCCATGCATAACTGCATAACTCGTGCTGTTTCAGTTACTGTTAATATGATGCACGATTTTTGAAGAAGTTAGGAATTATGGGAATGTTGTATTGCCATGGAGACTTTTTTTTTTTTTTTTTTTTTTTTTTTTTGTGGTTTTTGGGTCACACCCGGCAGTGCTCAGGGGTTATTCCTGGCTCCAGGCTCAGAAATTGCTCCTGGCAGGCACGGGGGACCATATGGGATGCTGGGATTTGAACCGATGACCTCCTGCATGAAAGGCAAACGTCTTACCTCCATGCTATCTCTCCAGCCCCGCCATGGAGACTTTTTAAGATTGAAATAGGTACAGGGAATGATGATCTTATAGCAATTAATTGTCCTCATCCCAAGAAACTAAGTAATAGTTACTTTCGGCTGTTTCTGTCAAGACCATAGGTATTCCTTCTTCGGATTGATAATGGGAATACTTCTTGTTGTTTGTAGGTATTGATGTCAAGAAAGGCCGCGGGCGCTATATTGACACCTGCATGGTCATCTTTGCCCCTCGCTACCTGTTAGACAATCAGTCTTCTCACAAGCTTGCATTCGCACAGAGGGAATTTGCTAGAGGACAGGTAAGTTCTGTTTTTGGTTTTGTTGTGGGGCCATTTTCAGGGCTTATTCTTGGCTCTGTACTCAGAGATCACCCCAGCTGGCTTAGGGGATCAGACAGGGTACTGGAATTCCAACCTGGGTTGATCACAGGCAAGGCAATCTCCTTATTCCAGCTCTAAGACAGGCAAGCTCTGACTATATTTTCTATATTCTATCTTCCTTCCTTCCTTCCTTCCTTCCTTCCTTCCTTCCTTCCTTCCTTCCTTCCTTCCTTCCTTCCTTCCTTCCTTCCTTCCTTCCTTCCTTCCTTCCTTCCTTCCTTCCTTCCTTCCTTCCTTCCTCCCTCCCTCCCTCCCTCCCTTTCTCCCTCCCTCTCTACCTCCCTTTCTCCCTCCCTCTCTACCCTCCCTCCCTCCCTCCCTCCCTCCCTCCATCCCTCTCTCCTTCCTTCCTTCCTTCCTTCCTTCCTTCCTTCCTTCCTTCCTTCCTTCCTTCCTTCCTTCCTTCCTTCCTTCCTTCCTTCCTCTCTCCTTCCCTCCCTCTCTCCTTCCTTCCTTCCTTCCTTCCTTCCTTCCTTCCTTCCTTCCTTCCTTCCTTCCTTCCTTCCTTCCTTCCTTCCTTCCTTCCTTCCTTCCTCTCTCCTTCCCTCCCTCTCTCCTTCCTTCCTCTTCCTTCCTTCCTTCCTTCCTTCCTTCCTTCCTTCCTTCCTTCCTTCCTTCCTTCCTTCCTTCCTTCCTTCCTTCCTTCCTTCCTCCCTCCCTCCCTCCCTCCCTCCCTCCCTCCCTCCCTCCCTCCCTCCCTTCCTTCCTCCCTCCCTCCCTCCCTCCCTCCCTCCCTTCCTCCCTCCCTACCTTCCTTCCTTCCTTCCTCCCTCCCTCCCTCCCTCCCTCCCTTCCTCCCTCCCTCCCTTCCTCCCTCCCTCCCTTCCTTCCTCCCTCCCTCCCTCCCTCCCTTCCTCCCTTCCTCCCTCCCTCCCTCCCTTCCTTCCTTCCTTCCTCCCTCCCTTCCTTCCTCCCCTCCTCTCTCCCCTCCTCCCTCCCCCCCTCCCTTTTTTCCTTTCTCTCCCTCCCGCCCCCTTCCTTCCTCCCTCCCTTCCTCCCTTCCTTCCTCCCTCCCTTCCTCCCTTTCTTCCTTTATTCTCTTAGCTAATAAACCTTGCTTTTCTTCCCATCAGCACCAGAAGTTTTGTTGTATGAGTTGTCGTTCGTATCGCTGGTCCCCTCGTGGAGGGCCAGGCCCAGAGCACGTTCTCAGCACACAATTACTGTTGTCTTGACTTGCTGATTAGAGCCAGTGATCCTGTATGTTTCAGGGAACAGCCAATCCTGAGGGCTACATTTCCACCCTTCCCGGGTCCAGCGTAGTGTTCCACTGGCCTCGCAATGACTATGACCAGCTCTTGTGTGTCCGATTGATGGATGTTCCCCATTGCATTTGGTCTGGAGGCTTTGAAGTCAACAAGAATAATTCCTTCCACATCAACATGAGGTAAGTTTCAGAACAAAGATACAAATGAGCCTTAGATCAGAGCAGAATAGGAAGAGTCAGAAACACCATGTACATTTTAATTGCCAAGTATGCGTGGTAAGTAGTACAAGCTTCTTGAAATGGGAGCATGTTTTTTTTTTCTTTGCTCAAAGACCTTAGACTAGAGCCTGCAGAGTCCTAAGTGCTTGAATGTGGGTGAACAATTCGATAGAATTGGTTAAGAGGAATGTCAGAGACTTTGACCTCGGCTGAATTGCTATGGTCTGAGGTTGCATGTCCAGGGGATAGCACAGTTCTCGTGATTGCTATTCTGAAAATTCTGTTTGCGTTTAGTTGGCAACCCTGATTATCCTTGGTTTTGTCTATTCTTATACTTGTACAAACTTTTTTCTTACACATGATTCTATTCCCGTAAATCATCTGGCTTTCTATAATCCGGCTTCCCCAGGGCCCTTATTAAGAATATTTAACTGCATATCCAACTATATTTAACCATAGTCACATTCATACTGAGCAATATTCAACCGCTGTATGGAATAACTTCTTACTGGTTTCACATCAAAGGCTTTTAGTTTTAAAAAAAATTACTAAAAAAATTTTTGTGGTAACATCTACACATCAGACGAGCAAGATAAGTCAAATCCCTAGAGGCGGTTTTTTTTTTTTCAGTCTTCAAGGCACATAACACCATCTTAACTATGCATTATTATGCAACAAATCTTTAGAAAACTCTCTCTGAACTTCTGTCCCCATTAGGCAACATTTCTCCATTTCCCCTTTCTTGTAAACATTATGCTACTTTCTCTAAGAATTTAACTACTCTAAGCATTACAGATAAGAGGAAGAACTATAATATTTATCTTTCTGTAACTGACTTACTTTATTTAACATGTCCTCAAGATTCATTCATATTTTTGTTTTTGTTTTATTGGTTTAATTTGGGGGGAAGGAGAGTTTGGGCTACACCCAGTGACACTCAGGGGTTGCTCCTGGCTCTGCACTCAGAAAACACTCCTGGTTTGGGGGACCATATGGGATTCCGGGGGATCAAACCTTGTCAGTCTGTCCTAGGCTAGCTTACCGCTTGCGTCACCTCTCCGGCCCCTGGTTTAATTTTTTAAAATAAATTCTCTTGGGGGGGGGGGTGCTCAGGGGTTACTCCTGATTTTGTTCTCAGATTCTGTTCTGTCCTAGGTCAGCCGCATGCAAGGCAAATAAATGCCCTACTACTGTGCTATCTCTCCTTCCTAGTAAATTCTTTTATTGAATCACCACGAGATACGTAGTTATAAAGTTGTTCGTGATTGCGGCCAGAGCCATAGCACAGTGGGTAGGACATTTGCTTTGCACACGGCCAACCCCAGTTCTATCTTCAGCATCTCATAGGGTCCCCTGAGCCTGCCAGGAGTGATTTCTCAGGTTAGAGCCAGGAGTAACCGCTGAGTGATGCGAGGTTTGACCCATAAATGCACACCTCCCCCCAAAAAAAGTTGTTCATCATTGAGTTTCAGTTACAATGTCCAACACCCCTCACCAGTGTGTATTTCCCACCACCAATATCCGCAGTTTTCAACCTACCCTCTGCTCTGTCCTCTCCCCTGCCCTCCCTTTTTTCCCCTTCCTCCCCTTATTCTTTAGACACTGGTTTACAGTGTTGTTTCTGAAGGGATATGTATATCATGCATATCACTTTTATCTCCTTTCAGTTCTTGTCCAGAGTGATCATTTCAAACTCTTTGTTACAGTTGTCTCTCTCTCTGCCCTACTCTACTCCCCTGCTCTTTGTGGCAAGCTTCCTACTAAGGACCCGTTCTCTTAGCCCTCCTCTCTATTGTCTTGGGTCCCATGTTTTAACATGTGTCTGACTTTTTTCTTTCTGAGTTTGGATTATATATGGTTATATGCCATATTTTGTCTGTTCATTCATCTTTCATGGAGAATTGGGTTACTTCTGCCTTTTGACTCTTGAAAAGTGCTGCTATGAACATAACTCCCTGTGTTCAGTTCTTTTAGATATAGACTCAGAAGTTGTGTTGGGTTATGTGGTCATATTCTTTTCTTTTTTTTTTTTTTTGAGGAATTGTGTTACTGTTGGCCTTAGCAACAACACTATTATAGATACCTACCAGCAATGGACAAGTTTCCATTTATTCTTCCATCATATTACTAACATTACTTCCTGATTTGTGTGTTTTGTATAGTGTGTGTGTGTGTGTGTGTGTGTGTGTGTGTGTGCGCGCGCGCGTGCATGTCTTTGTTGCTTTGTTTATGCTGTTAGGCATTCAGATGCATGGGAGGTGACACCTCATGGTTTCGATTCACATTTTTCTAATGACTAGTGATGTTTAGTTTCTTTACATGTGTATGTCTTCCCTGGAGAAATGTTTTTCCTGTCTTTCCTTCAGTTTGAGTTAGCACATTAATTTTTCTGTTGCTGAATACAGGCATTTTTATATACTTTGTATATTAACCTCTTATCAAAGAAATGATTTGAATTTATTTTTTCCTTTTCATAGTTTGATTTTTGCTCTGCGATATATAGAAAAATGATATCTTTGGTATAGTTGAACCTACTTTTTTGTTTGTTTTTGGACCAAGACCGGCTGTGCTCAGGGCTTACTCCTGACTCAGGTTAAGGGGTCACTCCTGGCAGACTCAGAGGAACATACAGGATTCCAGGGATCAGACCTGGGTCAGCCATGTACAGAGCAAGTTCCTTACCCTCTGTATTATTTCTCTGGACCCCCAACTTAGATATTTTTAATTTTGTTGACTTCTATTCTTGTTTTATATCCAAGAAATCTTTGCCAAATTCAGTGTTTTAAAACCTTTTCCTGAGGCTAGAGTGATAGCACAGTGTTTGCCTAGTACACGGCTGACCCAAGTTTGATCCCTGGCATCCATATGATCTCCCAAGCCTAATAGGATTGATTCCTGAACACAGAGCAAGGAGTAACCCCTGAATGCCGCAGGTGTGGCCCAAAAACCAAAACCAAAATCACAACCAAAAAACCCAGTAAGTCTGTCCTATGTTTTATCTAAGAGTTTTCAAGTTGTAATTCTTACATCAAGTCTGTGTTTCATTTTGAATTAATATTGGTATGTAAGGTAAGTATCTACCTATATTCTTTTGTTTGTGATTATCTATTTACTTTCCTCTAGCATCATTTGTTGCTCAGACTTCTCAGTGTCTATGAAATGGTTTTGACACTCTTATCAAAAAAATTATTGGGGTCGGAGATATAGCATGGAGGTAAGGTGTTTGCCTTGCATGCAGAAGAACCGTGGTTCAAATCCTGGCATCCCATATGGTCCCCCGAGCCTGCCAAGAGCGATTTCTGAGTTATAGAGTCAGGAGTAACCCCTGAGTGCTGCTGGGTGTGACCCAAAAAATAAAACAAAACAAAAAAATTATTAGACCCTTATAGACATTTTTTTGGGGGGTGGTTATGGATTATAATCATCTGTAAGACTGTTTCTAGACCAGTACCACACTGTTTTGATTATTGTAACTTTGTGGTAAATCAGGAAATGTGAACCTTTTGATTTTATTCTTTAGCTTAACATTTTTTTTGACTATGAGATTTTTTTCCCTGAATTTTAGGATGTATTTTCCTATTTCTAGAGAAAAACACTTTTGGTATTTTTCTTTTTCTTTTTTATTTCTGTTTTCTTTGTTTTTTGAGTCACACCTGGTGATTCTCAGGGTTTACTCCTGGCCCTGCACTCAGAAGTTGCTCCTGGCAGGCTTGTGGGATCATATGGGATGCTGGGATTCGAACCGGGTCCGTTTTGTGTTGCCTTCATGCAAGGCAAATGCCTTACCACTGTGCTGTCATTCTGGTCTCAACTTTTGCTATTTTTCTAGGGATCACATTAAACTTGAAGATTGTTCTTGGTAGCCTTGACATCTTTTTTTTTTCTTTTTACCACCAGCCTTGACATTTTAAGAGAAAGTTTTCTGTCTTTAATCAAGAATGCCTTTTGACTTATTTGTGACCTCTTTGATAATATCTTTCATCAACTACTCCTAAAGGTCTCTGAAATCAGTGATGCTTCAACTGATACATAGAGCAAAAATGTAATCTTTTCTATTTTTTGGTCAGTTCCTTACTGAGAACACTCTTACAAAGCGTCAAAAAAGTTCTGGAGTGAATGCTCACTGGCTTTGCACGTGTGAGGTTTGGGCTCAATCCCAGAACTGCTCTGTGCACCACTGGGTGTGGGTACTCCTCCTCCCCCCAAAATGAAATAAATAAAGGAAATATGACTGGCACTACCACAAATAGGGAAAAATAATTTTTTTATTTCCACTTTCAAAATGATGAATTTTATCTGAACTTTTAAGTTTGTTTGGTTTGGGGGTCATTTAGTGGACTTAGTACTCATTAGTAGACTTTTAAATTTGTTTTTGTTTTTACTTGTTTTGGGGGCCACATCTAGTGGTGAGTGCTCAGGGGACCAGATGCCATTGAAAATAGACCCTTGGCCTCCTGTGTGCAAAACACACACTCAACCTTCAAGTTCTCTCTCCAGCCCTGTGTTCTTTCATGTGCCCTTTGTTATTAGCCTTCATCCTGACTCTTCTCAGAGTTCTGCATCTACTGTGGTAATTTTCAATCTGTGTTCCTAGAAGCTGTTGGATCCCAAGGAGGCAATAGAGAAGCCCAGTGGTTAGGGCTTTGGGTGGGTCTTTGTCAGACTATGTCAGTCTGACATGTTCTCCTCAATGTTTCATTTGGGGTGGTATGAGGAGAGGTGAGGGTTCATTGCACTTTTTTTTTGTTTATTAATTTTTGGGTTTTGGGTGACATTAGGGGGGCAATCAGGGTTATTCCTGGCTCTGCACTCAGAAATCACTTCTGGCAGGCGTGGGGGACCATCTGGGATGCCAGAGATTGAACCTGGGTCCATCCCAGATAGATTGTGTGCAAGGCAAATGCACTACCACTGTGCCATCACTCCAGCCCACACCTTGTATTTAGAATGCATTCCTATCAAGGATTTGAGGGCTGAATAGATAAGCAGAAGTTATTACATTTACTTCACATGTGGCTGATACTGGTTAGAACCTCCCTTCAGCACCACATATGGTCCCCAGAGCACCACTAAGAGTGATCCCTGAGCGCCACCAGATGTGACCCAAAGCCAAGAGCAACACAAAAGAACCCTTCATTTTTATACAACTACTATATCTCATCTGCTGGAATGTAGATCAGTCTTATTCTTCCATTTTTTTTTTTATAGACATTTTAAAGAACATTGAGGGGGAAGAAGGAAGGGAAAAAAAAGAAGAATGGGAGTCCTGTTTCAGCAGAGATATATTTCTCGAAGCACATACTGATTTACACAAATGATAATCACATATTGGAACCTTCATCTGTAGAGTTTTGACTAACCTTTCTTTATCCTAGACCGAGAGCCTGGTTGCTATTAACAGTAGATTATTTTTAATGTAATAATAGATCACTTTGAAAGAGCGTATGAAGATTCTCTTTTTCCAGATCAAAAGTAGCATAGTATCAGCCATCCCATCCAGCTGAACCAGCACTAATTCATTTGCTGCCCTTACTGGTGACTGAAACAAACCACTGAGTGTTGTCTCTGCTGCACCGTGAGCATGACCTGCACCCTTCACACTTTCCCTCCATGCAGTGGCCTCTTTGTTTGCTTTCTCTTGCAGAGATACCTCAGGCAAGTGTTTCTTTCTTCGAGTGGAGATTACTCTTCGGGGCGCCACCTATAGGATTTCCTTCAGTGACACAGACCAGCTGCCCCCTCCTTTCCGAATCGACAACTTCTCTAAGGTATCCAGTAGGAAAAACCTTAAGTTAATGGTGAAGAGCGTTTCATATTTGGGTTTCCCAGAAGCTTGGCAGGAGTCTCTTCAGCTCACCCTCCAGAAACTTACCCAGGGGGTTGGTTCCTGATGCTTCTTTCGGTTGCCTGGCATAAGTGACTTAATAGTCTCTTAAAATGATATTGGATTGTGTGGTTGATGTGGATGCTCCCCTTCTCCCCACACATCCACAACACCATAACTCAGGGTTCATTGTCCAGGGGCCGGGGCAGTGAGTGGTGCTATAGAGGTCCTGTTAGAGGCAGCATTTTTTTTTTTTTTTGGTTTTTCAGGCCACACCCTTTTGATGCTCAGGGGTTACTCCTGGCTAAGCACTCAGAAATTGCCCCTGGCTTGGGGGGACCATATGGGACACAGGGGGATCGAACCGAGGTCACGATCTTTCCTTGGCTAGCACTTGCAAGGCAGACAGACACCTTACCTCTAGCGCCACCTCACTGGCCCTAGAGGCAGCATTTTTATATCTTCCAAGTAAAGTCAGAATGGAAGTTACCTGACCTCTTTATTTTTATTTATTTATCTTTTTGACTCCCCCACCCACCCAAGCAGTGCTTAGTGGTGGCTCAGCTAGTGACTCTTGCCCTGGTTATGCAGGTTTGAAGCTTTAGTGCTCAGGCCTACTGGTACTGTGATACTTAAGATGGTGCTCAGAGGTATCATGTGATATAAGGTATTTTTCCCACCCCGTGAGTTATCTTCCTGGCCTTTGGTTCTACTAAATTAAATCAGTTTGGGGAGGGGGGGATTCACATCCCATGATGCACAGGGGCTGTGCTTGGCTTGATGCTTAGAGTTCATTTGGGCTCTTTAATCATTTTGCAGTCTTGAAAGGCACGTCTAGAGTTGAGACAGGGGTCTCAGTTGTATTTCTGTCTTGTGTACAATTCAGCTGGGGATGATCTTCCAGTTAAACCTGGGAGGCCCTGAATCTCTTTGTTCTCTGCTGTTGCTTTAGGTCCCAGTGGTCTTCATCCAGCACGGGGTAGCTGAGCCCAGGCTCCGAACCGAAGTGAAGCCCATGACCTCCTTGGATTATGCCTGGGATGAGCCCACGCTGCCCCCTTTCATCACGCTGACTGTGAAAGGGGCAGGCTCTTCTGAGCTCAGCTGCAACATGAACGATTTCCAGGACAACCGGCAGCTTTATTATGAAAACTTCATTTACATCGCTGCAACATACACATTCTCTGGGTAATTTGGGGGGATAAATTGCCATCTTTGGAAAACATAATTATGGAAAACATGATTATGAATCTAATTGGTTCAAGTTTTGAAGCAGTTCTTGGAAGGCTGGAGGATGAAGACAGATTTTTTCTGTTCTTCACCAGACCCCAAGCTCAGCTTCTTTCTTGAGTGGTCCTGAACCCAGACCCGTGTCTCCTGCTTGATTCAACTTTCTCTCGACACAAACCCAGCAGTGCTGAAGCCCTAGTCCTGACAGTGCTCAGGGATCATGTATGATAAGAATTGAACCCAGGGCTTCTACATTTAAAGTGGACATTCGAACCTTTGAAACCATCTTCCTAGCCCTCTTGATATAGAAAAATTATTTTTTAAAAATTGTGGATGCCTCACCCCACAGTGCTCATGGGTCATGCGGTGCCAATGATTAATTTAGGATCTTGCAACGTGCCCGACATATATACTGCCACTTTGGCCCCAAAATGTCTTACTTTTGCTATTTTGGTTTTTTTTTTTTTGGAGGGGCCGCATCGGTGTAAAGCTCAGGAGTTACTCCTTGGCAGTGTTCGAGCCGCCATGTGCAGCCTGGGTTAGCCGCATACAAGAACCCTACCCGCAATACTATTTCTCTGACCCCATTATTGCTATTTTTATGCTTGTTTTACATAGTATTTGAAAAGAACTCATTGTAATCATTCAAATCATTATTTGACTTTCCCTGTCTCTTTGAGGTTGCTGATGTAGTAGGTTCTAGAAAGATCTATCTTAATATTCACATGTAGAGGGGCCAGAGAGAGAGAGAGAGCATGGAGATAGGGCGTTTGCCTTTCATGGAGAAGGTCATTGGTTCGAATCCCGGCATCCCATATGGTCCCCCGAGCCTGCCAGGAGCGATTTCTGAGCATAGAGCCAGGAGTAACCCCTGAGCGCTGCCTGGTGTGACCCCCCCCCCCCAGAAAAAAAAACAACAAAACCAATATTCACATGTAGTGAGAGTGAACTAGTAAAAAAAAAAATTCACATGTAGATCAGAAGTCGTTTCATTTTTTTTTTTTTTTTTTTGTGGTTTTTGGGTCACACCCGGCAGTGCTCAGGGGTTACTCCTGGCTCCATGCTCAGAAGTTGCTCCTGGCAGGCACGGGGGACCATATAGGACGCCGGGATTCGAACCGATGACCTTCTGCATGAAAGGCAAACGCCTTACCTCCATGCTATCTCTCCGGCCCCAGAAGTCGTTTCATTTGACTGCAATCCTAGTTGTTTTAGAATTTTCATCTTTGGGGCCTGAGAGGTGGTGCTAGAGGTAAGGCATCTGCCTTGCAAGCCCCAGCCTAGAACTGACCATGGTTTGATCCCCCGGAATCCCATATGGTCCCCCCAAGCCAGGGGCAGTTTCTGAGTGTATAGCCAGGAGAACCCCTGAGAGTCAAATGGGTGTGCCCCCCCAAATCAAACAAACAAAAAAAGAATTTTCATCTTTATTGTCACTAACTTATAGAACTCTGGTGAAATAATGGTTTTTTTTGTTTATGTTTGTGTTTTTTTTTTTTTGGTTTTTGGGCCACACCCGGCTGTGTTCAGGGGTCACTCCTAGCTATCTGCTCAGAAATAGCTCCTGGCAGGCACGGGGGACCATATGGGACGCCGGGATTCGAACCAACCACCTTAGGTCCTGCATCAGCTGCTTGCAAGGCAAACACCGCTATGCTATCTTTCCGGCCCCGTGAAATAATGTTTTACCCTTAGCAGAGTGGGTATGTTCCAAAAGCAGTCATTGGGTTCAGAGCAATAGCACAGTGGGTAGTGTGTGTTTACTTTGCTCATGGCTGACCCGGGTTTGATTTTCAGCATCCCAGATGGTCCCAGAGCACCACCAGGAGTGATTTCTGAATGTAGAGCCAGGAATAATAACCCCTGAGTGCCACTGGGTATGGCCCCAAAACCAAAATAAATAAGTAAATAAATAAAAGCAGTCATCCCACCAACCTCTAGGCACAGCTGATTGTTGCTGTGCCTGCTAATTGACCAGTTTTAAAGTTTCTAAGTACAAATGGGTGCAATAGCAGTATCATTGGCATTTATGTTTATAAGCCACCCAGTGAACATTTATAAACCAAATTTCTTTCCAGAATGTTCTGGATACGTTAGCTTATGTAGAGTCACCTCTGGTCCTGTTCCTTCTCTCACATACCTGAAATCCAGCCTCCATTATGATGTGGAGTGGTCTTGGCTGAGGCTTTTCTGTGTCTGGGCCAGTTCTCTCTAGCACTAATATTAGAAGTTTGCATATTAATCTTCTTGGGATTAAGTAACACTCCTTACTTCTGTTTATAAACTTAATAATCTTAGTGCTTGGAAAACTATTTGTTGTTGTAGAGGGGGGGTTTGGGTCCCCCAAGTAGTGCTCAGGAAGCCCGGGGACCCCTTCTGGTGCTTCTTGGCCAGCCAGGCTTGTAGTTCAATGCAAGTGCTTGAAGAGGTGGAGCCGCCTGGATCCTGCAGTGCTAGGCATTGCCCTGGCCACCTGGTGATGCTCAGAGGACCACATGGTGCTGGAGCTCGAATCGAGGTTGGCCACTTGGAGGCAAGCCTGAACCTCTTGTGGTGCCTGTGTCTCTGGCTCCTGAAAAACTAGTTCTTGAGTTCCTCACCATCCCCTCCCCCCATGCTCTTATGTTAAATTTTAGTTTTATTTGTTTTTTGCTTATTTGGTTTTGTTTATGGGTCATACTCAGCAGTGCTCAGGCCTTAACTCTTGGCTCTGTGCTCAGGGATCATTTCTGGCAGGGCTAGGATGCCATATGGGGTGCTGTGGTTGTCAAACTTGGTTTGGCCTGCTGTACTATTGCCCTACTTACTCCTACTTCTAATAAATTTTAGTGGTTGCTCAGCTCCTTAAAAGAATCCTAGTGGAGGATTAAGGAGTTTAATGGGCTGAACTGAAGGAGCAGATTCAAAGAAAATTCCTAGGAATCTCAGTGCTCTGAGAGTGAGCCACCTTTTGCACTGTATTGGATGCTATTTCTTTACATTTGGGGGGTGGGAATATTGGGCAAAAATGACTGATTTATTTTTAATTTTTAATTTCAGAGAACAGTAAGGGCTGGAGCGATAGTACAGCGAGGAGGGCATTTGCCTTATATTTGGCCTACCTGGGTTTCACCCCCAGTATCATTATATATATTTCCCTGAGCTTTGCTGGGTGAGGGCCAACATGTTCCCTCTCCCCCCAAAAAAGAAGATTAGGAGTCGGAGTGATAGCATAGTGGTAGGTTATTTGCCTTGCACACAACTGACCCAGAATGGACTTCAGTTCGACCTCAGCATTCCATATGGTCTCCAAGCCAGGAGTATCCCCTGAGCATCACCATGTGTGGTCCAAAATCAAACAAAAATGAACAAAAAATAGAACATTAAAAATCCTTTGTTTTGTTTTAGAGACACATGTTGTAATGCCCAGGGGTTTACTTCTGGCTCTGCCCTCAGGAATTACTCCTGGTGGTGCTTGGGGGACAGTATGGGATCCAGGATCAAATCTGGGTTGACTGCATCAAGGCAAATGCCATATGTGTTGTACTATCTCTCTGGCTCCAATTATTTTTAAATGAGTAGGTGACTCGACCTATGTCTAGTGGTGCTCATGGTCTAGTTCAGACTCTGCTCAGTAGTGACTCTGGCAGTGTTTGAGGACCATATGCCAGGTTGGCTGGAAGTGGCTGCTTGCAAGGCAGGTGTCTTGAATTTCTATATTATGTCTCTGGTTCCTTTTACCCATTTAAATAATTTATTTCTTTATTTTGATTTTGGTGCCATTCCTGGCAGTGTTCAGAGTTCCCTCCTCACTGCTCAGGAGTCAAAGCCTGGTGGGCTGTATGCAAGGCAGTTAGCCTGCCCACTGTTCTATTGCTCTGCTGCCCAATTGTTTGTTTGGTTGGGGTTTTGTTTGTTTGTTTGTTTGGTTTGGTTTTTGCATTACACCTGGCAGCGCTCAAGCATTACTCCTGACTCTAAGCTCAGAAATCGCTCCTGGAAGGCTCAGGGGACCCTATGAGATGCTGGGATTCGAACCACAGTCCTTCTGCATGCAAGGCAAACGCCCTAACTCCATGCTATCTCTCCGGCCCCCCAATTGTTTTTTATTCCAATTTTGCTGTTATTCAATTTAAGAGTTTTCTTATTGGGGCCGGGGGGAGGGGGTCCTTCAGATAGCCCCTGTGTGTGCTTTGCATGTGGGGCTCTGAGTTTTATTCCTAGCAGTGTGTAGCACTTCCCAAACTCCTCTTGAAGAGAGGACAAGGCCAAGTTCCCCACATTGATCATTTTATTGTCGAATACAGGAACCTAAACCTCAGATTTAGGATGATTTACTATTATTTTTTTCCGATTGTTGCTATGTATTTTTACTTTCTTTTCTATTTTTCTCCTTCCCTGTTTTCTGCCTGTTATTGCACTGACTGGCACTGCCTGGTTGTGGTGATGGTGATGGTAGTGGTGTGACGGAGATTGGCAACTTGACCGTGGCTCTGGTATCCTGAGACAGTGACTGTGGGGCGGGGGTTGGCATTGAACTCGTGGCTACCACACAGATGCTCTGCTACTGAGCTGGCCTTGGCCCAGGCTTGGGTACTTCCTGGATGTGTTTTTTTGGTTTTTGTCCTTTGTACTTTCTGGATGGTTATCCTAAGAAGAACAAAGGTTTTGACTTTTGCTGAAATCTAATTTGCCTTTTTTTGTTGTTGCTGTTACTGTTGAGGGTTGTTCTTGCTTTTGATGTCATGAAAACTAGGGTTTAAAAGTCTTTTTTGGTCTACGGCCATACCACCCTGAGCGTGCCTGATCTCGTCTGATCTCGGAAGCTAAGCAGGGTCGGGCCTGGTTAGTACTTGGATGGGAGACCACCTGGGAATACCGGGTGGTGTAGGCTTACGAAAAAAAAATAAAAAAATAAAAAAAATAAAAGTCTTATTTGGGGCGGGGGGCGAGGGGACCAGAGCAATAGCACATCGGTAGGGTGTTTGCTTTGCATGCAGCTGACCTGGGTTGAACCTGGGTTTAATCCCCAGCATCCAATATGGTCCCCCCAGCCTGCCAGGAGTGATTTCTGAGCTCAAGCCAGAAGTAACCCCTGAGTGACGCCAGGTGTGGCCCAAAAAAACAAAACAAAACAAAAACTTATTATTTTAGGGGGCCAGAATGATGACACAACAGGCCTGTACATGGCTGACCCAGGTTCAATCCCCAGCATCTAGGAATGGTTTTTGAGTGCAGAGCCCCAGGAGTCAGCCCTGAGGGCTGCTGGGTATAGCCCAAACAACAACAACAACAACAACAACAACAAAAACAGAACTCTATTTTATCAGCTATTTTTTAGTGATAGAAATTTATGGAAACGGGACAATAATAGAATTTCTGTACAAATACCCCAAAAGGTAGCTAGATTGCAACATCCCATGAATTTAAGTTTGCTTTTTAAACCATAGAGAAATACAGCAGGATTGAATTTGTAGGAAAGTTGCAGGAAGTTGCCTATGAATCTGATTTTTGGGGGCCATATTGATGCTAATCTCTACCTAAGCAAGAGTCTGGTAGGTTGTCGAATCCTTGGAATGGCTTAGGGTTTTGGTTGTTTGTTTCTAATTTTAGTCTGTAAGATGAGATAGTCAACTTTCATCTGAACTATCAAGAGAAGGATGGTGTCAGAGTAGGCCCTTTGACAATACTCTTTGAATGTACAGGAAAACAATATGTCTTGGGTCTTTCTGCATCTTAAGTCATATATTCATTCTCCTTCTATGACAGAAGAAATCTCACTTCTTTCTAATTGAGGTTCCAGGTATTTGCATATGTATGAGGACATACACGTGTATGCACCTTCTTCTTACTGTTGTTCTTTGGTTCTAGTTTACAGGAGGTGACCGGAAGGCCTGTGGCTTCCAACAAGCCTGTCACCTGTGCGGAGCTGGTCTTGGATGTCTCACCAAAGACACAAAGAGTCATTTTAAAGAAAAAGGTAAGAAAGCTGAAACCCTGGGGCTCGATCGCCATAAGAGATTCAGGACTCGCCTCACCTTGTCCAGCCTCTTGACTTTCCTCCATCGAGGCATGGAGTTCTGACACTTCCATTTCTCTTCTCCCTCTTTCTGAGGATACCTGCGCTAGGAATTCCAAGCAATTTTCTTTCCCCCTTTTTTTGTTTTGTTTTGTTTTGTTTCATTTTGGGGCCACACCCAGTGGCACTCAAGGGTTACTCCTGGCTCTGTGCTCAGAAATCACTCCTGGCAGGCTGGTAGGACCCTATGAAATGTTGGGGATCGAACCCAAGTTGGCAGCGTGGAAGACAAACACCCTACCCTGATATCACTCTGACCCCCTAAGCAATTTCGTCTTTGCAGTCTTTAAAAATTTTGGACTAATTAAATTTTAACTTGAATCACTGTTAAATACAAAATTAGAAAGTTGTAAGTTGAATGCACAGTTAGACAGTTGCTCATGATAGAGTTTCAGTCACAGTGTTCTCACATCTTTCACCAGAGCATATAATCTCTACCAAAGCCCTCAGTTTCCCTTCCACTCTCCCCAACTGCCTTTGCTACCTTTTTGGAAGCAAACCCATTTCTTGGTTTTTGTTTGTTTTCAGGAATTTTCATTTTTATTGCTTTCTTTTTCTGTTGTCTTACCTCCCTGATTTACTTTCCTCTACAACCAAGTAGAAAATGATCAAACTAATAATTTTACAATTATTTATTTGTTTGTTTTTTGTTTCGGTGCTTAGGGGTTACTCTCTGTGCTCAGAAATCACTCTGGGCATGCTTGGGGGTCATATGGGATGCTGGGAATTGAACCCCAGTCAGCCATGTAAGACAAATGCCCTACCCGCTGTGCTATCGCTCAGGTCCCATGATAAATTTTTTTAAAAGCCTTTTTATGTCAACTGGAACTTAGATGTCAGCTTCAAAAGAGAAAATGAAGGGCCAGGATGTGGCTCGGTGGCAGAGCACATGCCTTGCATGTGGGTGAACCCTGGCCTCAGTTCCCGGCACCACAAGAACAAAATAAATAAAGGAAAAGAAAATGGTTAGTTTGATCTCTTCGAGTCAGTTGAGGAAAAGGACTTTTTTGGGGAGTTGGGAGAGAGAGCTGAGAGTAGCCCTCAGCTCCCCCTTTGGGGACCCAAACATAAAAAGAAAATGATGCACAAGGACACAGACACCAAAAGGAACAATCTGACCAGCTGTAACTGTTGGTAGCACATTCCCTGAGGAGCTGTTCTGAAGGGTTCATGCACTGCAGAGACAGCCCAGGGCCCCCTCACGTAGGGTCACTGTTTTCCAGCCAACTGGTCCTGATGTCAAAGGAAGCCTTTTAAGCTTCTAAAATGGTACCACATGTGGCAGTTATGCAGGTTGGTCCAGACTTCCTTGGCTTCCTGACTTTCTTGACTTCCTTGTAGCTCGTACCACATTTGTGGCTGGGGTGGTCGATGTATATTTTGACTTTAGCCTGTTTTCTTCTCTGCAGACCTCCCTGTTCTGGGTCTCCATGTGAGGTTTTTTTTCTGGCTTTTCCTTGGGCTTCCATCCTGTGTCAGAGTTGACCCATCCGTCACTCTCTCTCAACATTGTCAATGGCAGATACAGTTTGATCCCCAGTATTGAGGTGGTTCTTTATGTTTTGAACCAGCAGGTATCATAGCAGTAGAACTAATATGGGAGATGAGGGTGAACTTTGATGGACTTGTCTGCTTAGAAAACAATCAGGATAGGAAATGAGTAAGTTTTTAGAATTTAACATTGTTTGCAAGATTTTAATTGTTTGGTTCAGGAATTTCACCCATTTCATCTTAAAGGTAACTAGGGATTGATAACAGCATTAATTTAGATTAAGTAATCATTGAAGCTTTTATATGAACATTTTCTTTTTAAAAATACATGGCCCTGGGGCCAGAAAGATAGCATGGAGGCAGGGCATTTGCCTTGCATGCAGAAGGACGGTGGTTCAAATCCCAGCATCCCATATGGTCTCTGGAGCCTGCCAGGAGCAATTTCTGAGCACAGAGCCAGGAGTAACCCCTGAGCGCTGCCGGATGTGACCCAATTCCCCCCCCCCCCTTAAAAAATACATGGCCCTCTCTGGCAGTGTTTAGGGGGTCTGGGGCCACACCCCAGCAGTCCTCAGCCAAGTGGACCTGAGGAGTTGAGTAGTAGGGCAGGAGGAAGTGGAGTTGCTTAGATCCTACATTAATGGGGATCCCACAGGGTCAGCACCCGGCAGTGTTTGAGGCCATGTGGTGTGGGGTCCACTGCAAAGTTTGTGTCCTTCCATGCAGAGCTGTCCCCCTACTCGAGACAGTTCTGCAGGGGAGAACCCGTTCAGCACCCCAAACCCTCCTGTGCTAATGTGAGGCTCTTTCTATCTCTGGCCCCAGGAACCAGGGAAGCGCTCGCAGCTGTGGAGGATGACAGGGACAGGCATGCTGGCCCATGAGGGCTCATCTGTGCCCCATAATCCCAGCAAGCCCCTCACTGCCCGTTCTTCCGAGGGCTCGGCCATCCTGGACATCGCGGGCCTCGCTGCCGTCACTGACAACAGGTGATTATCTTTCGCCTTCACTTGGGAAATCATAGTCAAGAGTAGAGAGGTCTGGGGCTGGAGCGATAGCACAGCAGTAAGGCGTTTTTCTTGCACATGGCCAACACAGGATAGACTCTGGTTCAAATCCCGGCATCCCATATGGTCCCCTGAGCCTGCCAGGAACAACTTCTGAGTACAGAGCCAGGAGTAACTCCTGAGTGCCACCAGGTGTGACCCAAAAACAAACAAAAAAAAATAGAGAGGTCTGTGAAGAAGAGAGAAAAGGAGGGAAGGAGGGAGAGAGGAAGGATGGAAGGGAGGGAAAGAAGGGAGGTTGGTTGGTTTAGCCCTTTGGTCCATGGCTGTACACAAGAATTACTTCTGGCAGGGCTTGGGGAGCCATGTGGGGTTCTAGGGATCAAACCTGACTCAGCCTTTGTTGTTGTGCTATCTCTCTGGCCCCAGAATATGTGTTTTTTATAGTTACATTTTCCTTCAAGGGCAGTGAGTAACCTTTCATATTTCCTCGTATGTGCAGAACCCTCATTAATTAATATATGGATATACCTATGCAGATACTAAACAATTAAATTCTTTTTTTTTTTTTTTTTTTGGTTTTTGGGCCACACCCTGTGACGCTCAGGGGTTACTCCTGGCTATGCGCTCAGAGGTTGCTCCTGGCTTCTTGGGGGACCATATGGGACGCCGGGGGATCGAACCGCGGTCCGTCCTAGGCTAGCGCAGGCAAGGCAGGCACCTTACCTCCAGCGCCACCGCCCGGCCCACAATTAAATTCTTGGTTTGATTTTTGATTTTTGCTTTTTTGGTAACCTGGTGGTGCTCAGGCTACTCTTAGCTCTGTGCTCAGAAATCGCTCTTGGCAGGCTTGGGAACCATATGGGATACTAGGGATCGAACTACCGTCTGTCTGGGGTTGGCCACATGCAAGGTAAATGCTCTACCACTGTGCTATCGCTCTGGCCCCAAATAATTCAAATTCTAAGAATATAAGTGTCTGCCTTTTTCAACAAAATTTTAAGTCTTGTTATTTTATTTAATTAATTTGTTTATTAAGTAGTCAGAGATCCAAATCCTCAGTCCCTGTCTATTTTTATCTTTTAATAGTTCCTTTATCTTTATAAGATAATAATCCAATGAATTTTATGTTCAATTCCTTGGATTTTAATCTTTGAGTACATTATTTCATTTATTTGTGTCATAGTTTCACTATAAAATAGGTTGTTGTTGTTGTTTTTAGTTAATACTTTATATGTACTTTCCAAGTGACTTCAGATGACTGATAAGTTAAAACTCAAAATACGGACAGTGTGGGTAGGGTGTTTGCCTTGAAAACAGTCTACCTATATTTGATCTCTGGCATCCCATAAAGTTCCCTGAGCCTGCCAGGAGTGATTTCTGAGCACCACCGGATGTAAACCGCCCCCCCCCCAAAAAAAAACCCTCAATATAAAATGTAATCATTTGCAGTAAAACAGGAGAAAGACTATCGAAAAGATTTATAATACATTTGGCAGCCATCCCCTGTCATCCTGCATGACAGGCTGTCATTGCGAGAGTGTGAGAACTTGTATTTTTGAAAGGTATGAGTCATCTTTAGTCTACTCTGAACCATATCTAGCATTACTTGGGGCACCATCTGGTGTCAGGGGTCGAGCTCCAGATTCCTGCATGCAGAGCCCAGAATATTTCATCTTAATATCACTGCGTATTCTTATTCTCATTGCTTGTCAGACTTAAGGGCCCATCCAGGGTGTTTGTCAGGGCTAGGGGTAGGGGGAACACACCTGGCAGTGCTCAGGATTATTCCTGGCTCTGAGTTCAGGAATTATCTTTGGCTAGCTCAGGAGACCATATAGGATGCCAAGGATCAAACCCGGTTTGGCATGAGCAAAGCAAAGGCCTTCCTTGTTGTGCTATCACTCTGGCCCCACCATTCTGTGTGTGTATTTGGGGGGAGGGGGGCACACCCGGAAACACTCGGTTTACTTGTGCCTCTGCACTCTGAAATCACTCTTGGTAGGTTTGGGGGGAACCATATGGGATGCTGGGGATTGAACCTGGGCCTGTCCTGGGTCAGCAGCATGTAGACAAATGCCTGATGGCTGTGCTATTGCTTCATCCTCTATTCTGTATTTCTTTGATTAGAGATGTAGAAAGAAGACAAGTTTAATGCTTGGTCCTAGGTGTCTGTTCAGACCTGAGTTATTTGACTTAGAGCACTTAAGTCCGTTTTCCTTCTGCAGATACGAACCACTGATGCTAAGGAAACCTGACCGCAGGCGAAGCACGACCCAGACCTGGAGTTTCCGAGAAGGAAAACTGACCTGCGGGCTGCACGGACTGGTCGTCCAGGTCAGCAGTTCCCTATGTCTGTGAGCGGTGGGGAGCAGTGTGGAGCCATTTCTGTGGCAGAATCTGTTACTTAGCATCACATGACAGCTCATGACATGAAGTAATTGCAGAGCAGATAGGAACTTGACTACTCCATAAGGCTAAAGGAAGGCTTCTTAACTTGTGTTGTGCTTTGAGTGACTTATTGAGACTTATTACGAGACGTGTTCTTGAAGGTGATAGAACCAAGGCATGGAGAATGAGCTGCCTTTTGAGTGATGAGTGATTTTTTTTTTTCTTGGATTATGTGTATTTTTTCTCTTTGATGGTATAAATTCCCTAGATAATTTATTTTGTTTGTCTTTGGGCCACACTCAGTGATGCTCAGGGATTACTCCTGGCTATGTGCTCAGAAATTGCCCCTGGAGTGGGGAACCCTATGGGACTCTGGGGGATCAAACCCCGGTCCGTCCTAGATTAGCGCATGCAAGGCAAATGCCCTACCGCCTGCGCCACCACTCCGACCTCTCCCTAAATGATTTTTAAGAGGGGAAAAAATTGTCAAGGTAAAGCCCACCTCTAAGATAGATTACATGTAGAATGAAATTAATATAATAGCTGCAATAATCTTTTGTCAGGTTTATTTTTCCCTGGGTGGAGGGGTTGATATCTGGCTGTGTTCCGGGGTGACTCCTGGCTCAGGGTACCATATGGGATGCTGGGAATTGAACCTCTTCAGCCCCTGTACAGCCCCTTGTGTAAGGCAAATGCCCAATACACTGTACTACCTCTCTGGTCCCTTGTCATATATTTTCTGAAAGAGAAAATAATTCACACTTTGGTTTTAAGTTTGCCTATTTCTACATTCTTAACAGTGCCCAAGCAATTTATTAATTGTGGTATTAGATATAAGAAAAAGATTGTGGATCGGAGAGATAGTACAGGGCTCAAGACTTTTGCCTTGCCTATAGTCTCTCAGTAAGTATCTCCAGGAACAATCCCTTAGCACAGGGTCATGAGTAAGTCCTGAGCACTGCTGGGTGTATCTCCAAAGCAAAATTTAAAAAAAAAAAAAGAAGAAGAAAGAGATTGCTGATTAGTTTTTTCTGCCTTTTAGCCTGTCTACCCCACATTGACTCTCCCAGGTACTTTACAGGCAAATATCTGTGTTTGGAAAATTATCTGGAAGTTCTCTTTTCTGGGGGCCGGGCAGTGGCGCTAAAGGTAAGGTGTCTGCCTTGCCTGCGCTAGCCTAGGACGGACCATGGTTCGATCCCCCAGTGTCCCATATGGTCCCCCAGGCCAGGAGCAACTTCTGAGCGCATAGCCAGGAGTAACCCCTGAGTGTCACAGGGTGTGGCCCAAAAACCAAAAAAAAAAAGAAGTTCTCTTTTCTGCCCTGTGACTTCAGACTGCATCAACCCAGGGTAGCATCCCCCGTCAGGCCCTGCCCGGTGGTGACTGAGTGTCCGTGGGGGGTAGGGGGCAGTTTGTCCTCCTGTTCAGGAGGCTCCTTTCAGGGCTCTGTGCAAAACTAAGGAGCCTCTGGCTGCTATTTTGTCGATTTATTTTCTTTATCTTTGTTGCCCTGAGCTTTTCTTTTCTTTCATCAAAGACAAGCTGCTCACTTCTATGAAGCACACATCTGGAATGAATTTGTGATTTTCAATTAGCAATACCATTCCGACTTCCAGAGGCAAAAGGGGGCTTGTTATAACTGCTGGTTCTGCGTCTGACCTTAATTTTCCTTTCAGTTTATTTCTAAAGCCCATGTAATTCCCATTCTCTCTGAGCACCCCAACCCCCACTTTAAAAAAAATTCCCTTTTCAGACTTGTTGTTTCTTGAGTCCTTTTTACTATTTTTCTGCCTGTGAATGACTCTAATAGCTATTTAACAGAGTAGAATGTGTTTTAGTTAGAGAAATAAACTTGGGTTTTTTTGGTAGGGTTTTTTTTCTCTGTGTGTGGGGACATGTGGTACTAGGAATTTGTTCCATAATGCAGAGAAGCATGGGTTTCATCAGCAGATACAGCACTAGCCCCAGCTTCAGGCTTATTATTATCAATTTTATTGTTTGTATTAGTGACGCAAAATAGTTTTTAATCCTTAGAAATTTAGAGATATGGAATTGGCAAAAACTCAATGCACAAAAGACACTTACTTGCACTTCTATGTTCATGGCAGTACTATTCACAGTAGCCAAAATCTGGAAACAACCCAAATGTCCAAGAACAGATGAGTGGATAAAGAAACTATGGTACATCTACACCATGGAATACTATGCAGCTGTTAGGAGAAATGAAGTCATGAAATGTGTTTATACATGGATGGATATGGAGAGTTGTACTGAGCAAAACGAGTCAGCCCCTGTGCAGCCCCTTGTGCAAGGCAAATGCCCAATACACTGTACTATCTCTCTGGTCCCTTGTCATATATTTTCTGAAAGAGAAAATAATTCACACTTTGGTTTTAAGTTTGCCTATTTCTACATTCTTAACGGTGCCCAAGCAATTTATTAATTGTGGTATTAGATATAAGAAAAAGATTAGATATAAGAAAAAGAAGAATGCACTCATTTGTGGGACATAAAAAATAGTACGGTAATAATAGCCAGAGACAATAGAGACAAAGACCAGGAGGACTGGTTCATGGAAGGAAGCTGGAAGCTTGCCACAAGAGCGGTAAGTGCAGTTAGGGCAGAGAAGGGACCACTGTGACAATGAGAGTTAGAAATAATCAGTCTGGGGGCCGGAGAGATAGCACGGAGGTAAGGCATTTGCCTTTCATGCAGAAGGACGGTGGTTCAAATCCTGGCATCCCATATGGTCCCCCAAGCCTGCCAGGAGCAATTTCTGAGCATGGAGCAAGGAGTGACTCCTGAGCACTGCCGGGTGTGACCCAAAAACCAAAAAAAAGACAAAAAAAAAAACAGTCTGGACAAGAATTGGGTGCTGAAAGGAGGGAAAGTGATATTTCCAGCCACAGTGCTCTAAAGGGAAAAGAGAGAGAGAGAGAGAAAGTAAGAGGAGAAAAAAAATTGTCTGCCATTAGGCAGTCAAGGGAGAGGGCCAGGGGATGGTGGGAAGCAAACTGGGGACACTGGTGTCCAGGAAATATACAATGGTAAAATCTGTTGAAAGATGGAAACTCAATCATGAACTACTTTGTAACTGTATGTTACAGTGATCTCCTAAAAGTTTATTTAAAAATATCCAGGGCAGGGATGGTTTACTTTACTTTACAGGTTTGCTTTACTCATGGCTGACCCTGGTTTGATCCTCATATTTTATATGGTCCTCTGAGCCAGCCAGGAGTAATTTTTGTTTTTGTTTTTGGGTCACACCCAATAGCGCTCAGGGGTTACTCCTGGCTCTGAGCTCAGAAATCCTCCTAAGCCTGCCAGCATCCCATCCCATATGGGATGCCGGGATTCAAACCACCATTTATCTGCATGTAAGGCAAACGCCCTACCATTGTGCTATCTCTCCAGCTCCAGGAGTAATTTTTGAGCACAGAGCCAGGAGTGGTTGGGGGATCCTGCAGGGCTATGAATGAAACTGAAAGTCTCATAGTAAAACAAGCACTCCAGCCTGCTGAGTTGTCTCCCTGCCCTGCTTTTGCCTCTTGCCTTTCTCCTTTGGGGACCAAGCCTAGGACCTCATACATGCAACCCCCAGTTGGCCTGAGTATTCTTGAAACAGTAGTTGTAGACATTTTCTTAGAATCGGAATAAAGGTGCATGTGCCCTTCTCTTTCTAAACTCCCAGCTGTCGTTGAAAGCTTTCTCCCCAGTGAAACTTGTCCTATCAGCTTAGTTCAAAGTTGCCTTTTAATACTGAGTATTAAAAAGCAATCCGAGGGGATCCTGGCATTCTCGCCCTCTCTGTGTCCTCCCCGGCACGGCTTCCTGGACTTCACATAGGGCATTGAAAGAAGGGACTTCACCGCTACGGGCTATAGAGGCCAGCAGAAATGCTGTCCCAGCTCCAGCTTTCTCTTTTATTGAGTACTTGATCAGACAGTCCAGCAGAAGACTACTTGGGTACATTCTTAGCTCAAGAACTTGCTGCTTTTTTTTTTGACAGCTTGAATGATGGTAATTATCGCTTTGTTTTCAAAATTCTCAAGGAATTGAAGCAAACCCTAGAAGAATACTCAGGGAAATAAGGCTCTGGGAGCATTAGTAAAGCTGAAATAAATACGATAGTAAATGTTCTGCTGTACGTTGTATGACAACCATCCTCCGGAACAGGCTTGAATTTCGGTCAGTTTATTTGCCAATGCCAGATTCCGGCATCAACGTGAGTGCCTTTGCTATCTCCCCACATGTCTTTAATGCTCTGTTTTTTTGTAGGCCAAAGGAGGGCTTTCTGGTCTGTTTGATGGAGCTGAAGTTGTTCTTGGGCCTGACACTTCCATGGAACTTTTGGGGCCAGTTCCACCTGAACAGCAGTTTATTAACCAAAAAATGAGGCCCGGCTCTGGGATATTATCCATCCGAGTCATCCCTGATGGACCCACGAGAGCACTACAGGTGAGTTCATAGGAACCAGCTGTATTTTGTTTGTTTGTTTTGTTTTTGGGCCACATCCGGCATTGCTCAGGGTTTACTCTTGGCTCTACGCTCAGAAGTCACTCCTGGCAGGCTTGGGGAAACCATATGGGATGCCGGGATTTGAATCGGGGTCTGTCCTGTGTTGACTGCGTGCAAGGCAAACTCCTTACTGTTATGCTCGTGCTCCGATCCCCGGAACTAACTGTCTCGCTGTGTGTTTCTGTGTTTCTGTGTGTGTGTGTGTGTGTGTGTGTGTGTGTGTGTGCGTTTCCTTCTCCTGGCTGGTCATCAGCCAAAGTCCATTGAAATAGTCATACTGGATCTGAGGCTGGAGTGTCCTTATTTCTAAATTACAGAGCAGACTGACCTCAAAAAGTCAATATAATATTTTGGGGCCAGAGAGATGGTGCCTGGATTATTTAGGTGCATGCCTTGTATATGGCCAACCCTGGTTGGATCTCCAGTATTATGTGGTTTCTCAAGCTCTGCCAGCTATGGCCCTGAAAGCCCTAAACAGCCTATAATTCCAGGCACCTTGGTGTCCAAATAACCCTCAGTCCAGGTTAGACAATCCTAGGAGTGACCCTCAGCTTCCTGAGCACTATTTGGGAAATCCCAAAAAAGAAAAACAAAAGATAAGATGATATGAAAAATAAAGTATAGCAGTATTGGTGTTATGAGTCTAAAGTCATATTGTATTAGTTTTACAAATTCATATACTAACAGCAAAAGGACATAGGAGGACCCTAGGATAGTAAAAGGTATTAAGAAGTTAGGGGTGAGGGGCTGAAGCAAAAGCACAGCGATAGGGCATTTGCCTTGTATGCTGCAGACCCGGGATAGACGTGGGTTCGATTCCTGGCATCCCATATGCCTCTGAGTAACATCAGGTGTGGACTGAAAACCAAAAAAAAAAAAAAGAAGAAGAAGAAGAAGAAAAGAAAGGAGGAGTGGAGGATAGTATGGGGCATATGTAGAAAGGACTTATGTTCTCTGAGTAGATGGCTGGTGTGTTGAGGTTGACCTGTCAAAGAGAATAGTTCAACTGTGATGTACTATTGACCTGAAGGAGTTAGCTAGATGAGCAGTGAAGTCTATGCTGTAATCCTGAGGAAGTTTATCCTGCAGTCATTGGCATGATGAGAGCCAGACACACTTCCAGGTACAAAGCACACACTAGTGAGCAAGTGCTCTGCCTCCTGGGGGCCAGAGAGGTTATAGACTAGGTAGGACAGTTGTCTTGCATGCGCCCAAACTGGGTTCAACCCCCGGTATCTCATATGGTTCCCCAAGCACTGCCAGAAGTGATTCCTGAAAGTCAGGAGTAACCCTGGTGTGACTCCCAAATAAAATAAAACTAAATTTGGGGGCTGGAGAGATAGCATGGAGGTAGGCGTTTGCCTCGCATGCAGAAGGACAGTGGTTCGAATCCCAGCATCCCATATGGTACCCTGAGCCTGCCGGGTGCGATTTCTGAGCGTAGAGCCAGGAGTAACCCCTGAGCACTGTTGGGTGTGACCCAAAAAACAAAAACAAAACAAAAATAAAAACAAACACAAAAAACCCCCACCTAAACCAAAAAGTTCTTTGCTTTCTTAGAGCTTACACCACCACGAATAGACCAAGTAAATGGTAGAGTATTTCGAATGTTGGTAGGTGAAGGTCTTTGGCAAAAGTGAGTCACCCAGCTAGCGTGTGGAATGTGGTCAGAATTAGACCCGAGATGGGAGCCATGTCATGGGATACAAAATCTCACACATGCTCAATATTGTTTTTCCTCTTTTAACAGTAAGTTAGGAAAGGGCATGTCAAGTTACTAATTGTAAATTTCCCCCTCTAATCATCGTGTGGAGGTAGAGACATAGAGAAAAAAGACCCATTAGGAGGAAGCTTGGCAATACACTGACCAGAGTATTGGCAAGAGTGTCCTTGAGGAGTGAGGAAAGAAAGAATAGGAAGTGAGAGGCTAGATTTAAAGATTTGAAGGTTGTTTTTTTTTTTTTTTTTTTTTTTTTTTTTTTTGGTTCTTGGTCCACACCTAGGAGCACTCAGAAGTTGCTCCTGTCAGGCTCGGGGGACCATGTGGGATGCCGGGGAACAAATCCGGTCAGTCCCAAGTCAGGTACATGCAAGGCAAATGCCCTACCGCTGTGTTATCATCACTCTGGCCCCAAGATTTCCAAGATTTGAAGATTTATGGTTGGAAGGGATGAAGGAGAAAAAGGAATTATTCTTTGGGCAACTAGAAGGATAAAATCCATGTTAAGGAAAAAAAAAGCTTCTGGGCCTGCTGCTGGGAGAAATGAGGAGTTAGTTAGGTTTCGACATGTTCAAGTATGTGATATCTATGTGAAGATGTAAGAAGTCTGTAAAGTAGGTGTGAAACCCGAAAAGATTCTTTTTTTTTTTTTTTTTTTTTTTTTTTTTTGGTTTTTGGGCCACACCCAGTAACGCTCAGGGGTTACTCCTGGCTATGTGCTCAGAATTTGCTCCTGGCTTGGGGGACCATATGGGACACCGGGGGATCGAACCGCGGTCCGTCCAAGGTTAGCGCAGGCAAGGCAGGCACCTTACCTTTAGCGCCACCGCCCGGCCCCCCGAAAAGATTCTTAAGGCAGATAATGGTGTTATCAATTTACAGTGTGATGAGAGGGTTAAAGAGAAAGAATATTAGAGTATAACGATGAACACAGGAGAGAGTATGTGGAAATCCATAAAGCTTCTTTTATGTTTTATGTTGAAAAAGAAGTAACCTTTTTTTTTTTACATGGTCTGTGATCTTTGTTCTAATCGTGTTAACTCTTTACAAATTTGTGCTGATGGTCGTCTCTACTAATGAGTTGGCAAAAGCACTGTTATCAATTACACTTTTGGGATAGATAGTTTAGTCACATTTACTTCTGAATAGCTATTTAAAAGACAATTCTGAATGAACATCAGTCTGACTTCAGGAAAGAACTTATAAACAAAATTTTACTCTAACTTGCCAGCCTAAAATTTAAAAGCATCTGTCTTTAAGATCATTTAAAAGATGAGAAGTGTTAGGTATTTTTGTTTGATACTATACATATATCACACTGAAACACTTGTCTTTAAATGAAAGAAAACATTTTAGATACAGGGAATTTTTAATTAAGTTGGCATAATTAAGAACAAAAAGATTTAAGGGTCACTGTCATCTTATCCTGTTTTTTCCTTTACTAAGTTATTGAACACAATCTAAAACAGTAAGTCTTCCTTGCTCTAGGAAATAATGATTTTCTTAATTTTTAGGTAAATTAACCTAGCCAGTTATAGAAAACTATTCTCCCACAGGTATGTAAATGGCAACCCCATCTCTTGGAAAGGTGACTGTGATCAATTAAGTTCAATCATATCTTTAGAAGGAGCAAAGTGATTTGCACTTGCTGACCTGGAGTTATCAAAATTCAAAAAGCTGATAAGTCATTTAAACACAAGCCAATCTTATTTAAATCAGGGCCGTCCACTCATGATCTGAATTCTGATGAATGAGATGGAATTAAATATGGTACACATAAAAAAGTCATGAGACATTTTTGTAATAAATAAGGCGGTGCCAACTATTACTCCTTAGTAGCCTTTTTGAGGTAAGCTATCAACTCTGCCCTCTCGGTCTTCTTCTTAATGCCAGCAAAGATCATTTTTGTTCCCGGGATGTACTTCTTGGGGTTCTCCAAATACTCCATCAGCGTGTCCTCTCCCCAGGTGATGCCTTTGTTCTTGTTAGCATCAGTATAAGAGAATCCAGGTGCCTGACCCGTCTTCCACCCAAACAGACCATGGAGATTGGGCCCAGTCTTGTGCTTGCCTCCTTTCTCCATGTTATGGCACTGAGCACACTTCTGGACAAAAATTTTTTTTGCCCTTCTCAATATCACCCATCTTAGAATCTCACTCGCAGCCGCCTCACGGGAGCCAAAGACACCAGCTCGCAAGCCCGCTGTCCTGCTCTTTAAAACAGAAGTAACCTTTTTTTAAAAATTTATTTATTTGGGGCCGGGAAGGTGGCGCTAGAGATAAGGTGTCTGCCTTGTAAGCTCTACCAAGGAATGGACCACGGTTCGATCCCCCGGCGTCCCATATGGTCCCCCCAAGCCAGGGGCGATTTCTGAGCACATAGCCAGGAGTAACCCCTGAGCGTCAAACGGGTGTGGCCCAAAAACCAAAAAAAAAAAAAATTATTTATTTGTTATTTTTTTTTGTTTTTTTGTTTTTTGTTTTGTTTTTTGAGCCACACCCTGTGACGCTCAGAGGTTACTCCTGGCTATGCGCTCAGAAGTTGCTCCTGGCTTCTTGGGGGACCATATGGGACGCCGGGGGATCGAACCGCAGTCCGTCCTAGGCTAGCGCAGGCAAGGCAGGCACCTTACCTCCAGCGCCACCGCCCGGCCCATTTTTTTTGTTTTTCTTTTTTGGGGCCACAACCGGCGGCGCTCAGTGGTTACTCCCAGTTCTGCGCTCAGAAATTACTTCTGGCAGGCTCAGGGGACTGAATGGGATGCCTATAATTGAACCCTGGTCTGTCCTGGGTTGGCCGTGTGCAAGACAAGCACCCTATCGCTGTGCTATCCCTCCAGCTCCGGAAGTAACTTTTTAAAGGGCAAAGCTTGGCCTCAATAATCTTAAGTTTTTCATATTTCCCTTCATGCTATAATTCCAGATCACCCAACACGGTTGTAGGAGGTGAGTACTGTCTATAGTGGCTTAGCTCCACGTAGATAGAAACAGCTTTGCAGCCTTGGGAACCATCAGTTTCCCCGGGCCTTTAGGTCTCCAGTGACTGTGACCTCTATGGTTGGTATGAAGTTTACTGTAGAGGAGATGGAGGCTCCAAACCCTTTGGGGGTTTTGTTTGTTTTGTGATGCTGGGAATCAAACCCAGGGCCTCTCACATACAAACAAGACAGATGCTCTCCTGTTGGTCCACATTGCCCCCAAAGAATGATCGCTCTTAATAAAGTGTTTTCTATGTCTTCAGATAACAGATTTCTCCCAGCGGAAAAGTGACCGCTCGTCGTATGAAGTGGATGAACTTCCTGTTACTGAGCAAGAGCTGCAGAAATTAAAAAATCCAGACACAGAGCAGGAATTGGAAGTATGTTATAAATATGAATCAATTCATTTCATTTGATCATCAGTTTCTTTAGAATTTTCCCTTTTGTTTTGTTTTAGACACTATTTTTTCCTTTCAATCCTTGTATGGATTCTAAATGTAAGTGTTGCTTTCCAGTGCTTAATGTTTTTATAAGATATGAAGGAAATGGCAGCTTATTCCTGTCACATAGGAATACAATGAGTTTTGCTAAAATCAGATGACAGTTAAGTGACGCTGTTTGTATTTAAGTAGTATATAAGGTCAAGAATAAGCAAACTGGATTGAAAACAAAAATTTTTAAGCCCAAACAACTCTTAATATCTTTCCTTTTTCTTGTTGAGCATTGGGGAACAAAGTGAAATGCTTGAAGGGAACCAGCAGGTGACCATTAAAATAGACACCATGGCTTTATGTGTGGAACTGCTCATTCAATCCCAACACTACTTTTTCTCCTGAGCACCTTTGGATATAGCTCTGGAGGCTCTCCAGCAATGCTGTTGGTTCCTAAGTAGCCCCTAAGCACTGCCAGGTGGCCCTGGTAGTTCCTAGCATTGCAGGACCCAAGTAGCACAGCTGTCCCTTGGCCCTAGCATTCAGCAATTCAGCCCCTTGGCAAGAATCAACTGGGAGTGGACCCCGGGTCTCCTCAGCACTGCGTGGGAGGTCCCCTCCCCACAAACCACATGTAGAACTTATTATTGATTTGTGGGGTTAGGGGCATATCTGGCTGTGCTCAGGGCTTGCTCCTGGTTCTTTGCTCAGGGATCATTCCTAATGGTGCTTGGGAAACCATAGGTGTAGTGTTGGGGATCAAACCAGGGTCAGCTGTATGCAAGGCAAGTGCTTTACCTACTGTACTATTTCCCCAGCTTCTTATTCACTAATTAAAAAAAAAATCGACCTGAGGGCCACAGTTAATGTGGCTGGTAAGGTATGGCCTCGCAAGTGACCCTCTCAGGTTCGATCCTTGGCAACCCATATGGTCCCCTGAGCCTCCTAGGAGTGGTTCCTGAGTGTATAGCCAGGAATAAACCCTGAGCATCACCAGGCGTGGCCCAAAAAAACATCCCCTAAGTATCTATATATCAAACACTATGTTGGATGTTATGAAAGTTTAATGAATGGCTTATTAAAAATAAACATCTCAGGGGCCGGAGAGATAGCATGGGGGTAAAGCGTTTGCCTTTCATGCAGGAGGTCATCGGTTCGAATCCCGACATCCCATATGGTCCCCCGTGCCTGCCAGGAGCAATTTCTGAGCCTGGAGCCAGGAATAACCCCTGAGCACTGCCGGGTGTGACCCAAAAACCACAAAAAAAAAAAAAAATAATAAAAAAAAATAAACATCTCAGATAAGAATTAAGCTTTCATTGTATTCCTATGACAAAATACAGAGGGGACATGAGGGAATCTGATTAGGGTAGAAAGCTCCTTTGGGAGGAAGAATTCTAGGAAATGGATGACCTTAGATAACTCATACTCCCTGGACAGGAGGTAGCCAACCCTACCTGAGTGATTTTCGTCTGCTTAGAGAGATTTCAGGCCTTTATTTCCTTGTATTTCACATACATACTTCTTTGAGCTCCGTTTTAAGGCCGACACAGTGTACTGCATTATGGTTTCCTTTTAGGTCCTCGTGAAATTAGAAGGTGGAATTGGCTTGTCCTTAATTAATAAGGTCCCTGAAGAGCTGATCTTCGCAAGCCTTACAGGAATCAACGTGCACTACACGCAGCTGGCAACCAGTCACATGCTGGAGCTCAGCATCCAGGACATGCAGGTAATGGGGCAGGCCCAGTTTTTCCTGAAGTGTGAGTCGCCTCCGTTCCTTGCTGAGAGCCCAGCTAAGTTTTGTGTTCAGCATTCTCATGTCCTTCTTGCTTCCTTGGGAACGTTTTGTTCATTCCACAAAAGAGGCTCCTTGGAGGTAGTTGGTTTTTACTGCACTCCCTTACTTTCTTAACTTTTTTCCTAGTAAGCCAAATTTTAAATGGAGTGACTGGTCCATCGGTAACTTAGATAATGTAGTCCCAGTGGCATGGAGGAAGGTGGCCTTGGTTACCCGTTTTTTGCTAATGGACAGAAATGTTAGGGAATTGTCTAACCATTATTGAGATAAATTGAAGTTCATTTTAGGAAAACAGAACAAAACAATGGGGCCTGAACTTGTACCTCTGGAAAAGATGGGATGAGAGAGACAAGGTTTACTTTCTTACCTGAAACAAAATATCTGGATAAGATAGACCACAGTTTTAAGACATTGGACATTGATAGGCAATGGAGGACAATAGCTCCTGAAAGTTGGGAGGCAAAAGAGATGAGTCCTATGGTATCCCCAGTTCACTGCCTTGAGAACGAACTCTCAGGCACCTGAAGTCCAGCAGAATGGAGAGAGGAACAAGTAGAACTATGGGCCTGAGAGATGGTACAGTGGGTAGAGCATTAACCTTGCATGTGGTTCAATCCTGTATGGTCCTTCAGGCCCACCAAGAATGATTCATGTATGCAGGCAGAACCAGGAGTAAGCCCTGAGCACCACCGGATATGCCCCCCAAACTAAACAAAAGCAAATAGACTTGCAAGTCTGGGAGAACATGGCAACTGGGTGTCCTCTGCCAGCTCTTGTGGAGGCAAAGAGAAAAGCTGGCACAGAAAAGACAGGGCAGGTACAGAGGCCCTTGGGCATAGCCGGAGGATGAGTCGGTAATGGCATCATCACTCAGACCATCATCTGATGGGAGCGGAGAGCTGGGGATTGTGCTGCAAACTGGGACACTGGGAAGAGACTTCCAGAAAGTCTCGCCTCCTTGGTGAGGTGTAATTATCCTCAAGTCGGGCACTCCTCCAGACTGTCCCAACAAGTTAGAAAAGGTCTGAAAGGATTGATCTGTTTCCAAGTAAGTTAACTGTATCCCTGAACACAGTTCAAAACTTAATGCAATAAAAAACTACCAAGTGCCCAACCAAGTAAAAGCCTCGATTCTTCTGGCTTACAGTCAAAATACAGTGCTATTTCTGGCATGCTCTCAAAAAGGAGCCAGGTGTGCAAAGGGACAGAAAAACAGCATATAAAGAGAATAATCACGCAGAACCACCCAGAGCTAAAAGTGGTGACAGACTTGCCAGAAAGGAATGTTAAAACAAATGGCAATGATGTTCTTGGTTTCAAAAAATTAAGCTAAATGTTAAAGATGTGAAAAACACAAATTTCTAGGACCTAAACTGAAATTAAAAAGAAATGCTTTTGTAAGATTGTAAGAATATGGATTTAGGCCCCAGGAGACAGTACAGTGGATAAGGTACTTGCCTTGCATGCCCAAGTTCATTCCCCAGTACGCCATATGATTGCCTAAGAGTGATCCCTGAGTGTAGAGCCAGGAGTAAGTCCTGAATACACTTGTATGTGACCCCAAAACCAAAAAATTAATGAGAAGTAAATAAAAAATAGTGAATTTGGAAATAGAATGATAGTATAACAGGTAGGACATTTGCCTTGCATGCAACCAATCTGGGTTTGATTCCTGGCATCCCAACTAGTCAGTCCCCTGAGTCCTGCTGGGAATGATCCGTGAGCAAGCCAGGAGTAAGCCCTGAGCATCCCTGGATATGACTCAAAGAAACAAACAAAAAATATTGCACCTGAAGACAGTAATAGAAACAGTCCAAATGGAAATACCCAAAGCCGAGTTGGGGGGAGGTGGGTCCTCAAAAGCCAGGCATCTGTGACCAAGTTTTGGCAACTAAATAAAGGTTAATTGAATTCCCCAAAGGAGAGGATACAGAAAGAATATTTTGAAGAAATTCTGTCCATAAGTTTTCTAAAATTAATAAAAACTTTAAAACTAAATTTCTCTCCATTCTTCCCTCTCTCTCTCTCCCTCTCCCTTTCTCTCTCTTGTCTCCTCTCCCTCCCCCCCCTCCCCCCCAGGTTTCCTCTGCTATGGGAAAGTAAGCACTCCTATAAAACCTTGTCTGCCTAAATGGTACCAATTACTATTAACTTGTGTGGGGAAAGTATTTTTATTCCCTGACCCAAAATTATGTTATTGGTATTTTTGCTTTGTTTTGGGGCCACCCCCAATGATGCTCAGCAATTACTCCTGACTCTGCAATCAGAAATCTCTCCTGATGGGGTTCAGGGGACCATATGAGGCACTGGAGGTTGAACCTGTGTTGACCACATGCAAGACAAACACCTAATCTGCAGTACTATCTCTCTGCCATCCCACCCTCACCCCAATCCAAAATTAATCTCCAAATCACATTCAACCTGAATCCCAGTAGCAGAGTAAAAGCAAGAATGAGACCATATGTACAGCGGGCTGAGGGTGCTCTTCTTGGGGTATGCACCGCCTCTAGACCAGCTCACTACCAGATACATACAGCATCACTTCTGTTTTGGGCCTTTGTTCTAAAAGAAAAAATCCACTTTAGGTTTTGCTTGTTTGGCAAAAGTAGGTACTCAGGACTGGGGAGATACTTGGATCAGTCCTTGACACTCTTGCCCTCCTGAGTGCTGTGAGCCAAATTTTGTTTGCAGTCTACAGCACCTGCAAACAAATCCTTCATGGAGTTCGGGAAAAATTCCACGGGAAAAGGTGGGCACGCGGAATGGCTAATGACGGAAATATATTGTAGAAATAAATGAAACCACACAGAATGCGTGGGGACTCGCGTTTTAAGGAACGAGAGACAAATTATTTTTTGAGCTGGTAGACTTTTAAAGGTTAGAGGCAGGGAAGAGCGGGTGCAAATTCTAGACATCAAAGAGGCTGGGAAAAGAATGAAGGACTCTAGCTTAGATTAGCATATAAAAGAGCTGAAACTGAAGGTGAAAAAAGCAGCTAGTTTTGGGTTCGCTTTGCTTTGGGTAAAACAGAAGGAAAAAGTAATTATCGGGTGGAATGTGAGGAATGTATCAGAGTTTGGGGGGGGAGTGAAAATTACTTTATTTTGAGCTAAGTAATGGAAAAACCTGAATTTAGGCGCCAAGGTAGAAAAAATTACAGGGAGCTATTAAGTGGGAGATTTTTTGGCGGGATTAGCACTGTCCTTTGTTGTAGGAAGAAATTACTAAGGCCTGATTTTTAATAAAGGTTTAAAATAAAGAGAGAGATAGTTACAGCCACATATTTAGAATTATTGCCAAACCCTCCACGCAAAGGGTCAAGTGATTTTGACTACTCTAAGCGGGCCTTTTTGGCAATTAATTCCTTTTCAGGAGGACACTACACTATTTGGTGTGTTCTTCTCCTGAGTGGGAATGTGGCACCTGAGCATTACTGACTTTGACCCTGGGTCTCTTAATGACTCCCGGGGGCTCTTCAGGTTTTCAACACTGCAAGGTCTGAGTAGCATCCTCGGGCCCCATCACTGAAGTGCCACCATGGTTGGCAATAGATCAAGTGGCCCTGAGTTAAGGCGTTTGCCTTACATGCAGAAGGACAGTGGTTCGAATCCCAGCATCCCGTATGGTCCCCTGAGCCTGCCAGGAGCGATTTCTGAGCATAAAGCCAGGAGTAACCTCTGAGCACTGCGGCATGTGACTCAAACCACCACCACCACCCCCAAAAAAAGATCAAATGATATCATGTAGGTCTTGGTCACAATTAGGTGATGTCGCACAAGCCTTTCAGATACAGCGGGAAGTCCAGGGATAGGCTTAGAGGAAGAGTGGTGGCTTTGTGACAGAAGGTACAATGGAAACAACACCAGGCTTGTTAGAATAAGGCACTCAAGGGGGCCAGAGTGATAGCACATCGGTAGGATGTTTGCCTTGCAAGCTGCCGACCTAGGATGGACCCTGGTTCTATCCCTGGCATCCCAATATGGTCCGCCAAGCCTGCCTGGAGCGATTTCTGAGCAGAGAGCCAGGAGTAATCCCTGAGTGCTGCTGGGTGTGCCCCCCCCCTCCAAAAAAAAAAAAAAACCCTCACAAAAACAAAAAGAATAAGGCACTCAAAACCTCCAGACGAAGCCCGATTAAAAATGACATGTTACATGTGAGGACAATGATGAGGATGACAACTGCTTCCTTATTAAGAGCAGTGCAGTTGAAAATTCAGTAAGCGACAGATTTATAAGAGAACATGTGCTGGGGCTGGCATGTGGCTCAGTGGTAGAGCAAGTGCCTGTAATGTGTGAGGCCCTGAGGCTCTGGGCTTCAGTCCCCAGCACTGCAAAACCAAACAACTAAAACAACTGGCAAGTATTTAAAAATCCCAGGTGAGAGCCGGAGCAGAAGCACAGCGGGTAGGGCATTATTTAACCTGAGTTTGATCCCCGGCATCCCATATGGTCCCATGAGCCTGCCAAGAGTGATTCCTGAGCTCAGAGGCAGGAGTAACCCCTGAGCTGCCAGGTGAGGCCCAAAACAAAACAATTAAAAAAAAATAAATGAATTTCTAAAAAAATTTTAATGAATTAAAATATATTTTTAAAAAATGAGGATGTTTTGAGGCATGCCAAGACCCTTCCCCATCCCCCACCCAAATAAACTGAGTAGATTAGCACTACATAAAATGGTAAAGAACATTGTTCAGGCAGTGGACTGTGGTAACAGATCAAAGTCTGGATCTACGGAAAAGGAAAAGAGTGCCTTAAATAACTACTTAGGAAAACATGAGATCATTTTCTTCTGCTTAAATCTCCTTAAGAGATAATGCAGTTTTTTTTTTTATCAAAAATGTCTAACATCTGTTAGATTAAAAGGTACAGTGGCCTCAAGCCTGTAAGGGGAGAAATGGAGATTTAGTCCTATAATTATTCCCATGGAGGTAGCACGCTGTTCTTTCATGTAGCTGATTAAAGGCTCCATGAGAGGCTTGGAGGGCAGAGGCAGGGGGGTGAAGACTAACTCTAGAGGCCACCATCAGTGGAACTTAACAAACTGACCACTAAGGAGCCAGTAAAGGTGACAAGTGGAATCATAGAAAATGCTTGAGTATTTTTGATAATTATTTAATAAAAATTATTATTTGATCATTTTAGTGCTTTGATAATACTCAAAAATACTTGAGTATTTCTGTCTTCCGGAGAAAGCAAAAATGAATGGAGCAGGGCTGGAGAGATGATAGCACAGAGGTAGGGCATTTGCCTTGCTCGCAGCCGATCCAGAACAGATAATGGTTCGAATTCCGGCATCCCATGTGGTCCCCCGAGCCTGCCAGGAGTGATTTCTGAGCACAGAGTCAGGAGTAATTCCCATATGGTCCTCCGAATCTGCCAGTAGCAATTTCTCAGTGCAGAGCCAGGAGGATCCCTTGCACCAACCAACAGGTGTGCCTCCCCCCAAACAAAACAAAACAAAATTAAGTGGACATAGCAATCTTGAATATTTATATACCTGGTCACAGAGATTAAAACTCTATGAAGCAGAACCTGATAGAACTGAAAGACTAAGTAGGGGCTGTTTACTGGCATCTCATATGATCCCCTGACCATCACCAGGAATGATCCCTGAACACAGATGGGCATGGCCCCTAAACCTACAGAAATAAAGAGAACAGAACAAATCGATTAATGCACAATTATAGTAGATTTCAACACTACTCTGAATAAGTAGTAGGAAAGCTTAATAGAAAATGATCAAAGACAAATGAATTTGAGCAGCACACTTGCCTGGACTGAATGGTAGGTCTCTGCCTAGCAAGAGCAGACAGAGGGGTCTTAGCAAGTGCCCTTGAAGCATTTCCAAAACAGACCATGTTCAGAAACAGCAAGGAACCCATGACCAAGTCACATGGCAAACAGTCACATGGCAGTCAGGAGGCAAGAAGGCAAGAAGGAGTGGGGAAGGAAGTGGGCCAGAAGGAACATCCAGACACTAGTAGGGAGTCACAGGCACTTTGGTGGTGGGAAGGTGTGGGAACTTTGTATTTTGAAGCCAGAAACGTTAGAGGCCTAGGGAGATAATAGAGGGGATAAGGCACTTGCCTTTCATGTGGCTGACCCAAGTTCAATACTTTGCATGGTCTTGTCTCCTAAGCACCACCAGGAGTGACCCCAAGCACATAGCCAGAAGTAGCCCCTGTGCACTGCTAGGTATGACCCCCTAAATAAACAACAGCAAAATAAAAATTATAAACATTGAAGCTATTGTAACCATGCTACCCAACCTACAATAAATATTTAAATAAAAAAAAATCTCAACAAATTCAAAAGGATTTGAACAATGGAATTAAAGTAGAAATAACAGAGTTGGGAGAATCTCCCAAATATTTGGAAACCAAATAGTCCACTTTTAAATAACCAGAGATCAAAGAAGAAATGCAAACAAATTAGAAAGTATTTTGAACTGGATGAAAATGAAAACATAATGGAATTTGTGGAGAATCACGAAAGCTGTACTTAAGGGGAAATTCATATTGCTCAATGCTTTATTAGAGAAAGAGAATAAAGGTCTCAACTCAGATTCAGATATCATTTACAAACTAAAGGTAAATAATCCCAAATAAGTAGAAGAAAGGAAATAATAAAGTTCATTTTGGACATCAGTGAAATAGGAATCAGTTCTTACATTAGAGAAATCAATAAATCAAAAGCTGGTTCACTCTAGAAAATCTATATCAGTAATAAGCCTCAAAAAAGTCTGATGAGAAAAGACTAGAGACACTGTCCATGTGTGGGGTGTTGAGGCAATTTGAGGATCACTGCAGACTTGCTCTGGGCCTCAGAGGCTGCTGCTGAGCAGGTGATTTTCAGTTCACAGTGGGGTTAGGAGTGGGGCCTGGGTACAGTGCAAATAAAGGCCACATAGCTCAAGATTGGCACTGAACTTAAGCTCATTTTCTCCAATGAATTGATCCCTAACTCCTTTGATTCACATAGAGGGTCTGGAAAGTTGATTCCGATTCTCTTTGGCAGAATTTCTCTGTCACCCTCTTCTTTTCACCCTCTTCATCATTAGACTGGCCAGGAGCTACTTCTTGGCCACATTTCCAAAAGGAACTAGACACCAAGGCAACATCTCTTTCCCCAGAGGGGCAACCTGAGTTGCTCTTGGCATTTTTGGAGCCTTCCCCATGGTTAAGGGCTCCTGTCATTTGTTTCTCTGGAGGGTCCATCCAAATTGTAGATGTTAAAATCTCTTAGCAGAATAATAATAATAATAGTAATAATAATAATTTATCTTCTTCCTTCCCTCTTCTTCCATCTTCCATTTTTGGGTTTCGTCTGGCTCCTGGTGGTACTTAGGGGACTATATGGGAAGCTGGAGATTAAACCCAGGTTAGCCACATGAAATGCCCAACCCTCAGTACTGTTGCTCTTGGCTCCCAGAATTTTTTATTTATATCATAAATTTCAAAGGGTTTAAGTTAATCACATTCCATTTGTTTGTGGATAGGTGACAAGCTAATATTTTGTATTCTGTGTGTGTGTGAGAGAGAGAGAGAGAAAGAGAGAGGAGAGAATGTGTGAGATAGAATGTGTGTGTGGGAGAGAGAGAGAGAAGAGAGAGAGGAGAGTGAGAGAGAGAGGAGAGAGGAGAGTGAGAGAGAGAGAGAGAGAGAGAGAGAGAGAGAGAGAGAGAGAGAGAGAGAGAGGGGGGGGGGGTGAGAGGAGAGATCCCATTATGTTTAGGGCTTATTCCTGACTTTGCACTTAAGGATCACTGGTGGGTTCTGGGGTTCCACTGCATGCAAGGCAAGCACCCTACCCACTGTTCCCTCTCCAACCCAGTGTCTTCCTTTCTTTCTTCTTTGCTTCTTTCCTTTCTCATGTGTTGTTTAGTAATTATAGCTGGGTTTTTTTTTTTGTTTGTTTTTACTATAGGACTTCTTGATAAGTTACTGGTCTGAGAGTTTATTGTGATTATAATGCTATGTGAGAGAAATTTAAAAACTGAAAATAGGAAAATAGTGTAGCTTCTATGTTTGGGGGCAAAACAGGAGAGACCAGAATGAAGTGAGATTTTTTTTGTCACCAGATATGCGAGGTGATTGGACTTTGGAGAGAAGACGTGAGGTGCAGTATTTGCTGCCTGAGAGTTCTGCTGTCGTGGGGAAGTCAATCAGTCAGGGACCAACACTTATAGCTTGGGTGACTCTGAAGTCCACCAGTGGAATGCAGGGAGAGAGGGACTGAGGGTGCTTCTAGGGAAGGCTGGCCCAGAAGCACTTCCTGCAGGAGAGTGACCCTGAGATTGAGGAGGAGTAAAGCACAGGGCCAGCTAGCAGGTCAGAGCATTGCAGAATGGAGAACCATAGGAGGGGATCTTGCGGGAAGAGCTGAAAGAGAATCTGGAGGAGAAGGGGGTGCTGGAACCCAGCGGAGTTTTATTGTGCAGGCTCGGGAGCTGTGGGTATCAGGGTGGTTATATTCTAAGAGGAAGGGATATGAAGGGACCCTGGCTTGGTTTGCGTTTCTCCTAGATCACTGTTGTAAGGGTAGAAATGAAGCAATAAGCCAGGAAGGAAAACTCACTCTCATCTCACCTGGTGGGCCAACAGTGGGAAAGTCAGCACCTGGATGGGTGGACTGGCTGGGTGGAATCCCTAGGCTCTCCTGGAAAGGATCCAAGAATCTGATGCCAGAAATACCCACGTTTGAGTCCTGACTTTCTGTTTGGTAGTTCTGCATGTGGACAGAGATTTTATTCTGGGCTCTGTTTCATTTGTAAAATGGAACCCGACCTTAAGGGTTGTTGTCAGTGACTTGGTGTTCATAATATGCAGAAGGTACACTTAAAGGTACACAGTGTGTGTCTCCCCTTCTCTCTTCCTGTGGACCCTTCTGTAGGGCAGGCAGGAGAGGCAGGCAGTTGGCTCCCAGGGGCAGGGAGCCTCCTGAACCCCACACTGAGCCTGGAGCACAGTTGGAGAAGGGAGGGGAGACCATCTAAGGTTTTGCCTTTCATATCAATAGTGTCACTTCAAGGAGCTTGGAAGGAAGAAGCAGAGTGGCTCAGACAGATCTGGATTCTAGACAGTTTCACTAACGAGCTGTTCACCCTCAAGCCAGGGTCTCTCTCCTTGGTGACTTCATCTGGGACCTGAGGACAGTGTAGGTCAGGAGGTGATGGGAAGGACTGTCACAGTGCCCTTAGTTTAAAAAAAAATCCAGTCATCATAGATACTCTACTCAAGATAATGCGTATGATGTGACTAGTTTGTTCACCAAGTAGAGTGTAGCTTCTGGTATCATCAGGGCCACTGTTACTATTGGTAAAAATCATTAGTAAAAATCATTCCCAGCTACTTATCAGAGGAAGACAACATTGGTGTTTTCTGAGTGTCCTTCATGACCTGAGACTCCCCCTTCCAAGAAAATAAACACCATGTGACACGTGTGTTCCTGTCTTTGTGTTCTGGTCTTTCATGTTCCAGGTGGACAATCAGCTCATTGGGACCACTCAGCCCTTCATGCTCTATGTGACTCCCCTGAGTAACGAGAATGAGGTCATTGAGACAGGCCCCGCGGTGCAGGTGAATGCAGTCAAGTTTCCCAGCAAGAGTGCGCTGACCAACATCTACAAGGTAGGCTGTTGTGTGTGTCAACACAACTGGTTTCTCCCTCCGCCGAGGCTCCAAGCAGCAATACTGGGGCCAGATAGGACTTGGCCTGCTGGGCCAGGAGGGTGGATCGATCGATGGACCGAGCACATGTTTTGCATGAGGGAAACCTGGTTCCGTTGTCAGCAATGCATGGTCTTCTGGAAGAGTGACCTCCCCATGCTGGGAATAGCCCCCAAGCACCTCTGGGTCTAACCCTAAAGCAAGGAAAGGAAATACAAGAGATGGAAAGAGGAGGAGAGGACTAGGCCTGCTATGGGACACATGACTTAATGAAATGGAAGATGATAGGTGATATGCTTAAGTTCTCTTCCATGACTTTGCTGATAGAAATGGATAGATAATGCTGAATCCGCAGGGTTCGGCATCATATCCTCAGAGTGTAGTCTCAGTAGCAAAACCTAGAATCTTCTAAGCTGGTAGAACCAGGTAGAACCAGGATCCAGATCTGTTCTAAACAGTGATCCAGAGACCCTTTGTAAGAGGAAAGGGAGAGCCTGCCCTTGGACCAGACATCCCGTTCTGTAAGCTGCCACCCCCTTTACCAAACTTGACCATTCAAAAATGATGAACTCTCCTTCCTGGAGAAGCTGTCAGAGCAGCAAACCGGAAAGAGGGAGTGCTGGCCAAGAGGTTGCTCCCTGCACTTTGATCCTTTGTGAGTAGTGCTTCGGAGGCCAAACCTGTGTGTGTCTTCAAACCCTGAAACACGGTCCTGCTGCTCCGTGCACTGAAGGCCGTCCCTGCATACTCAGGAACTTAAAGGTCCTCTTCCACAGTGTGCTCCATAGTGTCCTCAGTGGCCTCACAGATGGCAGGTTTTGAAAAAAGCCAAACAGGGAGGACTAGTACTGTTTCCTCACAGGCGGCTTGGGAACCAAACAGTAGAAGAGTTGCCTACAAACAGCTACTGGAATCTCTGTTTAGTTGTAACGATGTAGTAGGAGATGAGTCAGCAGTGATTTGGCAATGAACTATAAAATTGAATGGGTAAAGAGATCATGTCGTATCTTTGGGGCCTTCTGAATGGTATAATTGAGGCTGCCTTTTGGTGCTCACCCTGTAACTCAGAATTTTTCTGTCTCTAGCACCTGATGGTCACGGCTCAGAGATTCACAGTGCAAATCGAGGAGAAACTGCTCCTTAAGCTGTTAAGTTTCTTTGGCTATGATCAAGCAGAATCAGGTAACGTTGTTGACTCTCTCCCGTTTATTTCCAGAAACTGACCCCATAGTGGTGTTTTGTGGGGTCTGCTTGTGAAAACAGGTGCTTCTTGGAGCGTGACCCTTTCCTAGTCTAAGCCTGATCCAAGGTTATGTTTCAGCTCTGTCTGAACGAAGACTGTGCTCAGAGGCTCTTCTGCTGTCCTGGCTACTAGCAGTCTGCCCCGGGGAAACGGTTTGCTGGCGCTTTGTTTTGTATTTTTTTAAAAAATCCATCTGCCCCCGGTTAACAGAAGTGATGTTAGTCATTTGCAAAACCACTTTTGTTTCCAAAGTTTTGTTTATTCGACAGTTTTGGGGTCAAGAACCAGAAATCCGGGTAACAGTTCCTTTGGTTGTATTGAGTAAAAGATTGGCCAGCCCCAATGCTTACCTTTTTGCCTCTTTGCCCTTCTGCTTCCTGGGCTCACACAGGCCTCCTCCTAACCATGCACAGCTTAGATTAAAGGGGGCCGTAAGGAGGTCCTATCGACAAACTGAACCTTCCAGCACTGCTCAAGACATAATGAACTTTTGTTTCTTCAATTTAGATTCCTCTTGAAGGTCTTTGAAGGCCTGCATTTATAGCTTAAAAAGCAGTCAAAAATGCTTTAGTCCTTGGAAGCCTAAATAAAAGGTTGAGCCTGAAGAAATGATAAGCTAGACATTTCTTCTTCGTTGCTCATCTGTTGGCTGGAGAAGAAAGTCCCTGGGGACAGTGCAGGAAAAATAGTTCTGCTGGTTTCATCCCAGACTTTGGATTTCAGCTTTAAGGGGTTTTTGGGGGGTTGGGCGGTGAGGAATCAGATGTTAGATCCTATTTTGACTTGTTTTCTATTCGGCCTGGAATGCCGTGTTTGTTTATAGTCAGCCAGACCTTGAAAGCTGCCTGCCAGGTATCTTCTTTTTTGTGGCCTTCCTGGGAATTGTCACTTTTAATTTAATTGGACAGAACAGTGCTTGTAAATTTTCTGGTAAGTTTGCACTAAGTAAAAATTCCCCAACCATCCTAGAGAGAATTTGTTTACACTTTTGTAAAATCCTTGCCTGCCTTCCACTGAGTTTTTTTTTTTTCCCCTCCGCTTCCTGTAGGAATTTTTGTTCCTTGATTATAGACAAGTGTGTTTCTGTTGTAGTCTTGTTATTTTGGTTGGGGGGATTGATTGGAAGCACACACACCCGGCAGTAATCAGGGATTACCCCTGGCTCTGCACTCGAATTACTCCTGGCAGGCTTGGGGGACATCCGAGATAACCAGGGGTTGAACCTGGGTTGGTTTCTTGTGAAGCAAATGCCCTAGCTGCTGTGCTATTACTTAAGCCCCTAGTCTTATTATTTTTTAATTAGTATTTAATTATATTTGCCTCTTCTGTCTAGAACTGATTGATAACCACATCTTATAGATGTGTAGATATGTTCAGTGTCTTAGTTTATTCCCGTGGAGCCCAGTGAAAATAAGCAGCCAACTGGGCTGGGTAAAGGCAGTGTCAGCTACAGAGAAGAAACAAGTTAAACTACTGCCCCGACTCCATGGTCCAAGCAGCTGTCCAGCATCTGGGGCTGATATCCTTAGTCACCCGTTGTCCTTCCTTCTGGCCTGCTGCTTGCTCTCTCAGGAACTGTGCTTCATTCAAAATCAGTTTGTTTTTTTTTTTAATTTATTACTTTATCTAATACTGTGGTTTACAAAGTTGCTCATAATACAGTTTCTGGCATTCAGTGTTCCAACACTGATTCCACCACCAGTGTAATTAGCCCCATGATCCCCAGTTCCCCCATACTCCCCCCCAGCCTTGCCCCTTTGGCAGACACAAAATAATTTATTTTATATTGCTTATTACAACTAAATGGTAATGGCATTATCAAAAAAAAAAAAGAAAAGCCCAACCTTCAGTAAAAGAAAATTTGTGAAAATTATCAGATCTCACAGTGGGATCATAAAGTCATTGTCTGAAGGTTTACTAAGCTGTCCCTAGATGAGCATTTCGTGTGATTGGTTTCGTTTGTTGAGCTAAAGTGGCTTCTCTGCTACTTTCGAATCTAATTTGGGGGTTCAGGCTTAAACCACTGGGAGGCGTCGTGCAGCCGCATACCTGTGGGATGCAGCTGTGTCTGTTGGTGCTTCTGGAAGTACCAGGGTGGGAGTGGGAGGAGACTGCCTGCCCTCATTCCGAGAAGACCCCAGAGTTTGTCTAAAGTCTCAAGTGCAGAAGCTGGCACACCTGCGCTTTTGTCGGTTAGGTATTTATTCAGAGTTACTGGTTTTTGAGATTCATTATTTACTTGGTCGTGCAAGACATTATAATTGAGTTCATCTGTTTTTCTTCCTTGGACATCATCTTACAAAATAAATAGACAAGCGGCATCATTTGTAATAATAACAGTAACACAGTCCATTGGAGGCAGCCAGCACCTCTGTGACTTGGAGTATCCCCCAGGATCATGTTTTCCGAAGATGGTATCTGCCCAGTGCGGGGAATCCCAGGAATCAAGCTCTCTTTTAGAGAAACAACAGGAGACAGATCTACCTTTGTAAAGAACTTATCAGGAACTAGAGCCATAGCACAGCGGTAGGGAGTTTGCCTTGCACTCAGCTGACCCGGGTTCAATCCCTGGCATGGTCCCACATGGTCCCACATGGTCCCCCGAGCCTGCCAGGAGTGATTTCTAAGCGCAGAACCAGGAGTAACCCTGAGTGCTGCCAGGTGGGCCCCAAAACAAAAACAAACAAACAAAAAAACTTTCTCAGAAGACCAGACATGTTACCAAACCTTGAGAATTGAAATTTGTAGAGATGGTATGGTACATTTGTCTATGACTTTTTTAAAAAAGGTGAATGCAGGGGCCAGAGCCATAGCACATTGGGGAGAGCGTTTGCCTTGCTCGTGGTCGACCTGGGTTTGAGTCCCCAGCATCCCATATGGTCCCCCGAGCCTGTCAGGAGTGATTTCTGAGTAAAGAGCCAGGAGTAACCCCAGAGCACTGCCAGGTGTGGCCCCAAAACAAACAAAAAAAGATATGAATACAGCTTTTCCTATTCTGGAGAAGCCTATGTTCTCTCTAGAACTTGTGCTCCTCTCTATCTCTCCCCTCACATCTCTCTTAAGTTTCCTTCAATAAAAACTATTTTGCTTCACTAGAAAATAAAATAACAGAAAAATGTGAATGCAAGTATTTGAATTATGAGACTAAAGGAGATCACAAACCCCCCCCCCTTGTGCCTTTTTACCAGAGGTGGAAAAATATGATGAAAACCTCCATGAAAAAACAGTGGAGCCCGGCGGTACACCAATCCGGTACTACTTTGAGAATCTCAAGATCAGCATCCCCCAGATCAAGCTGAGTGTGTTCACCTCCAACAAGCTGCCTCTGGACCTTAAGGTGAGCTGATCTGCAGAAGCATGACTGTGTTGACGGTTCACCTTTTTACGCCCAGCGTCATTTGTGTCATTTAGCTTTAAGGAGGTTTATTGGCATGCATCCCCCTTCCTACCTGCATGTTTAAGTGGGACTTGGCTAACAGACTGAGCCAAGACAAGAGTTAGTGCAGAGTTCCAGGAAACCAGCTGGTGCCTGCTTAGTTCGTCTTGGCTTACCACAGTAAGTCAGGTAAAAGCCTCCCTTGCTCCCAGATGGAAGAGGGAAGCTCACCCCAAGGCACTTTCTTCCAGCGAGCAAACCAGGAAGGAGGCCACCGGCCCATCTGGTTCACTCTCCACCTCTCAGAATCCAGCTCTTGATGAATGGTAGCAGAGGGCGCACCAATGCCTGCTGACATATGGCTCTGCCTGTCCTCTCTCCCAGAAAAAAATAGAGCCAGTCCTGCTGAGCAGCCACACCTGCAGCCCTCACCCCATCTGCATCTTCTGTGATAAAACGTACTTTAGGTCGGGCAAGACTGGGGTTCACACACCAGCTAATCCAACTCCAGGGTCTCTTCAGCTGCTTCCTACACACAAGGCAACAGAGACTTCTAGGCCTGTTGAGCAGAGGGGTTCTGTGCTCTGGCCCTTGAGCAGGCCCAGGTGGTAGTTGGCAAATCTTTCCTGCCTGTCTCCTGCCACTTTGCTTCTGTTCCTGCTTATAACACTGGAAGGCAGTTATAGGGCCCTGTGTCCTGCTCAGCACACGTCTGACTTCTCACTGCCTCACGCTTCTTCCATTAAGATGCTAATAGGTGGTGTCTCTGCAGACGGGCTGGAGACATGATGCAGCTGGTCAAAACCTTGGGTCGTAAATCTGGGGTCTCGAGCCTTGACTGGAGTGGGCAGCCACCACTCAGCCAGTGGTCACCACAGCCCCTTGCTGCCAAATCTTATAATTTTTATGAATTTAGTTGTTTTTAGGGACACACCCAGCGATGTTTATGGGTAACTCCTGGCTCTGCACTCAGGAATTACTCCTGGGAGAGGCTGAAAATCAGATTTTTTTTTTTCCTCTTTTTGTTTTTTTGGGCCACACCCAGCGTCGCTTAGGAATTACTCTTGGCTCTGCACTCAGAAATCACTCCTGGCAGGCTCAGGGGACCATATGGGATGCTGCATGCAAGGCCAATGCCGTCCCCATTGTGCTATTGTTCCAGACCCTGAAAATTAATTTTTTATTTTTGATTGGGTCTTCCGGTTTCAAACAGTGGTGGCCAGTTTGTATTATTGAACAACTTGTGTGGGTCTCTTGTGGCCCTCGGTTTGCCACCTTGGCTGAGAGTAACAGATGATGAGGCAGTAATGTGGACAGGGATGGGCCAGGATGGCTGCTAGGGATGGGCCAGGTTGGCTGCTTGGCCTGGCCCACAAACTGGAGGCGAGTTGTGCAGTGGAGACTGGCCAGAGCCTGGTGAGCAGTAACTACCCCTGCAGCCTTCCTGGGAACATGCCCTGGGACCCTCTCCACAGACAACCCTGTTTCCTTGATATGCTTTAATTTTATCTTTCCCAAGGGACCGAAAAATACATATATTAGCATGGGAAGGGGGGGGGGCATGGGAAAACCACTATCTTGCTAATATCCACAAGTATCCACTTGACTTTTGTGACCCTTTGGAATGTGTTTGTTTGATAAAGTGTATGTTTTCCCCCCAGAACTCTTGGCTCTCACCCAGCAAACCAATGTTAAGCATTTCCTGCGAGTTAAAGACTTCTTGTTTTTTAAATCGACTTACTAAGCAACACAGACATGATTCCTTTCAAGCCGCTCCCGGCACAAGGACCCACCGCTGACTGGCAAAGGCACCCCCATGTGTCTCTACCTGAGGTGGTGATTAGATGGTGTCACATGTGCACACAGGAAATTGGTTGAACTTTCCGTGGACCGTTCTTTGTCAGGAAAGTGTTTAGAGCGCTTTTCAGATGGTGGCTGGGTTGGAAAGTGGGGGCCGTGAATTAGTATTAAAGGGGTTAGGCTAGTGTCTGAGCAGAATGCTGGGAACCGAACCGGGACAGCAGAGTTCATCTCTCAGCTTGTAAAAGTTACCGTTGGGCTCTGTCTTGCATGGTCTTAGCAAAGCCTGGGACTCATAAAATACCGTCACTTGTTTCAGAAAGTTTCCCAACAGAGCGAGGTGCCTTTATTAGTAGCTCTAAGGAGGAGCAGTGAATATATAACAACCGGAGAAAGTCTGTGCTAAGGGAATGGCTTTGTGTCCCTGAGCAGGAATCCTTAGAGTCTGACTAAAAGGTAACCATGTCTTTGGTGCTGAAGGAATAATTACCTTGATCCTCCCAACTCCAGTCCCGAAGTGAGGCTGTCAGAAGTCTCCAGGGAGGGTCTCTTCGGGTTTACTCTGAGGGTACGTTCTTACCAGGTAGACTGTGGGGAAGGACTCGGAGCATTTCACATCTGCTATCTCAATTGGATTCCTGGCTCTGTGCTGGGAGAAGGAAGGGGGGCGGGAATAATTGTTCCATTTCACCACTGCTGAGATGAGAGCACCCCCTCCCATTCTGTCCAACATTCCCCCAAGTGTGCCTGTTTGAGAGTAGCAGAGTAACGCTGAAAAAGCCAGCTGATAATGCTCTCTCCGTTTCCTTTAAAGTTTTGTCTGAGGAGCCCGGGAGCCTTTAAACGGTTTCACAAGGTGGCCCGCAGAAGTCCTTCCCCTTGGAACATGGGGCTATTACAAAAGAAAGGCTTTAATTGAGCAATCTAGTTTGGAAGAAAACCCACATTTTAATGGTCAGAGAGCCAGAGGGTTGGTGAGGGGGAGGGGGGGCCTTAAACAAAGACACTATTTAAAAAGCCTAAAACTGTCTTCTCAAAGGCTTGAAATAATTTGTTGGGAAACTTCAGACCCTTTACTTTTTTTCCTCTCCTCCCTAAATAAAAACCAGATTTGTTAAAAGGGGAAAAAAATCCAGTATTGTTAATTGTGTTTCAGAAAGTGCCAGAGAGGGAACTATCCCTGTAGTTTGAAACACTGTCCCAAGAGGGAAATGGGCAAACACCCTGCCTCCCATAAACAGTGTGCGCGCCATAAATAAACCCTTCAAGAATGAATTCCAGACAGCTTTGTTTAGTGCAGGATAAACTAAGGAAGGAACAGACATGGCCCAGGGACCAGCTCTTTGGGCTAACGTCTTGTGGCATGAGGCAGGTATTTTTTTTTCCTTCCACTTTTTTGTTTCTGGAAGACATCAGCAGTTTTTGTCTGGAGGTCAGAATGCACAAGTTTCCTCTCCTCATTAGGAACTTATGGTCAGAGATTGCTTTCCCTAGAATCCATTTTATAACAGGAAACATGCTCCTCGAGTACATAAGCACCGATGCTGTATACTACTGTACTTGGTGAAACCTTCGGTAACTTCAAGAAGAAACCTGGCTTGGCCCGGCCTGGCCCCTCCTCGCTCTGGCTTTCACCAGATCCGCCTGAAGGTGGCAGAGCTCATCGGGAACAAGGCCCATGCCTGCTTTTTCCAGCAGGAAAGCTATCCGGGAGCTTCAGGGCTTGTGCTGCTTCTTACTCCGGCAATCGAGCAATCAGAGGGTTGATCTCCTGAGTTCAGGCAGAGCACTTTGTCCAGGAAGGGGACAGGGTCCTTCATCTGGCTGTGGTCAGCTCCATAGAGGTTTTGGAACCTTTCTACCTGCCATGGTTTGTCTTCTTAGTTCAGAAGGAACCTTTGTTTTGATGGCTTTTTCTCTAGAAGAGAGTCGCTCTGTGTCATGCCTGAAGGACAGACAGAGTGTGTGGCAGGTGGTCAGGGGCCTATCATGGGCCACAGAGGCCTGAGGCTCCACAGAGCAGTGGCAGGGCCGCTGAATCATCAGGCCTCATTAGGTGGTTGGTCTGGGAAACCCCAGTGCCTTCCTCTCTTCTCACCACAAGGACAGGTTGATTAGGCATGTCGTGTGAAGAGCCACTCATTTTCTTCGGGGAGATGACACGGCACAGCCCTTTAACCCTGGTGGGGAGCTTTCTGCCCATCAGGTACTCTCTGTGTGGGCATGAGCTTCTGCAGCCCTGAGATCCAGCCCCTTCCCCTTTCTGGTTGAATCTGCTATCATAAAAGTGAGAGTCGAGCATGTTTTTTTTTTTTTGAAATCACATAGAAGGAGGTGACCAGTTACTCTTCAGCAGAGATTGCTGTGATGAACCTCCCCAGCCCAAATTCAGGGCCTTTCTTCTCACGCCCAATACTCCAGGGCCTTGTCTGATGGACCTCGCCCATTCCTGACGCCTCTCCTGCCTCTGCTGACCCTGTTTCCCTTCACTCTCCTTCCTTCAGGCTTGATGGCTGCTCGGGAAGCCTCTGCTCACGTGGCTTTTCTGTCGGGTCTTTTTCTTCTCTTGTTTTTGAAGCTGCTTTTGCTCACAAGAGCACAGTAATGCACATCGGCTAACAGCTTTGAGAATAAAAGGAATAAATAATAGTAAAGCCATTTAGATTTTGCCTGTATTTTTGCATGTAGGGCCGCTGGGATTCTAAATTATCATCTTTTCAGGGGGTTCCTGTTATCTAATAATTGAATCCATGCCTCTCCCTTATCTTGTCTGATTTCTTTTGTAAATGACTTCAAATTTATGCATTTGACATGAATTTCAATTTTAGAATGTATCAATGATAAATTTTCTATGTGAGGAAACCAGAAAGACTGTGTAGTGGCACATGATTTTTTTTTTCAGTGTTCCTAATCAGGATGAGATAGGAAGTTTGCAGACATGGCTTCCTTTGGGCCACAGTGGGTTTTGTAGCTGGAGAGCCTGGGTGTGAGACTTGTGGCCTACAGGTGTCAGCTCTCACTTTGCTCTGTGCTCAAGTTCGCTTTGGTGATCTGCCAGGTGTTAGGGTTTCTCTGGAAGCTTTTACAAACATGTACTTGGTCTCTTCACCAACCAAGTAATCTCAAAGCTGAGCCCTTCAGCTCTGTCCAACGCCCTCTTCAGGCTCTGAGGTCGTAGCAAACTAGAGGCACCTTGACTGGCCTCTAGCATTGACACCTCGAATCACAGATTGCAATAGATTGAGCTTTAGGAACAGTATCACTGGGGCCACCAGTCACACAGATCTAGGATCTGGCCGACTCTTGCTTGGTGTGATGTCCCAGCCACACATTTGATTGGGTCGGGGGCTGGGGGAACCAGGAGCTCTGAGAGATGGACACAATTCAAGTGCCCATCCTGGTTCACTTTGTTTCTGCTTCCACAAGGCTGGAAAGGATTAGAGGCTTTCAGTAAGTCTCTTTAGAGTTAACTGCTAGCTGGGTGGGAAAATATAAAATTCAATTTACTATGCACACTCAACAAAAAAAGAACAGATTACAAGTGATCAGAGATGCATTGACGTCATTAGAATGGATAATCATGTTTGCACATTCAGAAAAGTTTTTGGCATGTTCTGTAAAATCTGTGAACTATTGATCATGTTATGTGTCATTGCAGAATTGACCTAAAGGGCCAGAGCAATAGCATAGCAGTAGGGCGTTTGCCTTGCACTTGGCCGACCCGGGACACACCCGGGTTCGATTCCTGGCATCCCATATGTTCCCCCCAGCCTGCCAGGAGCAATTTCTGAGCCTGCCAGGAGTAATCCCTGAGCGCCTCTGGGTGTGACCCAAAACAACAACAAAAAAGATCCAAAACAAAAGCAAAATTGATCTAAGAGCTACATGAAAAATGAGAGAAACAAAAATGCTAGAACTCCACAGTCTGACAGTGTTAGAAAGCGAACAAGATAGCCAGGACTTAAGGCTTCAAAAATTCTTGAGAAGAGGTAAAATTCTTAGGTAATGGGAGTCCAGCTTTCCTCTGCTTCTACTGAGAAGGTTTCTAATCTGTAAGTGTATGTGGGGAAAATAGAGAACCTGAGCTAATAAGTTTTTGGCTCTTGTGTAGCTGGTGACTTTGTTGCTATGCAGAGAGCTGACCATAGAGGGACCAAAAGCTCATATAGAAAGAATAGACAGAAGGAATAGGCCACCCGGGACAGTCTGAGAGAGTTGCCAGTTTCCAAGTAAACTAGTTTGGGAATAGTCAAGCAGGAAATAATGGCCAAGAGACCCAAGAGCTAACTAGACCTGTGTCATCTGTATCATATTGGAGAGATGAAATATGGAAGAATGGAAGTGTTTTTCAGCTTGGACTTTTGTATTGGGTCCAATAGATAAGGGGGCGAGTAGGGGTGTGCAGACAGCATTAGAGGAGGAAAATGGACACTGTTGAAGGAATTGGTGTGGAAACACTGTATTCCTGAAATGTAATCATGAATAACTTTGTAACTATATGATGACTTTTAGAAAAAAAGGACTGAAATAGTTCAAAGCTTGGAAATTCAACCTTGAGAAAGCCTGAGCTGATTAGACAAAGGATATTGCTTCATTAAACCACCTCCCAGTAGCTTAAAAAGTCTCCTTATGTTTTTATATAAAATGTTGCCTATAATTCTATATTATCAAATCTACCTTGAGATAGGACCAGTAGAAAAAACAGAAGCTAGAAACAGATCCTCAGCTAAACTGGATGTTGCATGGTTAGGTGCTGGGTATAAAATAATTATAAATGTTTTCAAAGTTTGAAAGCCAATCGATCTTTTGGAAAAGATAAATGATACAGAAAAATTCAGACCAATATTCTTTTTCATGATCATAGAATTTATAAGTCTGCCCAAGATGATAGCAAGTCATATACAACAGTGTACAGAAGGAAAATATAATCCAGTTGGATTTATACCAGGAATATGTCTAATAGTTGCAAATAAAGAGTGTGACTTACCCCAGGAACAAAATGAAAGAGGATATATACACTGGAGTTCTACAGAAACCATCTGGCAAAATGTAGCATTGATTAATGTTAAAAACAGAAAGAAGGGACCGGAGAGATAGCATGGAGGTAGGGCTTTTGCCTTGCATGCAGAAGGACGTTGGTTCAAATCCGGGCATCCCATATGGTTCCCCGAGCCTGCCAGGAGCGATTTCTGAGCATAGAGCCAGCCAGGAGTAACCCCTGAGCGCTGATGGGTGTGACCCAAAAACCAAAACCAAAAAAACAAAACAAAAAAAAAACAGAAGGAAAATACCTTAAGTTTTAATCAAGTACCTGTAGGGCCTGAGAAATAGTACAGTTGGTAAGGCACTTGCCTTGCACACGACTGACCGGGGTTTGATTCCAGGTACCTTACATGATTTCTTGAGCACCACCAAGTATGACCCAAACCATACACTCACCCCCTCCCAAAGTAAAAATGTTGTGTTCATATTTAAGCTACCACAGGCTGAATCGGACAGTGAATAGAAATGTTTTTTTCGACGAAAATATTTAAACATTATTGGGGGGGGGTATTGTCTTGATTTGGTTTCTGTTTTGGGGTCAAACATAGCAGTGCTCAAGGCACACTCCTGACTCTGTGCTCAGGGATCATGCCTGGCATGCTCTGAAGATCATAAGGGAATTGAATCCAGTTTAGCTCCATGCAAAGCAAACATCTTACCCACTGTGCTATGTCTCCAACCCTGTAAACATTATTGAGAGAAATGAAAGTTTCACATAGACAAAGGGACATAGGCAGAGGAACATACTGTGTTAATGCATTGTAAGGTAGAATGTTGTAAAGTTGTGTTTCTCTTCAGAATTTGCTCTCAGAGAGCCTATGCAATCTTGGTGAAAATTCCAGCTATCTTTTGCGGCAAATAGACCAGTTCTTCAAATAGTACCCAAAAAAGTAGCCAACATAATAATGAAAAAGAGTACTAGAAACTGGCACTATTATTTAACAATTATTCTAAAACTACAGAAAATTAAGACAATGATAATGGCAGAGGCAGGACTAAGTGAAGCAGAAAAGTGAATTCCGAATCTAGCAAGAAAGCATCTATTCCTCTCACAGGAGGCAAAAGAATGATCTTTCCAATCAACACTATTTAGTCTCTTGGAAAGCCTTTTGGAAACAAAGGAATCTTGACTTCTACCTCTCACTGATACCATCAGATCAAGTCCGGATAGACGTTAAATGTGAAGAACGTTAAACCTGCATATGTTTGCATATGGCATATCTTTGCGGCATTGATGTTGGTTAGCATTTCTTAGGACACTGAAAGCTCTAACCATCAACAGAAAGATGGATGTGTCGGATTTTATTAAAACTAAGAACATTCGATCATCACAAAATATCATTCAAAGTGTAATAAGACAAGTTGCAGAATGAGAGAATAGGCTTGTAATACATCTGTTCAATACAGGGCTTAGATACAGACTATGTAAGAAAGACTCCTATAAAGAAGTAAGAGAAAAAGTACATAACCCACTACATACAAAAGAGAGTAAAAACATTAATCAAGGGGCCGGAGAGATAGCATGGAGGTAAGGCATTTGCCTTGCATGCAGAAGGTCAGTGGTTCGAATCCCGGCATCCCATAGAGTTCTCCGAGCCTGCCAGGAGAGATTTCTGAGTGTAGAGCCAGGAATAACCCCTGAGTGCTGCTGGGTGTGACCCAAAAACAAAAACAAAAACTAAAAACAATAAAAAATATATACCTAAAAGGTCAGTGTGTTTATTAAATGGTGTTTTTATCTCATTCTTTATCAGAAAAATGAAAATTAAGACCCCAGTAAGACACATGTAGACATCCATCACTATATATTTTTTAATCATATCAAGTGTCAATGAGGATCAAGCATAATCAGGAAATTTCATAGAATGCTAAGTAGACATAAACCAGTTCAACTGCTTCGGAAAATTGGCAATGTATACTCTATTTGAACATGTATGGTCATGCACTGCTTCACAATGGGTGTATGGCCTGAGAAATGCAACATTAGGCACTTTCATCATCGTGTGAATATTGTAGACTACAATTACACAGAGGTCAATGCTGTGACCTCCTGCACACCTAGGCTTTATGGTGTGACCGGTTGGGGCCATTATCTTACACGGTTTGTTGAACAGAATGTTAAGTAGTACATAACTGTACATTGTTTACAGCTCAGCGGTTTTCATCCAGATAAATATACAGAATATGTGTGCATAGGTGCCCCAAACATAGCCTGAAGAATATTCAAGGTAGCTTAATTCTTAAGATCAAAAGTATTTGAAGCCCAGCAAGCATATATGGGCCACACTGTTTAAATACATTGTGTTTTAGTCACTGTTGGGTTACTGAATAGCCATGAAAATAAATCCAGAGAAAAATAATTAACAATATTACACAGTGTTGACCCTCAGTATCCACATATAATAGAATCATAAGAATGATCTCATTTCTGTAAACCTCATAAAAGAGAAATTAATCTTGTAATAAAAGTTAGGATGGTGGAGTAGAGTTAGTGAACAGGCACCTATTACATTTTGAGAAGGAAATAATAATTTTCTGTCTGGTCTGCATGTTAATGACATATTGTGTTCACTGTTGGAACAATTGTTAAATATATATTTAATTTGTCCACTTTTCTCCTTGTGTGGTATACTTTGGCCAGAAAACAAAACAACACAAACACAAAATAGGCCAAAAGGAATTATACCATGAAACTTGTGGCTTTTATTTCCCTGGGTGACATTTGTGCATCCATGTATGTGTGTGCAGCATAATGCCTGTATAAAGGCAGGGAAAACCCTTATTTACAGATGTGAAAATCCGTACCTGCAAGTGAAAAGGTGCCATCATTTCTCATTCTGGAATTTCAGACTGGGGTACCCTAAGCCATTGTTTTGGACTGCTCAAATGTTATTTCTTTCTTTCCCTAACCAGGCCCTCAAAAGTACCTTAGGCTTTCCACTGATTCGGTTTGAAGACGCGGTGATCAATCTGGACCCCTTCACTCGAGTGCATCCCTATGAGACCAAGGAGTTCATCATCAACGACATCCTAAAACACTTCCAGGAGGTGAGCTTCTTGGGGAGAACTTAGGGGCTGGCGCAGAGGCACAATGTTGGTTTCACTCATTTGCAATTTCTGGGGTTTTTGGTTTTGTTTTTTGGTTTTGGGGCCATACCTGGTGGTGTTCAGAGTTACTCCTGGCTCTGGGCTCAGGGGACCATATGGGATGCCGACATTGAACCCTGATCTGTCCCAGTCAGCCACGTGCAAGGCAAATGCCCTACTGCTGTGCTATCACTCCGGTCCTCATTTGTGATTTCCATTTTGCAGGCCTTCCTGTTGGGAACCCAGCTGAATCTTTCAGCTCTGCTTGTTGTTCTGGGTCAGGTCATGCCCCACGAACCCAGACACATGAAAATCCTGAAACGGTGCATGTGATTTATGAGCTGTTAGCCGGGTCCCTCTGTTCTGGTCTCAGGGGCTTCCACTAGATGAGTCACTCTGCTCAATTTACTTCTGTTTAATCGATGCGTTAATGATAACACAAAATACCGTGAACTCTTCAACAGCCACATGGGTGTTCTTGGCGCCTATCTGCCCTAGAGTTGAACCTAAAAAAAAAAAGCCTTTTTTTTTTCAATCAAGTTATACATTTTTCATTTGTATTTACTATCTGAACCGCAAAGATCAAGATCTATAACCAAGGCATATTCTTCAATGAGTGTACAGGTCCAATTTGTAGAAAATTGATGAGTTTCCAAGTTAAAAACATGGCCTATTCTTGTTTCTGCTTTACTCTCCCTCTTTCTTCCTGTTTCTTCTTTGCTTTCCTCTTGGTTGTTGGAATCGATCTTTCCAGTGATCTGAAAGGAGAGTGGGTGGGAGGAACCACCGAGTGCCACAACGGGGTACCGGAGCACAGAGTGGGGCCTCATGGACTCATGAGGACTGCAAGCAGGAACAATGCCACCTGCACATATCCCTTCTCCCTTTCCCCTGGAGCCAAGTAACTTCACCCTCAGAGTAGCCAGGTATAGGAGAGTGTACTGGGTGTACAAATAAATACCAGCAAAGAGTCTCAGAGCTACTCTAATTCTCCTAAATGAAGAAGTATTGGTAGAAGGTTGAGACACTCATGAAGCAGCAGGAGCTTTTCGGGTAACTGGTAAGAGTAAAATTAATTGTCGAGGGCCGGAGAGATATTACAATGGGTAGGGCCATTGCCTTGCATGTGACCAATCTGGGTTCAATCCCTAGTACCTCATATGGTCTTCTGAGCTGTGCCAGAAGTGATCCCTAAGTGTAGAGCTAGAAGTTGCCCTGAGCATTGCTGAGTGTGTCCCGAAAATAATACAAGAAAGTTATTGTTGGTATTAAGGACAAGATAAGTTTCCAACCACGTTTTGGGGAACACCCTACAACTCTAACCAGGTGTTGTTTTCCTTTGTTCCTTCCTTTCTTCCACTCTGACAGGAGCTCCTCAGCCAGGCAGCTCGGATCCTGGGCTCAGTCGACTTTCTCGGTAACCCCATGGGGCTTTTGAACGATGTTTCTGAAGGGGTGACTGGACTGATCAAGTATGGCAATGTCGGGGGCCTGATCAGAAACGTTACACACGGAGTGTCCAACTCTGCTGCCAAGGTAAGAGGAGAGGCAGGACCCAGTGGGATCTGCCCCACGAAGGCTCTGTCCCTCTACCGCTGTGATGCCAGGCATCGCCCTGGAACCCTGCCTTCCACTTACCTCAGAAAACCTTACTACTTCTCTCTGTGGCCACTGCCTTTATCTGGGTTTGCTCATCCCTTCCCTGGGGCGCTGTGGTCGCCTCGTGTCCCTGAAGTTCACCACATCTTTCACCATACGAAAATGAACTTGCCTTTTTAAACAGAAGCCTTCATCATGCTGCCCCTTGATCTAAAGTTGGCTGGTTTTTAATTTTTTATTAAGCTGCTGTGATTTACAAAGTTTATCATGATGGTGTTGATTCAGGTACACAGAGTTATTACACCACCATTTTCACTACCAGTGAGTGTCCCCTCCCTCCACCATCTCCAAGTACCCTTCCCCACCCTCACTCTGCTCCCCATAGAAAGAATATAACATTAATTTCCTTAAAACCAGCTGCTTACTGTTGCCCACCGCTTTGAGGATCAAATAAGTAGGAAAAAGGTGCTTCATGGTAGGAAAATATCCCCATCACCTCCTGGCTCCTGTTGTCTGGTTGGCTTTTCTCTTTGCTGGCCTCTTGCTGGGTGGATCCTGGTTAGTCACTGTCCGTTTTTTGGCAGGAGTTGGTGTTGTGTGTGAAGCAGTAAAAGGTGAAGGTAGGGAAGGTTGTTTGCTCTCTGGCAATTCTTGAAAGGTCACCGCACTGCCCCATCAATCTCTTGTCAGCTTAGCGAGTATTTCTCCTCCAGTGACCTTCCCACCACAAAAGGAGTTGGTCTGATCAGGCTCCTATGTGCTCTGCTCTTTCCTACAGAGCAGGTGGACGTGTGGTGCACTTGTGCTATGGGCCCCTCAAATGCAAAACAGTGGAGTTACAGAACATTTCAGTATTGCACCCTGGGTCCTAGGCTGTGAGTGCTGGGATTTGATCATCATTTCCAAATGATAATTCTAGAAATGAGTACTTTCAGGGGCCCAGTTTCTCGGGGCACTTTGTTTTGGAAACTGGCTTGACTGGTGAGTCAAAGTGGGCTAAAGAGACTTGCTAAACCAGAATTTAGTAGCAGATTTCAAGTCAGAATCCAAGTACTCTCATTTCTTTTTTGTTTTGTTTTGTTTTTGGTCCACACCCAGCAGTGTTCATGGATTACTCTTGGCTTTGCACTCAGGAATTACTAGTGGTGATGTGTGGGGGACCATATGGGATGCTGGGAATTGAACCCCGGTCATTTACGTACATGGCAAATGTCTTCCTTGCTCCAACCTCCCGAGTACTCCTATTTCTGCTCTGAATAATTTCATCCTTCCCCTCATGGCAGCAATAGACATTCCAAGGTGGTGTGGCTTCCTCTCTTCTTCTACCTATCAACTCCCACATAAACAGATACTTACATAGTTCCTTGAGTTTCTTTAATTCAGTTCTAGCTACGATAGGAAAGTTGCCTTGTTTTGTGCCCTTAGGCTCAGCTTTACAAGTAAACGTGCTGGGGATTTACAGCACGTTTATAACACATGGAGGCTGCAGCACATGGGGAGATCGCACAGTGTTGAAAGTGTTTGTCTGCACGTGGCCAGACCCAGTTCAGTTGTCGCATCACATAGATCCCTGAGATTCACCAGGAGTGATCCCTTAGCACTGTGATGTGTGGCCCCCAAAACAAAACACTTTATACACAACTGACCCTGGGTAGGGTCTAAATTCCTACCACTAACTCCCTTTTACAGCTGCAAGAAGAAAAAGTTTGAACCAGGGAGATAACCCAGGGATCAGAATCCAGCCTTCCCTACAGAAAACCCCAAGCTCTGTCTCACCACTGCAGACCCTGAACTGCCCAGGGCAGTTGGACATCACTGGATGCCCCTTAGAAGAATTGGTGTGTCACTGATTTTTGTCTTGAACAATCCTGAATGTATTATAAAAATGGCTCCTTAGAGTTCTAAGATGAGAGAGCTTGTTCCTCTTGGCCATGGTGACTCCAGACCCAGGTCTGTCAGCTGCAGACCTGTTCAGGGTCTCTGTGACTCATTGTCCGAGGGTCCATTTTCTTGTTGTTTTGTGGGTTGAAGCTAAACCTTTCATGTTGCCTTGCGGGAATGTTTTGTTTGCTGTTCTGTTTAAAGAGGAGTTGAAGGAAGTGCAAATGACCACAATAATCAACTTTTGGCCCAGAGGAAGTGTTTCTTTAAAGAGGGGGCCCCCTTTCCAGTGGTTAAGGAAGGGGTCAGGGAGGCCAGTGAGCGTCACCCCAGCCAGCCACCCCACTGGACTGCAGAGACCAAATAAATGCCTTGGGAGGAGGGAGAAGCTGTAGAGGCTGCTTTTGAGTGGTAAATGTCTGTGTGCATTTTCCTTGAGCAAGGACCTAAGATTTTTATTGACTCAGAAATTTATGTTCCAGATGATCATAAACTCTCTTAGAGATATAGGGTTCTGCATTGGGGGTTCTGAGAGATGATTGTGAGGGTAACTGAGTTGTACAGCAGCTTTTTCTACCTTCAAATAATCTTTTTCTTCTGTTATCCTGAGGGTGGATTTCTTGGTAGCCTGAGGAGAATAGGTGATGATGATGCCCAAGGAATGAAAAGACTCAGTTGGTCGTGTCTTTAGAGCCCAGAGACACGGAGGATCAGCTGTCAGTCAGAGGTGCCAGCTTGTAGAGGAAGCCTCATGCCCCAGGGGTTTGGGGAGACATGGGTCTGAAAGCAAACTTCGACCCAGGAAATAATCACACACAGTTAAGGAGATAATACAGATTCAGAAACTTCCACTGAAAGCCTTCTGCTCCTAGCACTAAGACAGCAAGTAGAAAGTTGAGTAGTGGAATCCCCATTCTCCCATTTGTTTTTTTGGGTTTTTTTTGGGGGGGCACACTTGGATGGTTGTGCCCAGGCTTCCTGGCTTTATGCTCAGGAACCATGTGGAAGCTGTGTAAGGCAAGCTACCTGCTCCACTGTCTCTTCTGTCAACCCCACTTCATTTGTAATTGTTATTTATTGCATATAATGTTATTCGTATCAATGAGATATAACGAAGATTTGATCTGTGCTCCTTATTCCCATTTCTCTTAGTGTTCTAGTTTATCAGTGCCTGTAAGTCTGCTTAGCCTTCTTTCCTTCCTCCCTTCCTTCCTTTCCTTTCTTTTTACCTCCTTTCCTCCCTTCTTTCCCTCTTTCCATCTTCAAAAAGTAGTCCATGTTGTTTATCCCAAGTGATGGGATTTAGGGATTTGCCACCACTTTTTTGATCATCTCTTGCCTGGATCGTGGTGCGTGGGGGGTTTTGTTTTGTTGGCTGGTTTGCTTTGATTTTGGTTTCAGGGCCACATCCAGCAGTGCTCAGGGCTTACTCCTGGTTCTGTGCTCAGAGATAATTTCTTCTGAGCTCTGGGGACCATATGGGGTGCTGGGGATGAATCCAGGCCAGCCACATCAAGGAAAATGCTACACTATCTCTCCAGCTCTGGGTCTTGTTACTTTTTGCCTCTGTGTTTATGAATGCAAATATCTAAGTAATCTAAGTAATTTTAAATGGAAATTATTTTCATTATAGCCACTTGCTTGTGGAAACTGAAATCCATGGTTTATTCTTTTCTGCACGTTAATTTTACTGTTAACTGTTGCACTTGTGAAGTAGAAATGTATCTGCTATTAACTTTTTTAGCATTTTCTTCGTGGTATTTATTTCTACCAAGCCCAAAAATTCTAGCCAAATTTTATAAGTATCAATTATTGCCCAGAAATTTTTGGTCAGCTTTTAGTTATACATTTTATTCAGTGGCATTTGTTTGAAATAAACGTTTGTTTATTATGAATTGGCTAAAGACCAATATTCATTTGAGTAGGATAAGCCATAACTTCTTGAGAAAAGCCTAGGAACAAGGTTGAAATACCCCACTTTATTGTGTAACGCAGCAGTGTAGAATCCTTTATTGAATTCCAGTCTTGTTTTCTGTCTGCATGTTTTTCCTTTGTGTGTATGAAAGACAGTGGAGAATTTTAAAATTTTAATTATTGCTAACTTATCAGTAGCTTACTATAATTATCAAACACATGTATAAGTATATGCACATGTACATAATAATAATCTGGAGGTTGTGCCAAAAATTGAACCAGGGCAAGGTTGGCACTGTACCATTTTGCTAACCTGTACAGTCGCTGCCACATCAGCGTGTCATAAGCAGGCCCTTGGCAAATGGTGGTGGCCACAGTGACTCTTCTGTCTAGCTGGGCACAAACACCACTGTCTTCTTTATCTTCATCCAGTCCTTGGTGGTTGTAGACTCGGCTGCCCTTGGATATGTGCAACTGACCCTTGTCATGACCTGTGCATGGCCAGGGCAGACCCAGTAGGCCTGTCCCCCGGTGTAAAATAAAAATGGAGTCCAAGAGAGAAAAGGGAACTGGCGCCAGGCCAGCCGCTAAGTGCAGGGCCCATGCTTGACCTTCCCCCACTGATGTCTCAATGCATAACTGCATTTACACGTGTGAGGTTTTAGGAATCTCTGCATTTATTCTAGGCAGGCCTCTCTCTTTGTATACTAAGGAACAAAAAGTAAAAAAGAGAAAGGTCTGTCTAGTCTCAATATGGGCTTTGTAATTTTTGGGGGGTGGTGGTGGTGGTGGTGAGACAAGTAGTTTAGTGGGAAAACCAGCTGGACCCTTTGATACTGATTTTCTGTTTTGGAGGGCTCTGTGATACAGTTTCCTCCATTCCAAGAGCACCTTTCCCCTCCTTGTGTCCCAAAATGAACCCAGATGGGGAGAGAGCAAGCATCCAGAGGACTCTGTCTTTGGGCTTGCCTTGAAGGCAGTACACCCTTGGCCTCTTCTCTCACAGGGCCCGGGTGTGGGTCAGCTGCCTTGTAAGAAACAGCAATGGTTTGTATTAGTTTTGAGGAGGGTGCGTATGATTACGTTAGGGTTAAAGGAACCCGAAAGCCCTCCTTCTCCCAGCACAAGTTTGATCTTTGCACAAAAGCATGAACCAAGGGCCTGCCTGCCTGGACTCTGAAGGGAAAAGGCAACTTACAGCATGTGTCTGTTTTTGCCATTATGTGTGTCTGCTCTGTTTTATAGTTGATCTGATTATCCTCATAATAGCTTTTCCATGTACCTGTAAGAAAGTTATAGGTGAACGCCTCCTTAGAAGTGTGGGGCTGTTCATGTATTTAAGTTGGCACCATCCTCTAAGCTAAATGAAGTTCACTTCAGACTGTGAGCTGTCTAGAGAATGCTGAGTTTTCTATTTTCAAAAAGACTTTAATCCACAGCAAGTCACCCATGGGATTTCATTTGCAGCTGAAAGAAGGTACCTTCACATTGTGTGCAGAGAAAGGACTCTAATTTTTGAAAGAAGCACTTTTCTTCTGTTCTCTTTTTTTTTTTTTTTTGTTCTCACTTCCCCTCTTCTTTATTCTGTTTTGATAACTGACACAATTCCCCGAGTGTGAGTTCTTTTTTATTTAGAGGCCATTGTAGATGCAGATGACCCCTCCTTACCCCTCTGACCTTGATCATGTCCCAGCTCACTAGAGCCTCAGAGTTGGGTCAGGAAAGGGAAGTCCCTGAGTGGACTCAGGGTCAAAAATTCCCAAACAGTCTTCACCCCTCCTCCTCAGCAGCTTTTGCTCAGGAAGGAGTTTGTGGATAGGGTTCAGTGGTCTGCCTTGGACCTGCATCAGGTCTCTCTGTGGCCATTAGTCTTAGGAACAGGAATGACCCTACTGAGACTGTGGTGAAGCAATGACACTGGAGTCTTTTGCGTGTGTGTCTCCTCCAAGTGGTAGCTCAGTCGTGGGCAGGCCCATCAGCTCACCTGAGAGCCTCAGGTCTCTGGGGTGCATGTCTTCTTGGGTCATGTGCTCTGAGAAAGAGGCTCGGCTGCTAAGATTGAGACAGGAAATATGTGTCCCCCAATTACGGTCTGGTCTTCTACCCTGGTGTAAACCTGGGCAGCAAGAGAAGAATGTTGAGGCTTTTTCAGGTGGCTGCAAACCCCAGGGGTGGGCAGGGCACCCTCTCTGGCTTTAGTATTTATCTTTAAAAGAGGGAAAAGCTTGGAGCAGGCTGCAGGTACTTACTCCCAAACTCAGTTCATGTTCGGGTCAGATAGGATGTGCCTTGTGGAGCTGAGGCCTTTCTACTATGTGCCCAAACAGTCATTTGCCCCCGAACATGGATTTGAGATTGTAATTACCTTAAGCCATTTCCTGAACTCACTACTTTAAATATTTCTAAGGAGCTAAGATGTCATTTAAAATAATACTTGGTTTTCCTGATCGAGTACACAAAATCAGGGATTGCTTGCTTTCCAGTCACTCATTTCTTTCCCACTCACCGCCCTTCATCTCTAGCTCAGCTCTGCAGTTTACAGGAACATTTGCCTCAGGTTCAGGTGCCAGACTGGGTTTTTCTACCCATTGATATTTATTTTGCTTATGTTTTTTGTTTGCTTATTTGTTTTTTGTTTGTTGTTGTTTGTCTGGAAACCATACCTGGCGGCACTTAGGGGTTACTCCTGGCTCTACCCTCAGGAATTGCTTGCTCCTGGCAGGCTTGGGATCCTATGGGATGCCGGGGTTCGAACCCTGCTTACCCGTTTTCGTGGCAAACTTCCCGCTGTGCTGTTGCTCAGGCCTTTTGAGCCAGCGATGGTCATTGTGTGTTGTTGTTTCGGGGAGAGCTATGCTTGATCCTATTGGTCTGCTCTGAGATTTGCTTCTCGGAAGAGAAGATAAATCAGTTGAAAACCCCTTTAGAGTCATGCTGGATTCTTCCTTGGCTGTGATATTCTTTAGGTGACCAATTTGTGGTCTCCAGGAGAAATCGTGTGATGAGATGAGTTCTGTGAGCTGAACATTTAGGAAAGGGTATGGGGGTGATGTCAGACTTCTGTCATGGCGTTACATAAAGTTATTTCTCAGTGTTGTGGATAAGGGCAAATCTTTCCTAAGAGAGACTGTAGAAGAAAAGGGACTTCCAGAAGGGGTAGAGTTCTCCTTTCTCTTGGCCCCACATCTCCAGGGTTAACTCTCAAAGGGTGAGGAAGCTGGTGGTACCAACAGCCCCTGAGTAAGAGAGAGCAGGTTCCACACTTGCCCCCAGCCCAGTATCCCAACGAGAAGGGTACTTTCTCTTCTTCTTTCCTCGTAATCATGGGGAAGCCTGCCGGAACAAGGCTTTGGTTGGTTATTTTTTCTCTAGAACAAGCCATTTCTGGAGCAAGGAAGTTCCCTGGGTAGGCGCGAGAAGAGAGTGGAAATGAGCTCAAAGCTCAAAGCTCCAAATAGGGAAAGTAACACAACGCCACTGTGGAGAAGGCCAACAGTCAGGTGTGTGATCATTGCCTCCTGTGTGCTCTGCCCAGTGACTGCCACCCTTTACTCTCTCTTGCCTCTCTGCTTTGGAATGTTGTTTTTCTAAGACACAAGCAAGTGCCCTCTGTGAATACCCAGGGCACTTGTGATCTGATTCTGCCATAGGGAACACATTTCCCCTCCAGTTAAGACCAGTTGTGTACTTGTCCCAGACATGCACCCAGCAGATTCTTATCATTCTCCCACAGGGGCTGGATGCTGCAGGCAGGATAGTAGAATTATGTATTTTTCCCTTGCTTTTTGGGCCACATCCGGTGTCACTCATGAGTTACTCCTGGCTATTCAGTCAGAAATTGCTCCTGTCTTGGGGGACCATATGGGACACCGGGGGATTGAACCCCAGTTTGTCCTAGGTTAGTACATGCAAGGCACACGCCCTACCGTTTGCGCCATCGCTCCGGCCCCTAGATTTTATTTTTAAAGGACATGAAACTAATGATCATAATAAAAAGAGAATAATGATGGTTCTTTGGTTCTCTGGAAACTCTTTGCAGTCCAGGAGAGGAAAAAACAGCTGATTCTCTTCCCAGGCAGTGAATTGGGCTCCACAGAAGGTGGGATCGGATTGTCTGCTCACTCACTGCAGCCCGTTGTTGGTTTGATGCCCCATGAATGGCCCATACCTGGCTAGTCGTCATGCTTTACCCATTTCCACCATAGCTGTCAATGTGGTCCATATGCATGGAGCTGGGCCCTCTGGTTCCTCAGTAGCGTTTTCCAGGGAATATTTAGGAATAAAAAAATCCCTGATGGATTGTTTTGTCTATTGTTTTAGCCACTTCCTTCTTTCCTTCCGTTTATTGTTGTGATGTTGGAGGGTCAGGGACTCAGTCGCAGTGTTGTCGGGAGCCATGCAGTCATGAGTTGCGGTGTTCACATACACTTGGTTGCCATGTGCCACACTCTATTGTGTCACCAGAGTGGCACTTGGTGTGTGTGGGGACTGACCACATGGCCACATGAACTATTCTGGGCTCTATCATTTACTTTTTTTTTTTTAACATGTGAAATAGACAGTCCCTTTGAAAATTTCGATTGCTTTTTTGCCTAACATATTTCTATGATCCCCAGTCATGCTCTGTGTTTAGAAATGCTGATTGGAAAAGGCATTTGCCTGTGGGGCTTGTTTCTTCTGTCCTCACCTCCCATCACCCAGTCGAGGCCGCAGACCTGTCTAAAAGGAGTCTGGCCTGGGCCCTGTTCAACGTAGTAGGAAGCCTTGGGAGGCTGTTACAGGGAAAGGGGGAAGCCCATTCCCTCTACATCTAATGAATTAAAATAATATTTATGAAAAGCAACTGTTTGCTTTATAGAGGAGAATGTTTAAGTAAATATTTCCTGCAAGTTACTGAACTTGCAAAACAACACATTAGTGTGGAAGCAGTAACTTCCAGTATTTTCAGTGAGATGAAAATTAAGCAGAACATGCTTCCCCCCAAGCAGGCTTTGATTTCAGCTTTGCTGCCTCTGTAAGGGTCCAGAGTAAGCAGGACTGTGGCCAGCAGGATCCTTTTCTCTTTATCGTTAACTTGAAAATTGGTGAGGATGACGTCAAAGTTAGTGATAGAACAAGAACTTCTAAGACCAGAGTGATAGCGCAGCAGTAAGGGCTTTTTTGTCTTGCACACAGCCAAACCAGGTTTGACCCCCAGCATCCCATATGGTCCCCCTAGCCTACAAAGAGTAGGCCTGCGCTCCGAGTAGGCCTAACCTCAGAGCCAACAGTAACCCCTGAGTGTCACTTGGGTATGTCCCAAAAGCCAGAAAAAGAAAGAAAGAGAGGAAGAGAAGAGCTGAGCTGAGCCTCTGATGGCTCCTGGTAGCTTCATAGAATCAGTCATCTTTGTAGCACACTGTTATATTTGGTCTGTACAGATGTATTTTTTTTGTTTTGTTTTTTGTTTTTGGGCCACACCCGGCATTGCTCAGGGGTTACTCCTGGCTGTCTGCTCAGAAACAGCTCCTGGCAGGCACGGGGGACCATATGGGACACCGGGATTCGAACCAACCACCTTCGGTCCTGAATCTGCTGCTTGCAAGCAGCAAATGCCGCTGTGCTATCTCTCCAGGCCCGTATTTTTTAAGGGTTGCAAATTCTAATTCCACCTGCCAGAAGGGAAAGTTGAGTCACAACAAAGGAAAATTGCTCTTGTAGAGCCCAGCAAGGACCTTAAAGAAGATGAGGACCTTGGTGCCTGACATTTTCGCTCTTTCCCACAGTCCCCAGACACATTCAAGAAAGCTCCTTTCTCTAGAAATACAGGCACATTCACACCAGAGAGCTTACTTGACTTCGTAGCCTCTCACATGTCATAGTCAGTCTGTCTGTCTGTCTCTCATGGGAGAGGGGTATTGTGTGGTTGAAGTCACACTTAGCTGTGCTCAGACTTTCTCCTGACTCTATGCTTGGTGGTCATTCCTGGTGGTGCTTAGGAAGCCATCTGGGGCCCCACGGATGGAGTCAGGATCCGCCATGTGCTAGGCCCCTTACCCCATTTGTCCTCCCCAGCCCCGGGTACGTCGCTTTTAGTGATGGAAAATTCAGGCACACCCATGAAATAATTACATCAGACTCATGCAGTTAAGGTTGGCACCAAGGATGGTCACCAGGCCTCTCGCTCCAGTAGAGACCCAGAAACAGTTGTGTCTTACTCCCAAAGAGGGCCTTTCTTCCTGGGCACTCATGGCACCTTGTGTGAATGATGCCCAGTTGCAAAACACTGAACTAGCTATGGCAGACTCATCCTACAGTCAAATGGGGATGCAGCACAGCATGGCAAAGCATAGATAAGCTTTCCCCTGGCATATGAAAATGCAACCTGGTCGCCTGATTTGTGCCCTGACATTTCTGCAAGTAAAGACTGCTGCAGCATCCTGGTTTAAAAGTCACTTGGCAAAGTAAATTGAGGTGTCTCGATGAGTCAGTCCTCTGGTAAGAGAAAAATGCTCTGAACCAAACCCACTATTTCTTTTAGAAGATGCACCAGAGAAGCCTGGTTTTATCTCCAACACCCCAGAAGGTCCCCTCATATCCACTAGGAGTAATTCCTGAGCACAGAGCCAGGAGTAATCCCTGAGTATTGCCAAGTATATACCCTCCCCCCAAAATAATAGCAAATAGTGTTTAACTTCAGAATTTAAAAATAAAAATTAGATTCTTGGAGCCAGAGTTACAGAACCGCAGATAGGGTATTTTCTTTGCCTGCGGCCTATTCAGCTTTGATTCTCGGCATCCTGTATGGTCCCCTGAGCCTCCTGCCAGGAGTAATTTCTGAGCACTGAGCCAGGAGTAACTGCTGACCTCTGCCGAGTGTGGCCCCAGAAAACGAAAACAAAGAAGTGTCCCTGGCTGTCCTGGGTTTATCTGTGAGTGGCTGGTCTCAACTGTGGCCATCAGGTTTCATTCCCAGCTCGGATGAGGCCACCTGCGCCTCTGAGGTCTCTGCTGTCCCGCCACCGCTGGCCAGCAAGCCGGAAGGAACTTGGTTCTAAGAACACTTTGATCTGAACTTGCGCCTTTTCCGAATCCTCCTCCAGAGGGAAGCTGTTTTCTCCCCAGCTCCTGGCCCTGGGTAAGGGGCCATGTAGAGCCACTCTCGAGGGCCCAGCTAAAGAGGCCACATGCCCATGGGTGTATGTGGGAGGGGGGTGCTGGCCACTTTGTACTCTGGCACTCTGAACCCCACGGGCCAAATGGTGGCTTTGGCTTGGCCCTCCTTTCATCTGGGTAAAGCGCCCCCCCCTCTGCCCGGCTCCCAGTCCTCCTCGGGCTTCAGGCCCGGAATCCGGCCACAGAGCTGCTGCACCATAGGCCTGAGGGAGCAAGATCGCAAAGAGTTAACACTTTTGCCTTTTCGGAAAGTTATCTGTGCGGAGTATTAGTTGTTTAATAAAGCGTGCCTGCCCTCCCGGTGAACCCGCCAGTGACTCTGCAGCTGGGGTCATTCCAAGTTCACGCGGTGGACTTTTGACTGCCTTCTGTGTCTGTGAAAACAGCCGGCAGCTCCTGCGGGGATCATTCATTCAGGCCTGTAACACAAAACTATTGCCAATGGGCACCTGCTGGGGCGGCTTCCCAGGAGGGCCGAGAGGGGAGATACCAGACTCCTCGGGCATCTGTGGAGATAAGCTCCGCTGGGCGCCCGCTGGGAGCCGCTGATCCCTGAGCTTGGGCCGGCCTGGCCAACAGGCTGGTGTCAGAATGGATTAGGGAGCCTGCTTTGGATAGGACGTGAGCTAATTAAAGACCCTTTACAAAGAAGAGGGCAGCAGCAGGGGAGAGAGCGGATAAGAGGTTTTAAGCACATTCCCCCCAAATCCTAGATTTCCAGTATCTTCCTCATTACCCATATTCTTGTCCCTTGAAACAGAGTATGAAGATTTGCTTCTTGTTTTGTTTTGTTTTGTTTTGTTTTGTTTTAGGGCTACATCCTGCAGTACTCAGGGGTTACTCTTGGCTCTGTGCTTAGGGGACCATATGGAATGCTGGGGATTGAACGCCGATCAGCCATGTGCAAGGCAAACGCCCTACCCACTGTACTTTCTATCCAGCCCCAGATGTGGTCCTTTTCCTGTTGCACTCAGTGCTTTCCTGCTTCCCTGCTGAGTGAGTGGCAGTGTGGTGTGGGGCTGAACCCACCATTGCTGCTTCCTAGCACACTGAACTTCCCTGCTCTGTTGTTTGAGCTTTTGTATCCCCCCCCCAGCCTTTCCCCACGCAGCAGTCCACCAACTTATTTGCAGGCTTCCAGAATTTTCAGTCTCTGGTATTTACTTAATCGCCCTGATAAGGAAACATTTCTTGAAAACAGTTTTGTTCACACACAACCCGGGGCCTTTATCATTTCTGATACCTCACACATAAGCCTGCGTGGAAAGGAACATTTAGGCTAATCTCCTACATGGTTACAATCCTAGGAAATTCCAATCAGAGCCTCCCAGGCTCGTTTCCTTCACTCTGCCCTGCTGTGGAGCTGGCCCTGTGCAGTGCAGATAAGGACTAATAACAATGTTAACGCTGTATTTCCTTGCCTTTTGTCTCCTGCAGTTTGTGCCCAGAGCTCATCCCGGCCCCTGTCCCTACCTTGCAGTTTGTAATAAATAGATTGTTCTGCTGTTAGTCCTTGTGGTGGGCCGGTGTTTTCTGTTTTTCACATGTTCATACGTGTCCCACTGGCCCCTGTATTGCTCTGTGGGGAACACAGACATGACTAAGCGTGCAGTCAAAGGGAGATCGAGCCTCTAGCTGTGTTTGCCTCATGCTTCCCCAGGTGACTTGACAGTGGGAGTCTGCACACACATTGAGTACTTTGTCTTCACAGGCATCACCAGAGTGTGAGTCCCTATTCACCCAGGCAGACATTGGCACTCTCCATATTGTGGGCACTAGCGTGTCACTTCCCAAGGTCCTAAAGGGTCTCAGTGCTGCCAGCTCACCTTCGGCCAGCTTCATCCTCGGGCCCTTCTCAGCATTCTGTCTGTGGGAATCTGGAGCGCAGAGACTGAGTTCAAGTCCTCTCCCGGGTGCCCGCTTCATGGCGTTCGCTCCTTGCTGCTCTTGGCACCTGGTGAAGAAGCAGGGAATGTTCTCACTCAGCTCAGGACTCGGTGGAGGCCTTTTAGCTTTTTCTAACTCCATGCCTGGGTTTACAAATAGTGGGTTCACAACTGTGGGCGGGTGAACCCAGAATGAACAAGTCATTGTGAAGATGACGTGAAGAAGACCCAGTTCTTTCCCACTCAGTGTTCTGGTCCAGCAGGCAGAAGGTCCTGACCCAGACTCAGAAACACCCCAGATGCGAGGCCTGGCGCCTCTGCCTGTCCAGGAGGGACTCTAAAGGAGGGGCCGCCTGTGAAGAACCCAGTGAAGAAGCCCTAGGCTGAGGCCAGAAACACCAGTGCCACATCCCCGAGCTGCCTTGTTGACAGGAAGTGGGTGAGGACGGAGGGGTTCAGGGGTATGGGGCGACAGTTTGGGGAGGAGACCCCCACAGTTAGATGAGCAGGTCATCAGGACAGGGGTCTCGTCATGTCATTGTCACCCAGTTCCATGACAAGACTGTCGTTTTCCCTCTCTCTCCCCTTCATAAGTGAATTTCTAGGGAAGAAGAGATTGGACTAGGCTTGTTGGATTTTGCTTGTGATCGACACATTGTTGTCAGCTTCTCCTCAACTACCTATGTATGTTAAGGGTCAACTTTTTGCAGATGTCTCTGCTGTGTGGGTGCAGTCATCATACCTTTCCACTTAGGGGCCTCTCTCTCTCTCTCTCTCTCTCTCTCTCTCTCTCTCTCTCTCTCTCTCTCTCTCTCATACACACACACACACACACACACACACACGCACACACACACATACATACCTCTAGACTCCCTAGAATCTCTAGACTCCTTAGAACTCACACTGACCTTTCTTACAGCAGTAACCTTGTGTGACAGAGTCATGGGCTGCCTCCGAACATCCTGCCACTTGGTTCCATTTGGATGTCACAGCAAAGTCGCCTCCCCTAGGCCCGTGACAGACAAGTTTCCTGTTGGAAGGTGGCTGATAGGCTTCACTAGACACTGCAGGACTAGGGCAGGGAGGGGGCTGTGGGGCTCTCTCTAAGAGGAGGTTTGCCTCTGAGCCCTAAACCAGGTTTAGGGATTAGTCTGACCAAGCCCATCTGATCTGTCCATTCAACTGTTCACCCTTTTGTCTTTTGTTGTTTATTTTTAGGGCCACACCTGCTGTGCTCAGGGCTTACTTTGGCTCCTAGTTTAGGGATTACTCCTGGTGGGGCTCAGAGGATCACAGGAGGTGCTGAGGCCAAACCCAGGTCAGCCACATGCAAGAAAAGCACCCTCCCCACTTTACTATCTCTGCAGCCCCTGCCCCCCATTCTTCTGTTGGTTTTTTTGTTTGGGGGCCACATCTTGTATCTCTCAAGGGTTACTTCTGGCTCTGCACTCAGAAATCACTCCTGGCAGGCTCGGGGACCTTAAGGGATACTTATTCGGGGATTGAACCCAGGTTGGCCGTACGCAGGGCAAACACTCTACCCCACTGTGCTACCATTCCAGCCCCTTCATTCTTCTGTTTGGACAGAGCTAAACTGGATGGGACTTAAGTTTGAGAGGGAAGGAAAAATACATCTTTACTTTTGGGGGGAGAAGGGTGGTCAGCGGCCATCTTCAGAGGTGCTCAAGGATTTTCTGTGGTGCCGGCCCCTTCTTTCTGTGCTCTGGCCCTGAGACCTGTTTGAGGTGAGCGAGGACCTCACCCAGCTCCTCACCCAGCGCCCGAATCTTGGCATTTGCTGCCTGTCCCCTAGGTCCGAAGACAGAGCCAATGTCCCAGAATCTGGAAATGTTTACCTACAGTTCAAATGTACATATTACAGTGCACTGTTATTTTAGAAATGGTTGTGTTCTTACCAGGGATTTTTGTCCTTTTCCACTTGGTGGGGTGACCCGGTTCTGCCTCCAGCACTCCCAGCTGTGAATGCTGTGAATGCCAGCTTTACCCTCTCTCTGGCAGATAGTCCTGTCAGAGAGAGGTGCCCCATCTTCCACCGAGGTCAGCCTCAGCTGGGCTGCTCTCTGCGCCACATAGACCACTACTGTATAGGTTTTAATTTGGCCTTTCTCTACTGGCACTTCTAGCTTTGTTTTCCTTTTTTTCCTCTTTTTTTTTTTTGGGGGGGGGTTTGGGTTTTGGGTTACACCCACCAGTGCTCAGGGATTCCTCCTGGCTCTACGCTCAGAAATGGCTCCTGGCAGGCTCGGGGACCATATGGGATGCTAGGATTCAAACCACTGACCTTCTGCATGCAAGGCAAACTCCCTACTTTCATGTTATCTCTTCAGCCCCAAGCTTTGTTTTCTTTTTTCTTAAATATTTCTTTCGGGGGATGGGGGGCTCAGAAGGCTTGGGGGCCACACTTGGTAGTTCTCAGTCAAGCAGGCCTGGGGTCCTGTTGTTGCTGGTGGAAGACTGGGCCTATGGTAGGAGAGAGTCCCTGGACCACACCCAGTAGGGCTGGGAGGCACCTGGGTTGCTCCTGGCCATGCACTGGGGACCTTGTGGTACAGGGATCAAACCAGGGTCAGCTGCCTGCACAACCCCATTGTCTCTCCCTTTGGCCTCGAGGCATGCTTTTCATGAAGTTAATTTTATTTTTAAACTGGTTTGTGGCTGAGGATATGACTAAGCGGCAGAGTACAGACTTCAAATTATGTGTGAGGTCCTGGGGTTGATCCCTGGCCCCCAGAACATCCCGAATAGCTGGACTGTTTTGAACCATACAGCACGTATCCTCTTTGCCCTTTTTTTTTGGTTTTTGGTTTTTGGGTCACACCTGGCAGCACTCAGGGGTTACTCCTGGCTCTATGCTCAGAAATCGCTCCTGGAAGGCTATGGGGACCATATGGGATTCGAACCACGGTCCTTGTCCTTCTGCATGCAAGGCAAACATCCTGCCTCTGTGCCATCTCTCCAGTCCCCCTCTTTGCCCTTTTTGATTTACTTGGTGTTGCATCTTGATATCCAGGCTGATGTACGTGACATCTATGTATACCTGAAGTGTATTCATTCCCGCTGCTATGTCATTCCCTATCATGGAAGGGCTCCCCCATTTTCTCACATGCTCTTTTAAGCATTAGGCTGTGCCTCCCTGGGAGGAATGTTGCTGCACATGTACATGTGTGTTTCTTGAGCACATATCTAGGTGTCTCTGTTACAGACCAGGAGCAGCGGGCCTAGGCCTGAGTGTTTCTGTCCTGGCCTGCCCCCCTTCATTCTTAGCTCTTCATACCTGGACTCCACCCAGGGTCCTTTTCCTTCTGCCCAAGAACTCCTCCTGTTTCCAGGACACAATGTCTCCTAGGTCTGAGAACAGAGCTAATGTCCCAGAGGCTGGAAATGTTTACCTATAAACCAAATATACATATTACAGTGTGTTATTATCTGAGAAATAGTTGTGTTCTTACCAGAGGCTTTTGTTTTTTTTTCCACTTGGTCTCCAGGCTATTCCCCTTTTCTTTTTTTTTTTTTTTGATTTTTGGGCCACACCCGGTGACGCTCAGGGGTTACTCCTGGCTATGCGCTCAGAAGTCGCTCCTGGCTTGGGGAACCATATGGGACGCCGGGGGATCGAACCATGGTCCGTCCAAGGCTAGCGCAGGCAAGGGAGGCACCTTACCTCTAGCGCCACCGCCCGGCCCCTGAGTGTTTTTTTGTTTTTTTGTTTTTTTTTGATTTTTGTCTATTCCCCTTTTCTGGAACCACCTTGGTTTACCCTGTCATTGTCATGGCTGTCTTGACTCAGTTTTGGAGTCTGGCTTCACAGTTCTCCCCTCCTTTGCTGCTGTCCTTCCTGTTGTTATCCCAGTCCCCTGGCAATATTGGTGTCGCTTTTCCAAGGTGTTGTGCCATCTTTTCAGATTCACATTCTGTCTGCTGTTTTTATATTTCACAGCAATCACATACATAGATTTGGGGGTGAGCCTGCTACAGAGGCATGGACCATTTTGAATTGGTAATTTGGTATCTCTCTTCTGGCCTGTGTCACTTCCGATCATGCTTCTGCCCCTGGTTCTTGTTTCCAATGATGACTCCACTTACACAGAAGGTGGACTTTGTGGAAACTGTTCCCAGTGGCTCAGGTTCTTGTCTGTTTTTCCTCCTGTTTCAGTGGGGCTATTTCCTGCTCACTTGTTTTCCAATTCACTAATCCTCTTTGGAGCTCTAGCCTGCTCTTTCATCCTTTCCTGAAATCTTCCTTTACCAGTTCCCTGGTAAGAATTGTTGCTTTCATGAACCTTGAAAATAATTATCATCATACTGTTTTCTATCCCTGTGTCTAGTTGGTCTAATGCTTGGCTCACAGAGGAGTGAGTGAGTGACCAGCCTAAGGTTTTTCTTTAGATTTTAGTTATTTTTTTGGAATATTTAATAATTTTTAGTGTTGGACACTACGGAAGAAAAGGTTCTGGATGATATATACGCTTTTTCTCCAGCTTTTGTATTTCTTTTTTTGTTTGTTTGCTTTTGGGCCACACCCAGCAGTGTGCAGGGGTTACTCCTGGTTCTGCACTCAGGAATTGCTTCTGGCTGTTTTGGGGTGCCATATGGGATGCTGGGGATTGAACTTGGGTTGGCACATTATAGAAAAACACCCTACCCACTGGACTATTACTCTGGCCCAGGGTTTGTATTTTTCCTTTCCTTCTTCAAGTGCTCCTTTCTTCAAGCTTCCCTCTTCACACACACACAGTCCCAAATTGGTGACTAGAATCTCCCAGAGGGGAGTGTGTGCCAGTAAGGAGCAGACCCTGTTCTTAGAGGAGACTCCTCAGGCAGGCCTCCTTTTGCCACAGATGGGCTGTAGAAAAGGACGGAGACAGGTGGTAAGACTAGACCAGCCTCAGCTCGTGATATCCTAACAGAGGCCTTTAAGGAAACTTTGTGCTAAGGGATCATTTCTGTTTAGACAAGAAAATGGGTGGGTCTCCTTGATAAATAAGGGTCAATTAACTTTCTCCTAAGTAGCAAGTGTGTTGAAGCAGAGTTCTTATTTCCCCCCTTCTTTGAGTAATTGAAGGTTTTTCTCCTGAATGTGGTACGAGGCACCAGAGCGGGCACATTATGTCATCTTTAGAAAGGGCAGTTGGATCATGTTTTCTTCCTCATACCAAGACTTGTTTTTTGGGTCTGAAATCTGTTGACCTGGGACTGGCTAGTTCAGCAGGCTTTTAAAAAATGCCAGATCTGCAGGAAGTTGGTGGGTGTGAATTCCAAATGCCCCTTCCCAGGTCCCCATCCGTGGGATCGAAAGATAGCAGAGGTCGGTCTGCCTGCCAAGGGGCCACCAGGGAATGTAGGAGCCATTCCAGCCTTTGAGAGGGTTCTGAAGAGCTGCAAGAAAGAACCAAAATGGGGCCAGAGAAGTGGTGTAAATGGTGGGGCGTTTGCCTTACATGTGCCTAGCCTAGGACAGACCACGGTTCAATCCCCCAGCTTCCCATATGGTCCCCCAAGCCAGGAGTGATTTCTGAGCGCATAGCCAGGAGTAACTCCTGAGCTTCACTGGGTGTGGCCAAAAAAAAAAAAAAGAGAGAAAGAAAGAACCAAACTGCGATTTTAGTTCATGCAGAAGGTAGACTATTTGGGCCCAATTCTCTTTTAGCTTTGCTAAAAGAGCTTTTTGAACCCGGGATTAGTCCTGTCTCAGGAGGAAGAAGACAAGGTTTGGTTTCAGGACCTCATCTTTGAACTCCCTCTACCAAAGAGAGGTCCAGCCTGCCTGGCTCAGCTCGTCCAGACCAAGGCCTGTTCTCAGCGTGCGGCTCTGTCGAGCACCATCCCAGGGCTAACAAGCAGCTTCCCTGAACAAGACCCTGATGCAAAATGTTGTTGGTCTTTGTGCCTGTGCTTTTTCCAAATGCAGGCTCCGTCCCGCCCACTCATGTAGTAGGTTAATTGTGAGGAACAGTGCATCGGTTCCTTCTGTTCCCATCCAGAAAGGAGGCTTTCTGGAAGCCTTGAGCCGTTGGAGTGCTTAAACCTCATCTGACTTGTTCAGTAAGAAGTTCACCCGAGACAGTGCCTAGCACCAGCTATTGTTTTTCTCTGATGTCATCCAACTCCTTCTTCCCAGGCTTTTGACATTAAAGAGAATATTTCTATTCATCGGACGCACAAAAGTACTTTATAAGAATGAAGTCCTTATGAAGTCCTTACTGGGAATGGGAAAAGCTCGAGCTGCCTTTTCTATTGTGAACATGTTCTGTTGCGTTTCTAAATTTCTGTGTTTTGAGATTTTAAATCTATTAATAATTGACTTCTTTGTTCTTTCCTTTGTTCCAGAAGGGTATAAGATGATTCCTGTGTTGCAGGAAGAGACACGCAGGGTTCAGTTGGGGAGAAAAGGGGGAGCGGAACATGCATTAGGAGAAAAAGGAGAGGATTCTCAGTCACCGACGCTGGCATTTCCACATTGCTTTTATGTTTTCCTACAAGTACCTCGGAGACTGTGGTCTCTCTGGATGAATGCAGCCTCTCTGGGCTGATGCCCTTGCAGTTTTATCTACGTTACACTCTGATCCCTCCCAAGAGTGTGTTTCCTTTAGCTCACCCAAATGATATTAGTGGACTGTTTGCCTTTTAAAATCTGTGCGTTTTCCTAGACTTAAAAGAATTAATCTGTCAAGTCAGGCCTTGTGCTGTGACAACCTCAGGGCTTTTTCCCAAACCTGCTATTCATGTCCACCTTCCTTTACTCCATCTCCTACGTTGTTCCTGTACACTGAAAGAATTTGGTAGCATGACAGAAGGACTGGGCATTCCAGGATGAGAATCTGCCAGAGCCACTCTCTGCTTTCCCCTCGCCTGCACGAGGGGACTTTTCAAATTTGTTTGATTGTTTTGGCCAGACCTAATGGTGCTCAGGGGCTCCTCCCTGCCGGGTGCTTGGGGACCATGCAGTGTTGGGAATTGAATTTGAATCTCCTGCGTGCCATCTCTCCAGCCCCATGCAGTAGACAGATGGAGACCTGTGTGATCCTCTCCACTTTCCCTCCAGCAAGACCTGCCATGACGCTTGTCTGTCATTAAAAAAAATCTCTCCAGTGCTACCTACATGTGTTCCAACCTTTCAGAGAACATGCGAACTCCACATATTCTTTGTATTTGGAGGGGAGGTGTTAAGGGGGCACATCCAGTGGCTCTTAGCAGTTACTCATGGCTCTGTGCACAGAAGTTACTCCAGGCTCGGGGGACCCTATGTCAGCCATGTTCAAGGCAAACACCATTACCCGCTGTGTTATCGCTCCAGCCCCTATTAATTTTGTGGGGGGGGGGGGGGGGGCGCGAACCCAGCAGTGTCCCAGACTTACTCCTGGCTCTGTTTAAATGAATCGCTCCTGGTAATATGGTGACAAGTATTAAAAGGAGGGTGGCAAGCGCCTTGCCATCTGTACCATCTCTGACCATCTCTGGCCCTCCACCAGTCCTTTTCAAAGACAAAGTGGAATCCTGTTAGGAGAGTGTTTCCAGCCACTCTGAGCCTCTGGATTAATCGGAAACAACATCTGAGTTCAGATCTGGGTCAGCATGGTAGAATGTGACTCGCCAGTTCTGCAGGCGCGTGGCCTGTGCGAGCTAAGAACCAGGGCAATCTTGAGGTCTGACTTTGTTGCTTATGTTTGGGCCTTGTGTGCTAAGATAACTTTGTGTGGCTTTGGATAACTTTGTTTCTTAACTGCAAAGGACTTGGCTGCCTGATAAGTGTTTATCCATGAAATAGCAACATGGTGCCTGTCCCAAGCCGGGGGAGGGGAGCTCAGGAGCGGAGGGGGAAACGCCGGCAAGGTCATGCACTGCCTGGCACCCCTGCCCGGTGCAGTTAGCCCTGTTTTACAATGTCCTCCCACATTTATTCAGGGTCTCTCTTCTGGAATCTTTCCTCTTCTCCTTCTGCCCTAAGGGCAGTGCATAATTATAAACTAGTGAAACTAAAAACAGACAAACCTGCTCCACTTTCAGTGGATAGCAATCTAGGGTCCAAAAATGCCTCTTTCTCACCAAACCTCAGCTTGTTCCATGCCATTTTTTTCTTTCAAATTGTCTTTCTCCCACCCCCTCACCATTAGATGGCACGAGGACTGGCTGTTCGGTGGGCCTCACGGTTTTGGGGTGCCATGTTCTCCTTGAACTCTTCTGTGCCCAGGCGGATCACAAAAGGGGGGGGCGGGTTTCAATGTCAAGGGCAAAACTCGGGCCCAGAGAATTCTTTTTTTGAACTCTGGACATTTGAGTGACGTGGTGAGCGGAAGTTTGGAAGTGACTTAGGCTTTTAGAGACTCATCAGCCGGAGGTCTTCCTGCGGGGATTACGACAGCAAAAATACTGGCAGTAGAAGCCGCCAGGCTACTTAAGAGAAATCTGTGAGTTCTGATGATCCACTGTTTGCCAGGCCAAGTGTCTTTGCAAATGGGTAAACTGAGGCTACTCTCCCAGGAGGCATACTCAGAAGTGGCAGTGGCACAGCCCTTGCCTCTCTCTCCCACTTGGCCATGCTGTGAGCCACTGTCCCCACGGAGGTTTCCTTAGAAGCAGCGGTGGACAGCTGGGGTTCTGCTTCCCCAGAACCCCCCATCTGGCAGCCTCCTCCAGAGAGAAGCAAGACTCTCCCCTGCTGGGATACTGCCATTTCTCTCCCCTCTCCCCATTAGCCTGGTTCGCCATCTGTCCTGGTGACAAGAACGATACTGTCACCCACAATGACTGTGTAGGCCAAGGAGAGTCAAGAGGAAATTTCCATTAGTAAATAACTATGAAAGCTGAAGCCGCGAGAAGGGGGAGAAACTCAGGCCCAAGCTCCAGTTTCACGGGCCACATTCCTCTGGCATCCCCAGGCTTGCTGCATATCTGCTGTGGCTTGGGGACACCCATCGCAGGGCCAAGAGTCGAACACAGTGTGAATTCTTTTGTCCTGCACCATTGCAGCATCTCTTTGAATGTTGGTCTTTAAAAAAAAAAAATACCCCAATTCAGCTCGGCTTTCAGAAGGTGGCGTCTTGGCCCAAGCACGTGGCAGCTCTGCCATAGAGCCTGCTTCTTGAAGTATTTCGACATTTCTGCCCTTGCTGAAAATAGGACTTTGCAGATGTGAACAACCCAGAGCCGCCACATGGAATGTGCCCAGCGAGCTGCCACAGAGACAGAAGTGGAGAGGTCACTCTGGCTCTGCAAGTGTAATGGCAGTTTTTTCTGGAGGATGTTCTGTTCCCTGGAACCTCTATTTTCGCTAGGTAGGACCATATTTGCTGGCAGCCTGAGGTGGTTTGTGGACTTGAAGTTGCTTTCTTAAAGAGGAGCTTCACCGTCTGAGGGCTCTGCAAGTTCTCCTTGCAGAAGAGGAGCTAGCAGAACTGAAAATAGACCTGCTGCTCCACAGCTAGTGGAAAGTCACCACCCTATATCTGAGACTAGGATGCCCACCATGACATCTGCCACGACACTGTCGCTTTGCTCTCCTGCAACTTACCTCCTAGAGTCCTTGCTGTGGATCAGGCAGTCAGCTTCATCCCGTGTTATACAGGAAAGAATCGCTGCTCTGATCTGGGGAGTGGGGGAGGCGGGAGAGATAGTACAGGGTGAGGCGCTTGCCTTGCATGCAGTTGACCCTGGTTTAATCCCTTGCACTGTTAGAGTACAGATACTAAGTACGGAGCCAGGTAGTATTGAGCACCACTGGGTGTGGCCCAATTTCTCTCCCTCCCAATACTGTATCAGACTTCAGTCCAAATGCTTCCCAAGAGCCAACTTGTTGCTGGCATTTGTACCCCCATGTGGGAGATGAGGAAGGAAAAGGAGGTGCAGCGAGGTTGGCATTTGGCCATGATCTTGCGGCTATTAAAGGTTACAGAATTTGAACTCAGGCTGACTTTCTGGTTTGCTCCATTACATACCTCCTGGCCCAGGCCTTGGCAGGCAGGAGGCGGAAATCAGTGGTGATTTACAACTCTCGGTGACTGGCCTGGCATGTGCAGGGCCCCGTCTGTCCATCCATGCTTGGTTGACAGGTGGGGCACTAGGGTGGAAAACTAAATTGATTTCCCCATATCCCGGTGTTGTTATACTTCTTCCCGTTGCATCAGACATTCCTTTTCTTTATTGGGGAGAAAAATAAATGTATCTCTTGCCTCCAGGCTTTACCTCCAGTGGTTCCCACATGGGCGTGCTGGAAAGAACAATCTTTTTTGGGGGGGGGAGGGCAACACTCGAAGCTACTCCTGGCCCTGCATTCAGAAATCGCTACTGGCAGGCTCAGGGAACCATATGGGATGCCAGGAATCAAACTTGGGTCCATCCAGGGTCAGCTGCTTGCAAGGCAAACACCTTACCGCTGTGCCATAGCTCTGGGATCAGGAGAGAAGAAGAATCTTGACACTGTTCAGTTGCCTGAGCATTTGGCTTTTCTTCATAGAAACTGAGGCAAGGACTGGAGTGGAGTGGAGTGAGTAGTGAAGGATGGTTTGTCCCCATCATCTTCGATGTCAACGACACAGCGAATGCCGCAGTGACCAAACTGCCCTTCCTCACTGGCTCCGGCCTGATTCCTTCAGTCTCCCTCCCTGTACGTGCTGCCTGGCCCTCCCCAGGATGGGCTCCAGTGGCATGTGAATCTCAGAAGTCTTTCTATCTAGGGCTAAAGACTTCAGTAGTTAGTTCTCATTCATGTCTTTGCATCCTTTGCACCAGCTCACCAGTGGCAAAAGGGCAAGTGCAACCGGCTTGCCTGAGTGAATCTTTCTTAGGCACCAGAGAAGTCGCTGTTCGGGCAGAAGCCCTAGAGTGAGAGCAAGTTGATAGCAGCAAAGGTGGCACAGCCTAGGAGCAAGTGGAGGCCACCATCCACCCACTGCCACATCCTGAAGTCAGGCTGATGTTTGTGCCAGCCAAACAGGGGCAGAGAGGGAAGCTTGGTCCCTGGGAGCTTGCAGTCCTCAGAAGTTTGATCTGTTCTACACACGGAGCACTGAGTCTACAGCAGGCGAGCACTCGGGGCAGCTGCCTGCATGGTGCGCTCTGTTCTCTGGGGGGCTGGTGGGGACTTCAAGCCCCTTAGCTGCTCAGAAAAAAAAGGGAAACAGACTCTTAATGATGTCTTTTCCGGGGAAACCTCACCTCCAGGTAACTGAAACTTAGGGAAAAGTATGAGACTCCAGAAGACCCACAGTGGCCTGGCCCTGATCATGGGGCCTGGACTCCCACACTGGGAATTGTGTACTTTTAGGCCACGCAGGCCACTGTTCACCCTCTGACCTTCAGGTATCAAGGAGTCGGCTCTATCTAGACCCGACTCAGGAACTCTGCAGCTGTATAATTTTAGGAAACAGCTGAACTGCCAATTTCTTTTAAATTGGGGACTGTACATGAATGTCCTCAGAACTTACTCCTGGCTTTTTACTTGGGATTACTCACTTTCAACAGTGCTTTGGGGACTGTGCAATGCTGGGGACCAAACCCAGGACTCTTGTGTGCTGGGCACATGCTCAGCCCGTGGTTCCTCTGAAATGATCTGCCTTGTGAGACTGTAGGCCTGGCTGCTGCTGATGTGGGCCCTCAGCAGGAATGTGATCCATGCTCGACCTGGGGGGAAAGGGGGAGGTGGAATAAGACCCTCTCACCCTTCTGACTGGAGTCACAGACCATCAGGGCTGGAGAGGACTCTGGACACACAAGGCCTGCACTCTGATTTGACAGTTTGTGCCACTTTGGACATTTAGGAGGGACTGAGGTACTGTTTATCTGTTGCCAAGGGTGCAGACCTGATTCTACGCTTTGAAGGGTCTGAACATTTCCTATTTCTTAGTTCAGAAGACCTTGGACTAGCTTCTTCTAATACAGTACAAATACTCGCCCGATTTCTACCAGAGCCATGACCCTGGATGCAGCCACAGGACCATGGGCCCCTGCTTTTCTCTGGGTCCAGATGGACTTCTGTGGTGGCTGTGAGACTGGTTGTGAAAGTTCGAGAATAGTGTCCAAGCAGGTGACTGTGCTCCTGGCCACAGTGGCTCCCAGATGGGGTCCCCAGTGAGGGGACCCTGGCAGGGAATCGGCACAGTCTGTGTAGGACCCTGCAATGTCTTCCTCCTAAAACCATTGTCCCCTAATTTCTCTAACTAGACCAGACAGGAAGTGAGGAAGACACAGCAGACTTGGATAATGACAGGGACTCAGACTGCGGTCATTACTCCTGAGCTCGGAGAAGCCAGGCTGCCGGGGACTTGCAGCTCCTTTTGCCCTGTCCTTCTGTTGGGCCCAGAGCTCACCTGTCACTCTGTATCCGGCAGCTACAGGACTTGGGCTTTCAGGGCAGGGCTGTGCACCGCCCTCTTGACAAATCAGGACAGACCAGAATGAACTAGGTCTCCACCCCCGCTCCCCCAATCCCCTCCAAGGCTCTGAGGGTGCTCACCGGGTCTGCAAGGCAACCAATTGCCTTGACTCTTTCTGCTGAGCTTTCTATCTAAATAACATTCCTGTAAGTTTTCTGAAAGGTTAGTCCTGGGTCATTGGCACTTAAACCATTTGTTTTGGTAGATCCTTCCCAAGAAGGTTAATTATATATTTGATATCCTTCCCTTTTATGCCTGAATGATGAGGATAAGTACCCTGTGGTTTATTAACTGTCACTTTAAACCTTTTCAAATTGTCTTGTGACAAAACAGAGTTTTATGCCCTTTTTATCCAGTTGTGATGGATGAGACAGCTTCTCTGGTTAAAGTATGCCAGGATAAATAAAATCCCTCTAATTGGTGGGGGAGGATTTTCCATTTTAAGTCGTGAGTTCAAGTCTGCCACTTCCTCCAGAAGGTGACTTAACCTGTTGACCTTTCCAGATACTTCATCTTTTTTGACAAATGGGGCTTGGCATGTTAGCACAGATAATAACTGGCTATATGGGGGAGTGGAGGAGGGAAGTAAGGATTACTTCAGGGCTGCTGATAGCTCTAAAAAGTATGAGATAAAGGAACGAAAGCAAATTTTGTCACACTTGCTATTCTGAATCTGCCTGACACCTCTTTCCTTCGTGTATAAGGGACCTAAAGTTTACCTCTCTCTCCCAGAACGTTTCATTAGTCCTTTCCACCATATTCCAGCAAATTTGCTTTAGAATTGTGGGGAATAGATGTCATCAGGGATATCAGATGGTTTGAGAACCTGTGTCTATCTGTGTATAGTTCCCAAACGTTCTTCTGGAATACACCACATCTATAATTCAACATGTACTGAAACCCAGCAAGGATTATTTATCTAAAGCAATTAAAATTAGGCAAATACTTTGGCTTGAAAACTCTCTTCCTTATCTTCTCACTTGATCCAGTTTGCAGGGACACTGTCGGATGGCTTAGGAAAGACGATGGACAACCGACATCAGTCTGAGCGGGAGTACATCAGGTACCACGCAGCCACGAGCGGTGAGCACCTGGTGGCCGGCATCCACGGCCTGGCGCATGGTAAGTGAAGTGCAGGCCAGAGTGTCCTCTGCCTCTCTCAGTACTCGGATGGGCTGACAGTGGCAAAGAGCGACACCAGTGGACACCTGCATGGCATCTTTTTTTTTCCCCCCAATTCACAATATAAACCAGGCAAAAGGCCTGGGTTAAGGTGTATATAGGGTGCATTTACTGAACCTCCTCTTTCTATACAGTCAGTGTAAAGAAAACAGCCTGTGGTAAGAATTGGGAGGCACCTACATGGCATCTAAGTGTATACTCCGGCCTTCTTCTCCTTGTCAGTAAAGCAGAACGGCCATGAAAACTCTTGGTTCATTTTCAAATTCTTGGGCATGTTGCAATTCTTTCCTGCCCTGCCCTCCCCTCTGACTTCTGTCCCCAAAGTGCCTTCCGTAAGATGTAATCAGCTAACTCCCTTCTTTGCCTTCCACTCACTGCCCATTCTGTCCAGAAAAAAAGGAACTGGACATCACCAACCATAGTGATGACTCTCATATTATCCAGTAAGGTTTAGGTCACAGGGATCATGAATCCATGTGCCCAGATGAGGAAGGTGGCATGACTGTATTGTCTCTGCCAATGTTTGTACTCTTTTTTGGGGGGAGGGGCACACCTGTTGGCACTCAGGAGTTACTCCTGCCTCTGGGCTCAGAAGTCACTCCTGGCAGGCTCGGGGCCATAAGGATGCCGGGATTCGAACCACGGTTCGTCCTGTGTTGGCCACATGCAAGGCAAACACTTTACCTCTATGCTGTCACTTTGACTGTTTGCACTCTTAATCTGGAGTGCCTTAGCTCTGATTCATTTGCCATTAGTTGCATTTCCTCGACAACGCCAAGGCCTGGCATTTGAGACCCTCACAAACACCAAAACTGCCAGTCATGTATCCTGGCCACATTATGCAGGAGACACTCCCAGGCCTTGTATACTTGTTCTTTCTGCCCTCCCCATGCCCTCTGTGAAGTCCCACCACGAACAACATTTCCCCTCATCTGATGTACCCAGGCGGAAGAGGTGGAGTAGACACAACTGTTGGAGTAGACGCAGCAGCCTGGGTTCTTGTGTTTGTGTGTTGCCATCCTGCCAACTCCAGAAGGCCAGTGGAGAAGAAAGCCCATTTTCCAGTCAACTTTATGCCTTCAGTGCCTCCCATGGCACCTGGCAGGACACTTAGTAATAGTAAATGGAACTGTTTGATCCAGATTCTTGGGGGGAAAATCTGAAGCTAATAGGAATATTGAGATTGATCCAGGGTTTATGATCTGCATTTGAAGAAAGAAGGAGGAATATGTAGAACAAAAAATATCCTATTTCTTTTTGTGCTTTGAACATAATATTTAGGCCAAAGAATTTGTCCACTTTCCAAATTGTGAGGTTTGGATAAAAATGCCTTTGCCTTGGGCCACATAGCAAGGGGTTAAGTCACTCACCCTAGTGTTCATATAGGGCCATGGAGCACCACCAGAAGTGGATCGCTGAGCACCATTGTCTATGGGCCTTCCCCCAAAAAATACCTTTACCATTCCCAAATCTGTACAGCTTGGGAAAGCTAGACGTGACATTTGACTGAAATTAATAATTGTGGAGTTTTAAGGTTGCTTTTTTTTTGTTTTGTTTTTGGACCATACCCGACGGCGCTCAGGGGTTACTCCTGGCTATGTGCTCAGAAATCACTATTGGCAGGCACAGGGGACCATATGGGATGCCGAGATTCAAACCACCATAGGTCCTCAGTTCGCCACTTGCTAGGCAAATGCCCTATCGCTGTGCTCTCTCTTCGGCTCCTTTAAAGGTTGATTGTTGAGTACTCAATGGAGCTGTAGATTTGACCCTTCCATTAATAGCCCAGTCAGTGATAGTAATGTAATGGTAAACACTAGACTGTTAGAAGGACCATTCTTGTTTGGTTTTGGTTTGGGGCCACACCTGGCAATGCTCAGGGGTTACTCCTGGCTCTGCACTCAGGAATTACTCCTGGTGTGCTCTGGGAACCCTATGGGATACCAGAGATGCCAGCATTGGGTCGGCTGCATGCAAGGCTAGCATCTTACCTACTATACTATTGCTCTGCCCTAGAGGGACCATTTTTGATGAAAATAGAATGTTTTGGCCTTTGTCTCTCCAGCATCCTTGCGATGTGGAGAAAAGACCTGGTTTTCCTTACTATTTGGCTGACCACACCAGTATGCTGAGAAAATGAATGATTGCTTCTCATTTGCAGAGTTAGGTCAAAGCTCATTCCGATAACGGACTGAACATCTCCAGGAACCAGTCAGGTCAGCCCAAGGCCCCGAAAGAGCTGCATTATCTGAAAGCTGAAGCTCAGAGCGAGAGCCTTCCTTCTGGGAAAACAAAACAAAGTTTAGAAGACAAGAACCAGAATCCATTCCATCTCCCTCATTTTAAAATGGGGGTGTCCGCTCCCGTCTCTTGAGAGGCACTGCCTGACTCGGGGTCACTGACCTCCCGTCTTGGAGGACCCACGTGGCCGGCTCAGTCAGGACGGATCTTGCCTCACTTTGGGCCCCAAGTCTAAAAGAGGCGCCGTGAACTATTAGTGCCTTCTCGCCCAGGGACTTCCTCTGCCCATCTGTCTCACTCGAGCTGGAGAGGCTGAAGAGAGTCCTCACACCCCTGCCATGAAAGGGTAAACACCCTGAGTGTCCCTGGCACCGCTCCTGGAAGCCACTGCCCCGGCTGCTGCTGGCCCTGCTCACCCACGCCAACTTCCGGCGACTTCTCAGGCTCTTTTGGGTCTTCGCTGTCAAGTTTCAAAATGTTTGCGAAGGTTTTTTTGGCTGGATGGGTCTTTTTGAACAGACTCCACTGAAGGGTGCTGACTATCTTGGGTAGTTGGGGGGAACCTTCCTCCAAGGCCATGCCATGACTCTGTTCACCCTTTTGAACCTCAGCAAAGCAGACTGTGCCTTTCACCCTGTCTCAGCCCTGTGCTCCAACATCTGAGGAGCTGTGTTTGCTTCTCTGCCTTTTCATTTCTGGGAGCCCCACTTTCCCAAGAACCCTGTTTTCCAGTCTGTCGACTTGCCTCTCCTTCTTACGGTCCTGCTCCTGCCCACGTTCCTTGATTTTTAGAAACTTAAACAAACTTTATTTCTCACTGCTATGGAAAATATATCCTCAGACACTAAGCTCTATGGGCAAAGCTGCCAGTTCTCTGAGTTAAGTCGACCTGCCTTAGGCCTTTCTAGAGAATGGCCCAGGGCTAAGCTGCTTTGCCAGGTTTATCAATTGGGGGGTTTTGTCTTTTAAGTGAGAGGTTCCTGAACTAACCCAACTTGCCCTCTTCAGGAAAAGCTCATTTGAGATCTTTGAATGTGCATGTAGCCCCCTCAGTACCCCTCAGTGGCTCTAGAGGCTTCCCTATCCCCTTGGATACATCCAGCCCTGTGATATTGTCCACATTGGAAAACACTGTTTGAAATGCTTTTGCTTTTGTCCATGGTCACTGACAGTAGTCCTTGTCTTTATTGCTAGGTATCATTGGTGGATTGACCAGTGTTATCACCTCTACTGTAGAAGGTGTGAAGACAGAAGGGGGCGTCAGCGGCTTCATATCTGGCCTTGGGAAGGGGCTTGTGGGCACCGTAACCAAGCCTGTGGCGGGAGCCCTGGATTTTGCATCAGAGACAGCCCAGGCTGTGAGAGATACCGCCACACTTAGTGGCCCCAGGTCAGTGGTTAAGGGCGCACACTTGTGTGTGTGTTGCGTTGCGTTTCGTTGCGTTTGTAATTCCCAGTTCTGATTGCTGATTCTTCAAATTCATACTGCCATTACTGATATGCTTGGTCTTATATTTTCTATTGTAGTGATGTGACTTTAAAACAAGTTTTTTTAAGTGAAGACTACCATGTAACTAAAATGTTGGACTTGTCCTCTAGTATACTGGTGATGTGTGTGTGTGTGGTACATAGAAATACACGGAGACACATAAAATATTTTCCCCAGGGGACTTAGAAATATAATAGTTTCCTTAAAAATTCCTTTGTTCCCCACACTGTCTTAACCCTTCAGTTGCCTGTAGGAAACTGAGACTATAGCTGTGTCTTGCTTCTTGGACCCATGGCTTAGGTCTAGAACCTCCTTGCATGCATTGTTCACCACGTGGATTTGTCTCCCCTCCGTCCTCCTTTGCACTTCAAAATGCCACCCAGTCCCCACCCCACAAAGGAAAACTCCCCAAGGATCCCACTGTGCAGCCTTTGGGACAGGCCCTTAGCCACAGCCCCTAAGATTCCAAACCCCACAACTACTTTAACTTAGCTCTGCACGTCAGTGACCTATTTGAGCCAACCCTTCCGCCCCCCTCTTTTTTTTTTTTTTTGAAGTGACTAATTGGGGATCTTATCAACAAAGGGCGTAATGAATGTGACAGTTCCCAGCCAAGCCGGACTCCACTTAAGCTCAGACAGATTTTTCAGCTGCATGGATCATAGATACTCCCTAAATGAATTAGTGCACCCTTTTAAAATGCCTCGGAGCCTGGGTCCAGTCCACACCCTATGGGAATCCCTCAAATGGGATTTGTGATGAAATCATTTCCAATTAAAGTGAATCCGTTTGTCTATCACCGGGAAGCCCTTCGTGAGGCGTCACTGCCGTGGGGGCCATGCTAGACGGGAGACTGGAGACGGGCGTTGTCTGTGCAGCTGCCCGGGAGCCACTGCCTCTTGACAGATGCTTCATCAAGTTTGCTTCAGTTAAGGTCCGTCCGTCTCCCTCAGACCCCAAGCGCGGGCGGCCCTGGACTTTGTTTTGAGACGTTTCTGGAGTTGAGGGAGGTGCTGCAGGGTGACTTCAGAGGTATTTCTGGTTAGTTTTTCCTGTCTGCTTAGCTCTCAGAAAGTTGAGCTTCGGGTCTGTTGTTAAGACCCTGCCTCTCGGAACTGGAGCAGAAGTGTCCTGACCCTGGCTTGCTTCTGAAGGCATGGGAGGTGTCCCTTCAAATAGTACTTGTGGGTCCCGAGCGATAGCACAGTGGGGTGGGTGCTTGACTTGCACGAGGCTGCATCCCATGTGATCCCCTGAGCACTGTTACGAGTGATGGCTTGAACATAGAAACAGGAGTAACCCATAAGCACCATTGAGTTTGGCTCAAAAACAAATAAATAAAATAATATTTGTGCTCCAGACTTTTAAAAGAATATCCACTAGAGTGGTGCCACTTAGCTTTTTAAATGGTATCATCTTTTTGGAAGGTAAAATGAAGGTTTTTTTGTTTGTTTTTTTGGGGGGGGGTTTTTTTGCAAGGGTCGGGGCTCAGACTCCAGAAGTCACACATGTGCAGCTTGTACCCTGTTAATGAGCTACATTCTTAGGAGCAGATAAAAGAAGTAAAAGATTATTACAGAGGGGAGGAGGGTTGTGGGATTTTTTAATGATTCTCAATCAACCAAACCAGCAGCTGGATGTGAAGGCCTAAGGTTGCAGTGCCCCAGGCCAATGTGGTGCCAGTTCAGGGGTCTCCAGGTCTGCACCATCTGGTGCTGGAGATGAAACCAGTGTCAGTTGCTTAAAAGGCCTGTGCCTCGATCCCTGGGTTAATTCCTGCCCCAGAGGTAAAGTAATTTCCTCATCTGTACCATTTGTCCTGCATTGTCCTGGAAGGTTCCCGTCTTGTGTCTGCCAAGAGATATAAGATACACACCTGCCATTCTTTCATTTCTTGTCAGTCAGTACTGCTCAGTGTTTCGTAAGACCCCACTGAAACCAAGGCCATCCCTGGACCCCAAGACTTGTGTTGGAGAGAGGCTACAACCCCAAACAATATCATATTCCTAATCATTTGCTTAAATCATGGTCAATGAGTGGCAGAGATTTCCAGACTGTGCAGAGACGGAAACACTAGAGAAGGAGGCAAGAGCCTAAAGATGGCACCTATGCTCAGGGGCTCCCAAAGGCTGTTCTTAGAAGTGGGTTTGAGTAGGGAGAGCAATCATCAAGTGTCAGAAGTCCAGAATTTGGGATCGGAGTTGTCTCACAGCAGACAGAGCAATTGCATTGTTAGTCATAAGGTTCCTGATTTTGAGCCCTAGCACTAAAAGAAAAAAGGAGAAAAAAACTGGGGTAGGCATGTCCAGAGAAGCTGCGTGGTTTGCCTGAAACAGGCGACATTTTGTCTCTCCCACACCAGTAACATCTCCAGCATCCTGGCTGAGCCAAGGGCAACTCTACTCCTGCCACATCTCTCCTCGGAGTCCCCCACAAATCATGACAGGGAGGGGTGCTCTGAGTCGAGTGGGGTGCATGCCAGATCCGGGCTCATTGTGGCTCACATAACGTGTGACCCTGAACCCTGTGTTGCTGGGGAAAAGCATTCAAGGCTCTTCGGGAACGCTTCAGCCAGATTCCCTCAGTGCATCTGTCTAGGTTCAGAAGTAGTACGCTCACGAGGACCCGTGAGTGCTCGGCCCAAAAGGGAGCAGGCCTGGCATCCCACCACTTGTTGGGACCTTGACTCTCCTACTCACCTCACTGGCCTCTGCTTGTTTTGTCCAGAAACAGGCTGTAAATAGGCGTCCTGTTGCTGTTTGTTTATTCAGCCTCTCAGGTCTGAAGTCCCATCACGGCTCTTTCAGAGTGGAAGCTATAAAGGACTGTGAAATGCAGGTGATGGTGTTTTTGAAAATCTCCTGAAAGGAGCACCACGAGTTTGGCAGGTGGAGAAATGGTTCAGTGAAGGGCTTGTTGCAGTGGCACTAGGCTCTCAGGGGCCTATGAATTCTACCAAGGGATAAATCACGCTGGTTTCTTGGAAGTGAGCTCTAGCCCTCTCCAATCGTCCCAGTTGACTGAACAGGATCCAGGGGTGTTACTCAGGGTTTTCCCCACTGTTTAGACAACAGGGACTAACAAATGGTTTGAAGGGATTAGAAGTGAAATTCTGACCGAGGACTGACCTGAGCCCCGGGACTGAGCCAGGAATAGAACCCAGGAGTCCAAGAGTTTGCCTCAGAGTCTGTACTTGGAATGAGACTTTCTGCTTCCTCTGTAATATTTCATCCAACTGAAGGCTCAGATCTTCGCATCTCTGTTTTAAATGACCCAAATTCTAAGCAGATGAGAGCAAAGTAAGCCATTAAGCTGTGAAAGAATACTCCTTCCAGTAATCCCTTGGAAAAAGTAGCCTTACAGGAAACACTGGCTCCCTTATGTGTTTATTTGAGCAGGATCTTATTTATAGGGCTCCCCTCCCCCCCACCCCTGGTTGTTCTAGATTAAGATACTTCCAAGGGACTCTCCTGCCAGAGAGACAGCCACCCCACTTCCGTCAGAGACATCCAGGCGCTCTCTGAGCTCTCGGGAAGGTAGGTGGGGGTGAGGGAGGGCGGAGGACAGCAGAGCCCTTGGCCTCTGCTTGAATGTTGTGGACCAGCGTCCCCTGTTGCATTTGTTAACTGCACAAGTATGTGTGGTTTGGAACCGAACTCCGAGGCCTTTCCAAGGCAACCTTCTGCCAGCTCAGCTCGCCTCTTCTGGGCTACGTGGATGGGCCAGCATACGCCTGTTCCCAAGCAGAGAATCTGCAAATAGCACAGAGGTGGCAGCCCTCACTGGCCAGGCCTTGGAAGCCTGGTGGCAGGGACCCCAGCCCCGCTCTTCAGGCCAGGCCAAAGCAGGTCACTAGTGGGGAGAGCTGGCTCTGCTCTGTATGTATAGCACTGTTCAGTGGTAGCCTTTAGAAAAGGTACTTAGGGAAAGATACTTTAAAAGAAAGGCTGCTGTGACCCAGGGTGGGGCTGTCCATGTCCCGGCAAAAGGCCAGGGCCACTGCACAGAGAGCACGCCTGGCTTGGGCTGTTTTATTTGCTTGTTTCTCATTCGATACCATCTACTGTTGGTGGGGGCTTGCGTGCCATTTTAGGAATCATAGATAAAGACTTATGAAGCTGGGCACCGAGGTCATCTCCCAAATACTTCTTCACCTTATTTAGTCAAGACCCAGAACGGGGGAGTAGTGGGAGTTGGCAGAAGGGGCATATCTAAACTGACTTTGCGAAGTCGGGCAGTAGGAGTGCCCGTGCTTATCTCAGCACTGAAGCCAGATAAGGAGGAAGAGGGAATTTGCAGGATAACGGGAGATCGGTGCCTCAGACATTGGCCATCAGGACTCCAGGGATGTTCTGGAATCCCAAGACCCTTTATTCCATGTTGTGGTCAGTCTCCTATGACCCTGAGAGCTTTGCAGCAACTTCTAGTGGGTTCTGCATCAAGAATTTAGGGTGACATTTTACTGTTTCAGGGCGAACACTCCAAAAAAACACCTTAATTTTGTTTTTAAAGCACTTGGGGGATGCCTGAGATGAGCTCAGGGGTCAAGCACCTGCCTTGCAGGCATTAGGACTGGGTTCAATTCTTGTCATTACCAAAGGGGGCTTCTTAGATGTGAAATGGAAATGGATTTTATTATTATTTTTTTTTGGTTGTTGGGCCACACCCAGTGATGCTCAGGGGTGATGCTCCTGGCTATGCGCTCAGAAATCACTCCTCGCTTGGGGGACTATATAAGACACTGGGGATGGAACCGCAGTCCATCCTAGGTCAGCGCATGCAAGGCAAACACCCTGCCACTTGCGCCACTGCTCTGACCCCCTGAAATGGATTTTTCTAAGGAAAAGCCCCTTGTGTTACTGCTTTTGCTTCTTGCCCATGTCTCTGTGGACAGAAAAGTTTGAGGCGCTCTTGAGTTCCCAGAACCTCTTGACTCCCATCAGATAAAACAGACCAAGGGAAAGTCAGCAAAGGGAAGTGAGCAAATACATTACCATTTTACTCTTAAAGCAGCTACTTGCTTCTCTGATGTTCATGCATAAGAAATCAAGGGCTGAACCTTTGGGGGACTGATCTAGTAAAAATGTGAAGGTGTGCTGGAATGCACCAGGTCTGTCCATTTTCCTCCACCGGGGCACAGCAGCTAGGCCAGAGCAAACCGTTACCTGGTATGTTTCTGCTGATCCTAAAACAATCAATGAGGCCAGAGATTTATTCAGTGGTAAGAGTATGTGCTTTGCATGTGCAAGGCCCTGGGTTTCATCCAGAATAGATGGACAGACAGACACACACAGTTATGTTTGTCTTACTAAGGATATGATTCCGTGGCTAGCCAGTCAAGTAAGCCTCCCAGAGAGGTAGCACTACATTGTCTTAAGGCACTGCCTTTGGTCCGTCATCCGTGCTGAGTCCCACAGACCCTTGGAGCCAGCATGTGGCTGAGGGGAGGAGGTAGTGGCCAGTGCTTGTCCTCCTGTCCCCCCATTTAGGCTGTCTCTCCTCTAGGGCTCAGCCTGTCTGTGTGTGGAGTTGGATGCTGCTGTGGGCAGGCAGGGAGCTCTGTGACCTGCCCTCTTTTGTGGCAAGAAATACTTGGATTTTAGTGCAGATAGGAAACAGTCGTTGTGTTCAACAACTTGTCCTTTGGTCTCTCTTTTCTCTGTCCCCACATGGCCCCCAGAGGACAGGGAGGCCATTTGCTTCTATCTGCTGCTCGCCCTCAAGCCAGAGTAGACGAGAGATCTCTGTCCTCCCTTGCCAAGCCCGGCCTTTGCAGAGAAAGCTTGGCAGGAAGCAGGATCATTTCCCACCCCTTTGGAGAAACCCCCCTCCCAGAAGAACAACCTTCAGAGCTGGCTTAATCACATAGGATGTCTCACACGGATCTATAATTAAGCTGATGGAGATGTTTTTTTAAGAAGCATCTTAACAGTCCTTCATGCCTTATATGTTAAAATTCCTCTCCCAGGAACACAAGTAGAGAAATCCCCCATTTGCTTAGACAGACTTCTTCCCTCTTGCTGAACTCTTTAAAGACTATGTTCCCCCTTCACTCAACAGCTCCAGACGATGCCGTTCCCTTTATAACTTATGGAACACTCAGCTCAGTTGCTAAAGAAATGGAAAGTGTGCGTGTTCTTGCACGCACGTATTTGAGAAAAGCCTTTCCATTTCTGAAATCCCATGACTCATTTTTATGCAAGATTATCTGTGAGGAGGGGAAAACACTTTTTTGGTCATGGTACATAATCGTTTCTAGAAAGGAGAGCGTCTATTTTTTTTTTGCCATTTTTGGCATGCAGAGACAGCTGACTTCATGGAAATGGCACATCCTCCTTCCAGAAGTAAACGCCAGTTGAATCAGGCGTGGACACCTTTCTTGTACTTGCATCTCAAGTCTTTGCTCAAAGAGAATAGGATGAAAAGTGTGATTTTTTTTTTAAACTTGGGCTTCCGCCACATAAAATTAAATATATCTGTCCATTGTGTGTCTGTAATCACTCATTATTAAATGAGTTGCTTTTTAATTCTGAAATGACTCATATACACATAAGATAGATTTGAGATTGGGGTTTCGAGCTTTAAGAGAAACAGTATTTCTTCTAGAGAAAAATGTGTTTTTGTTTCTGGTCATTTTGTTGTTTGTTTTGCTTTGGGATCATACCCAGCAGACTCAAGGGTTACTCCTAGCTCTGTGCTAAAGATTCACTTCTGATGAGTTTTGAGGGATCATATGGGATGCTGGGGATCAAAATTGGGTTAGCCATATGCAAGGTAAGTGCCCTACTCACTGTACTATATGGCTCTAGCCCCTGCATTTTTGTTTCTGGTTTGGGGCTTCTCCTTGTAGTGCTTAGGGCTTACTTCTTTCTCTCTGCTCTGGGATCATTCTTGCAGTACCCTGGAGACCATTCACAGTGCTGGAGATCCAAATTGAGGTCAAGGCCTTAAAACCATGTTCTCGCTGGTCTATAAAATGTGAGTTTTGTGTTTAAAAAAAAATGAAAAAAAATTTGACTCTTGATTGTTCATAGAAATCATTTGCAGATTTCTTTAAGTTGATTTCTTTAAGTTGCTTTTAGGATTTTGGTTGGTTGGTTGGTTGGTTGGGGGCCACACCATTGGTACTCAGGGGTTACTCCTGTCTCTGTACTCAGGAATCATGTCTAGTGTTGTTCAGGGGACCCTATGAGGGGTCAAGGACCAAAACTGAGTTAGCTACATGCAAGGCAAAAATCCTCCCTGCTGTACTACATTGCTCTAGCCCTACTTTTAGTTTTGTTTGTTTGTTTGTTTTTGCTTGTTTTGGTGCTACACCAAGTGGTACTTAGAGGTCATTCCTGTGGTGCTACGAGATGCTGGGGATTGAACTCAGGTTGGTCGCTTGCAGGCAAATGCCCTTCCCACTGTGCTATTGTGCTGGCCCCTACTTTTAGGTTTAGGTGACTTGCTTATGCCCTCCTTCAGAAGAATCATCCCTCTTTGCCCAAGGTGACAGTGGATCCTTGGGATCCACCTATTAGTGCAGATCCACTGCTGGCTCTAGATTTCAGAAGCTGTGGTGCAAGTGAGCACATCCAGCTGATGTTCTGCTTACAAGAGGAGGCTTGTGTCTAGGGGAGCAGAATGTAGTAGGGTAGTTTGGGGTATAACTACTGTCCTTTATTTTGTACTTTTCTCCAGAATCTTGCTAAGGTTCTCCCTGCTTTGTCACATTGAGACAGGAGTCATAAATAGGAGAGACTTGATAAAACACTTTTGTCACAATACAACCTTAAAAGAAATAATGTTTTATTTCTTCAGGCTTATAACATTAAGCCAAGCCAATAGCGATACTGGTTTTTGTATCTAAGAATTTAGTTTACTACATCAAGGAAATCAATTTCTCTTTCTTCTTGGTTTTTGAGCCACTCCTGGTGGTGCTCTGAGGTTACTCCTGGCTCCGTGCTCAGAAATTACTCCTGACAGTACTCGGAGGGACCATATGGAATGCCAGGTATCAAACCTGGGTTGACCACATGCAAGGCAAATGTCATACCCGCTGTACTATTGTTCTGGCCCCCAATTTTCTAATTAGCAAATAAAAGGGTCTCAAAATACTGTCTGGGGAGCCTTTGGGGATACCAGTATTTATTAGAAGCCCATAAAGCAAACTGTTTAGATATTTCTTTGCTTGTTTGTTTTGCGGCCACACCCAGCAAAGGTAAACTCCTACCTGCTGTACTATCTCTCTGGCTCCTGCTTACATATCTTTAGAATTTATACATAGATAATTTGTAGATAGATATATTTTTTGTTTTGTTGAGGGGAGGATACCTAACTGCACAAAAAAACCCAACAGTATCGATCCTGGCTTTGTTCTCAGGGATCACTCACTCCTGGTAGGTCTTGGGGTACCAGGGTTCAAACCCAGGTTGGTTGTGTGTGAAGTAAGTGCCCTTATGCCATCTGTCATCTTGGCTCCTGATTGACAGCTTTTTATGGGTGTGGTTTTTTTTGCTGGTTTGTTTTGTTTTGTTTTGTTTGCTTTTGGCTTTTGGATTACACCCAGCAGTGCTCAAAGATTACTTCTGCTCTGGGGAGTCTTTGGAATGCGTGCAAGGCAAGTGCCCTTCCTCCCTGCCGATAACTTTTTATAGTCGCATTCTCTGAAGAACACACAGGGGAGTTTTCCAGAAGCTACATGATGTGCGCTATTACCCAGATGAAAGCTCAGAGCAGATAAGAGGACACTGCTGCTTTCTGTTAAGAAAGACTTGGAGCAATTTGTGCAGAAATGTCAAAAGACACCACCCTTCTTGCCTTCAGCGAATCCGTGACAGTGCTGCCAGCTAACAGATACCTGTACCTGGAAAATGTCCTTGACAAGCGGTTCTATTTGAAGATCCCGTCCTGAGCCTGGGGCTGCTGATAAATGACGCATTCTGCCGGCAGCCCATCGCCTGGCTGTGGGAGCCACTGGAGGGTTTGTTCTGGCTTCCCGCCAGCAGTGATCAGCACCCCACCCCACCCCCATTTGCTCTGAAGTTTCTGAAGTTTTAAGTAACAGGTGGGCAGATTTTAACCACAACTCCAAGACGGCGCAGAATCCTTGGCCTTGGTTAGCCCTTCCCCACCCCCTGCCATCCTGTCAGCCTTGGTCGTCTTCATTCACAGGATAAGCAGGCAGCAGGGCCCTCCCGAGTGCTGGGTCTGTCCTGGCTTCGCCCTGCCCTGAGCATTTCCGGGAGATGGATGACCCAGTTCATTGAGCCGAGCCTGGCTTTCAGCGCAGCCCGAGTTGGTGGCATGGCACCAGCCCACACTATCTGGATAAGCTCCTTTGAACTCCTTGCGGAGCGCAGGCTTTATGGGGCCGTTGTTCAGGGTTAACCCAGAGAGAGCTCCTGGTACATTCTTCCCAAACATACTTCAAACCTAGATAATGGCAGGGGTAAGCCGAGCTGTATCATAAACTCCGGGGACTGCATGCAGGGCACTTCAAAGGCCAGTCAGTAGAACCTCTCCTCTCCTTCAGGGCAGGACAGGTCCCCGAGGGCCAGCCAGCCCTGGTGGGTGGGTCAGCCCTCTGTGGTCTCAGCTGTGCTGCTGGCATGTCGGGCACAGCTCCTTGACCACAGCCATCCCTCCTCAGCTTACCTGGTGGGTGGCGACCCCACGTAGGTTGCATGACCGAATGTCGGGGTCACAGAAAAGATTCTGGACACGCCACAATCTAGAATTCATTCCGAATCCTCCACAGGGTGAGTTCCGACGGGGCCCACCCATGCTGCATATCTCAGGTGAGAGGGGGAGCAGGTCGGCGCCTGCAGCATCTCGGCACCTTGGGGATGACCTCCATCCACTCCCCAGGCGCCGTGTGTGGTGTGCTCACTTGGGAGAAGAGGTGAGGTCCCAAGCTTTACGATTTCCTTTGAACTATCCAGGGGCCCCATTAATTCGACTTAACCAGTTCTGAACTTGGGCTCCTCACTCAGATCCAGTTGCTTAATAAGCACACCGGGTCAGGGCTAATCAAAACCAACTCATTAACTGGCTTCGTATCACGTACTGTGTTATTCCAGGCAAATAAGAGGCAGTAAGTGCCAAGGAGATTTAATTACTTGAGGACAACAAGCCTCTGAAGAATCTTTCGGATTCTTGACAAAAATCACCAGGCTGATCATGCATCAGAAGTCATAAAAAATTAATCCCATGCCCAGAAAAGCAGTTTCCTGCAGCTCTTCCCCAATGCCCCAATGTGATGGTATTGATAATGACTGGTTCTTTGCTCCCTAAAACAACAATTGAACTGGGGCCTGGTGGTAAATATCGGGGAGGTGTTGTGACAGATGCAGAAACCTCCTGTCCCCCATTTTATTAAGATCTGTCACAAGATTTTCTTTGTGGAGTCCCCACACCTGGTGGTGCTCAGGGGTTACTCCTGGCTGTCTGCTCAGAAATAGCTCCTGGCAGGCACGGGGGACCATATGGGACACCGGGATTCAAACCAACCACCTTTGGTCCTTGCAAGCAAACGCCGCTGTGCTATCTCTCCGGGCCCACAAGATTTTTTTTTAAATCATTGTTGTTTTACTGATAGTCTATAATTGGTCAATGGTCTCTAGATTCTTTCAGTATTTATTTTATTTTTATATGCACTTGTTAAATATTACTATAATATCTATATCTATATAATAAATATAATAAAGTATCTATAATCAGAACATAATTTAGAACTAAGAATTTGACCTTCACTTGGTCACTATAATAGTTTTTGATCTTAAACGTTTTATCAGAGTAAACCTGTCTCCATACTCACAGAATCCAGATTTTTCTCACAGTGGAAAGGAAGCCCAGAGAAGTATCTCCCAAACTTCCCCTCCCCTTTCACCCTGAATTCCATAGCCCATGGGCCACAGGTACTCATGCCACACCTTTGCTTCTTCTTTCACTTGGTTTCTGCACAAACACAGAACAAAACTATGTCAGTTTATAACAAGGTATACCTGAAGTCTTTAGGTCATGAGCAGTGTTCTTCAATTCTTTTAAATTGAAGTACGGTTGGTAAGGCGTAAGGTTTTTGCCCTCTGTACTACCAACCTGGGTTCCATCTCCTGAGACCTATATGGTTCCCTGAACCCCACCAGGAGTGATCTCTGTGCCCAGAGCCAGGAGTAAGCCTTGAGAATCACCTGGCGAAGTCCCAGAACAAAAATAAATACTTAAATGGCTGGCTTGTTTTTTGTTTGTTTTTGTTTGTTTGTTTTGTTTTTGTTTTTTGGGATCACACCAGGGTTATTTCTGGCGCTAAGCTTGGAAATTGCTCCTGACAGGCTCGGAGGACCATATAGGATGCTGAGATTTGAACCACCTTCCTTCTGCATGCAAGGGAAATGCCCCTACCTCCATGCTATCTCTCCGGCCCCTGGCTGGCTTGTTTTTAAGGTTTTTGGGGCACCAGAGCTTGAACCCAGGTTGGCCACCTTAAGTGCTGTATAATTGCTTCAGTCTCTGAATTTTTCTTTATCTTCCCCTCCGGGCTATTTTTTATTTTTTTGTTTTTTGTTTTTTTAACACTGGCTGCAAGGTTGTTCATACTACAGTTATTTTTTCATAGATAAAGTTGTTCATGGTTGAGTTTCAGTCATGCAGTGTACAACCACCTTCACCAGTTTGCATTTCCCGCCACCAATGTCTACAGTTTCCTTCTCTGCCTGATGCTCTCATCCCTCCCAACCGCCCTCTCCACCTGCCTCTGGGACAGTGTTTTACTTTTTTTTTGGGGGGGGGGTCCACACCCAGCAGTGCTCAGGGGCTACTCCTGGCTCTACGCTCAGAAATCGCCCCCAGCAGGCTTGGGGGGATCATATGGGATGCCAGGATTTGAACCACCATCCTTCTGCATGCAAGGCAAATGCCTTACTGCTTGCTATCTCTCCGGCCCCAGCATCTTACTTTTTTCTTTCTCTCTACCTCTCTCCCCTCTCTCTCTCTCCCTCTCTCTTTGTTTTTGAAGCTGTGGTTTGCACTACTGTTAATGAAGAGGAGCCATGGATATTACTTTATCCCCTTTCAGCACTCAGTTCTATCCAGAGTGTCAGTTCCAACTATCACTTTCATAGAAGACCGTTCTCTACTCTAACTGCCCTCTCTGCTCCTTTTGGCAAGCTTCCTACCATGGTCTGGTCCTCCTAATCCTCACTTCTATTGTGTCTGCATATCATCCCCACACTGTCTTTTATTTTCCCTATATTCTAAAGATGAATGTGATTATTCTGTTTATCTCTCTCCCTCTGACTCATTTCACTCAGCATAATAATCTCCAGGGCCATCCAAATATATAAGGCTTTAGTTTTTTTTTAACCTCCCAAACAGTGTTCAAAGGAGCACTCCTACTGATATTGGGGCACTGGGCCCAGTGGCTCCGAGCAAGTAGTGGGGTATTGTCAGTCACTGACAGCACTGGTGGTACTTAGGGACTTCCAGCTCTGTTCCACAGTGCTGGGGAGGGAAGGGGCACCTTGCTAAGGAGAGGGCTTCTTCTTCCTTATTTCTATTTCATCTTTTCAGATTGGGGCCACACTCAGCAGTGCTCTTTGCTCAAAACTGGGACTGTCTTGAACCCCCGGATTCCTGCACTCCACTCCCCTGATTCTATTTTTTTCTAGATAGCATCTGATTCCCTGTTGCTGTACTTTCATGCTCCTTCCCCTATTTTTCAATATAACTAGTCATCTTTGAGGGAAATCCTTATTTACTTGCCATACTCTTTGTGACTGTGTATATAGGATTCTTGGGAAATCACATTGGCTGCTATGATTACTTTTTTTAATTTTGGTTTGTTTTCTGTCCCCAGAGTTAATCGCTGCTTTTATTTTTATCATTTGCTTTGCTTTTTGTTATCATTTTCTTAATTTATCTTATACCCTTACCACTTTTTTTTTTTTTCATTTATTTTACTCTGAGATTAGCCACTCCTTTTAAAAATGCCGCTCAGGGGCCGGGAAGGTGGCGCTAGAGGTAAGGTGTCTGCCGTGCAAGCGCTAGCGTAGGACGGACCCTGGTTCGATCCCCCGGTGTCCCATATGGTCCCCCCAAGCCAGGGGCGATTTCTGAGCGCATAGCCAGGAGTAACCCCTGAGTGTCAAATGGGTGTGGCCCAAAAACTAAAAAAAAATAAAAAATGCCGCTCAATTGGGGCTGGAGTGATAGCATAGCAGGTAGTGCACTAATACCAGTTCGATCCTCGGTATCTCATATGGTTTTCCCAGAACCACCGAGGGGGTGGGGGTGATTCCTGAGTGCAGGGCCAGGAGCATCACCCTGGAGCATCACCGAGTAATATGTGGCCTCAGAACTAAACAACAACAACAAAACCTCTATTTATCTAATTTATCCATAAACTCTTCTTTTTAAGCTGGACACAATGCTAAATACCAGAGGTTTTATGATTTTCTTGGCCCTTCTGCTCTGTTTCTCTGCTCTCGCCTAACTCCAATCCAGAGTCGTTTTCCCTGGCACTCTGCTGAGTTGTTTTCTTCCCCTGGTTGACTTTGGCTTTTTTTTTTTTTTTTTTTTTTTTTGATGAATAGTCTGTCTCCAGTAGTTCCCAGCTATCTGCTGGATCCTGGGTGAAGAGCAACCCTGAGGCAGTTGGGGAGACAAGGCCAGGCCCATGGACACCCGTCTTCTGGGGGGGGGGGCGCTGGGCCCTGAGTCTCTGTGGACCTGCTGTGCTGTAACTCCCTCTGACTTGTGAACACTCTTCTGTCTTCACCACCTTCAGACCTGCATCCCTGGCCCTCCCTCCTGCCCCAGGCCTCTAAAGCCAGGTGCCCCCATCTTTCTGGAAACATAGCGGATTTACCACACTGATTATCCCCTTTGCCTTGTGTCCCCCTCCCACCTTCCTTGGGCTGACATGTCAGCACCGCTCGCCCGTCTGCTTTTCGGCTTCTAAAATATTGTTGACACCTTCTCTTGATCCTGTTGGATCCGCTCCATTTGTCTTCCTTTGCTGCGCTTTAGGAGGCGGAGCAGGGCAGGGTCTGGATTAACTCTGTCGTATTCCCTCACAAGTCCGATGATCTAGTTTTATCATGAATTCAGCCTTTCTTGGTGTCCTCTCCCCTTCCCTTTTCTCTAGGAGCTCTGAATCGATGTGGTTTGACTGAAAACCCGATCCATTATTTTTCCTTAGACACTCTTCCTTGGGTGGTGTTCATTAAAGGAACCTCTCGGCCCGGCTCATGTTTTTAACCATCTACCATGATCCCAGTACCGGTCTGTGTGCCTGACCTGTATGGTCGGTCTCATTTGATCATTGCCAAAAGAGGTGAGCGGAGCCACCTGGGGCAGCCAGGGGCCCTTCTTTCTTCCCCAGGCAGAGTCCAGATGCGTCAGGAGCCCAGTGGTGGTTGCTGGTCCCACCCCACCCCACCCCCAGCTCCAAATCTGCTATTGATCTTTAATCTCATTCTGTGTGTTGTAAAGAAACAGGTTGTGGAAGGCTCTTGTCAGATCCCAGGAACATGAAAGAAATAGCACACCCCGGGCCGTAGTGACATGGCCCTGTCACCACCCCTCATTGAACCATAAAAGCTATTCAGAGGGGCCGGCAGCTGGTGAACGATGGTACTTAGATCTTGGGTGCTGATGGGTGTTTTGTAGTTTCCAAGGGAAGTTGCTGAAAGTTTTCTTATCTTGACACTCCAAGGGCAAAAGGTCTTTCTTCAAAGAGAAGGGCCCAGTTCAGAAAGATGTGGGTCTTCTCCGTTTCTGGAGGAATCATGGGAGGCAGCCCCGTGGGCAAGGCTAGAAGGTAACCAAGCATGCAGGAGACAAGAAGGGGCGCCCACAGCCCAGGGAGCTCCCGCTTCTGCGGTGAGCATTCAGTTCTCTGCTAACACCTGAGACAAGATTCCTGTGCCACTAGACTGGAGCTGGGAAGGGACAGTTGTAGATATTCAGCCACACAGGGTTAATGCTAAGCTTCTAAGAGCTTTGTCCCCGTTTTCTCCTCACAGTTGAGGGGCAACTCATAAGCAGGATGGCATGGGGTCTTCAGCAACTCCTGGCACCCTGTCCCTGGACACTGGCTGGCCACCAAACCAAAGAACTCAGCTCCTTTGCCGTGTCCTTCTCCTCCTCGATCCTTACCCCAGATGGACAGTGTGGTGGTAGCTGGGTGGAATAAGGGACTCCCTGGGGCCCTCAGCCTTTGTGCCCAAGAACCCCGCGGGGAAAGGTGTTCAGAGGCCACGAACTCGCTCTGAACCCACTGCGAGGAGCAGGTGATCCCAAACTATTGTTAGTGTCTGCTGTAAATGATCTGCCTCTGGGTTCGAGCAGAGTTCAGCCAAAAGCCCCACATGACATGGAAATCTGTCCTGGAGCCAGGTTTGTCGGGTCGGAGTGGGGTAGCACATGTCTCCGGCCTTGGCACCCGAATTTGCCGCGGGAAGGGAAGGCCAGCAAGAATGATGGAGGGCTTACGGAAATGAGGATAGGGCATGCGACCCGGGCAGCTGACAGGCGCTTTCAGGCCACCATGGCTCATCCAGCCCTTTTGATAAACAGCTTTAAAAGCATGACGTGGTTTGGAAAGCATTCTTCAGACACGGTGATGTTTTCCAGACGCATGACAGGCCGCTGCCGAGTCCTGCCGAAGGTTTTCGATTGTACAGTCAGAGTCCCTCGGAGGGGCTGTTGGAACTCTGGGGATGGAGGGCTGCTTAGTCATCTGTCCCACCAGGACAGCCTCACTGCACTGGTAGCATATTGCTGGGGTCCCCTATGTCTTTTCTTTTTTACTTTTCTTCCACCCGAGTGTTCTTGGACTGAGGACCAGAACTGGAAGGAAACCAGTCTTTTTTTCCCACTAGCGACAATGCCTTCCTCCTATGCCATGGCTTGGACACGTGCTCCGCAGGAACCTCGGCTTCTTCTAGATTTATGTGTCATTCCTACATCTCAGAGCTCCACTTCCCTCCCCCCAGGTGCCATCGCCAGACATTTAGCTCCTGCTGCCTTTGCCACCACTCAGGGCATGCTGGAGTCTTGGGCAGGGGCTTTGGCATGGGGCAGGGAAAGTGGCCAGGCCAGGCACAGCACTTCTGCGGAGACTTAGGTGCCTTTAGACCACTTGAGGTGGAATTGCACACAGATATTTTTCTTCCATGCTTTGGGGTAGGGTTTATGGAATTCTCATCCCCAAACATGCAGTGGGGGAGCTGACCGGAGCAAGGAACATGGCTCTGATTATGCTTAGGCAACAGGGCTCCTGTTCTTTCCATCTGCCATGGCAGGTCACTTCCTCCTCACCACTGGTTTCCTGGGGTGGTTCCTGGATGTAGCTGACCCTGTAGCTCGCTGCAGCTGGTGGCCTCTTGGCAAGAGAGCAGCTTTGCAGGCCATGAAACCAGGACCCCAGCATAGACTCTGGTACCTCTCTTCCAGGCCTGTGACCTCAGACCCCAGAGCCTGGCCCAATTAGTCTCTGCCTGTCACAGTCAGGAGGCAGCTAGGCTTGGGGCTGCAGAAAGTTGAGGCAGGACATAGGAAAGCCTGTGACCATTTTCCCAGAATAGTCCAGTAGGTCAATTTGAGGCAGTGCAGGGCCTCAAATATTCCTGGCCCCGGTCTGAACCCAGTTGGGCTTAGCACCATTTATGCTGGTTACATCTAATCCCCTGGAGGCTTGATTCTGTGGCCAAGCCTGTCACTGCTTCAGCCTTTCCTCTGATGGCTCCTCTGGGAGTGTGGGTGTGACTGCCCCGCCCCACCCCCATGTGTGGCTCAGCCGGAGAGGGTGCAGGAGGGACAGCGCCTGCCCAGGCCACCAGCCTTTGACCTCTCTCCCCCTTCTTTCTCCTTCCTTTCTTCCTTTCTTTTTCTTCATTTCTTCCCTCCTTCCTTTCTCTCCTTCCTTTCTCTCCTTTCTTCCTTCCTTCTCTCCTTCCTTCTTTCTCTTCTTTCTCTCCTTTTTTCTCTCCTTCCTTCCTTCCTTCCTTCCCTTCCTTCCTTCCTTCCTTCCTTCCTTCCTTCCTTCCTTCCTTCCTTCCTTCCTTTCTTCCTTCCTTCCTTCCTTCCTTGACCACACCCAGAAGTGTTCTGAGTTTACTCCTAGTGGGATCTGAAGTCTATAGGGGGTACGTACCCAGGGCTCAAACCCAAGTTAGTCACATGCAAATAAAGCAAGCACTTTTTTTTTTTTTTGCTATATTTCTATCCCTGTCTTCATTGCTTTTCACTGATAACCAAGAAGGCAGCTAAAAAGAAACCATAAGTAAAGATATACGTACTCCCCTGCCCCCCCCCCAAAAGCCACTATGGTGGGGCCAGAGCAATAGCACAGTGAGGAGGGCGTTTACCTTGCACACAACCTACGAGTTCAATTCCCGACATCCCATATGATCCCCCAAACCTGCCAGGAGTGGCAGGGTGTGTGGCCCAAAACCACCTTGGAAGATGTTTTATACCAAGAGCAAATATGTGGTATAAAAGAAAATGTTAAATATACATATGTAAAAAATATATGTGTAGTACTTGAGTACATATTTATACTTGCATACATATATGTGCATTACATAGATGTAGTGCTGAGTAGTGGTCCAGAGTCCTACTCTGCATTACTGCTGGGCTGTATCCCTGACCTCAAACCTGTTTTCTTTAAATTCTCAAATGAGTCCACCATCCTCCTTACTGCGATAGTTCAGGAAACCACTGGACAGAGGTCGAGGCAGTCAGGCCCTGGGTGGCTGTTGCGCTGTGTCTTAGGCTGCTGCACTTTGAGGACCCGGCCTTGCTGCTTCCCTAAGATCTGCTGGAGAGTAAGAGAGTCCAGCAGGAAGTGGGGGTTCTACTGACTGTTGAGAAGGTCGCAGAGTCTGCTTCAGCTCAGGCGAGTCTTATTCTCCGGTAAGGGCCCTGTTCTCCGAGTTTTACTCGAGAGAATCTTGAGGCATCTTGGCTTGAGGTGGGCAGCCAAGCTCAGGCTTCTGGTCTGCACCTGCCAGAGACCTAATGGAGGCAAGATTCCTACAAGTGTGTGTATGGCCTGTGTGGTAATGGGGGTCGTAGATCGTCCTGGGAGATGTGAGGTACCATGATGAGTGCAGGCACATTGGACCCCGAATTTGTGTGCATGTGAATAGCTAGAGACAGAGTAAGTGGTAACACAGTTTCTTCGAATGTCCTAAGTTAGCCCACCACCTAATTGTTGCCTCTTTCCCAACTTGGCTGCTTCTTGTGTATATTCGTTCCTACAAAGCCAGTGCTGGTCAGAGACAAAGGGAAAAGGAGTTCCTGAGAGCCAGGGATTGGTTCTGTGATCTGTGTATCCTGTGGTGTCACCCCTTCACCACCACCCTGGACTCCCCCCATCTTCCCCCTCCCCCACAAAAAATAAAAAGAGTTAGACTTTGGAAGGACAGATTTTATTCATTGATCACTGAACATCCATGCATCGGGTGGGGAACCTCATGAAAAAACACGAGGACTGAATGTGTGCTGCCCACCGGGATAGATAGCTGTTTTGAGCCAGGTGGCCCATTTTGCTGAAACCCACGTCCATTTAGAAACAGGCCCTCCTGCTGCTGTAGACTCTGCCAAGTCTGGACCGACCCAGAGTTGTCAGGTGCCTTTGTGCGTGTTGTTGCTGGTTTGGAGGTACTGGCTTTATTCGGAAACAAGTTCGCACTCTGATCCAGGGTCCCCAACAGAGAATGAGAGGGAGAGACCATGGGGGTCAGCAGATACCTCATTGGCCTGCCTACCTGATTCGCTCCCCGCCATTTGGCATGATTTAGGGTTTGGAGTGCGCTCTCTCTGTCTCTTTCTGTCTGTCTCCCCACCTTTCTCTTCCTCCTCTCCCCTAATCATCCCAGGCATCACCCTGCATTCAGCCATGGTGCAGGCATATCTGATGAGCTAGGGATCCCTCTCATCTCCTAGAGGAGAGCTGGGGTTCAGCCCTCTGGCCCCCTAACAAACTGTCCCCTCCTGAAAGTGCTGTAAATGCCGCCTCAGATCATTTTGGTGTCCTTGCGCCCGAACTCAACTCTCCAATAAAAGTGAAGCCCTGACCCAGAGGGCCAAGGTGAAGGATGGGAGCAAAGGGATGTTCTCGGAGCCCATTGCTGTGTGGCCTAAGGGTGAGACGTCTCCACTCTCACTCACGTTCAGTGCTCTCATGTTCCATTTGGAGCTAAGGCCAGAGCAGGAAGTTGGTGTTCATCCGTGGTAATATTTAAAAGCAGTAGGCCAGCTACTGGTCCATGTTTGATTCTCATCTCCCCAAGTATCTAGGGTGATAGCTGTAGACTGTCCCTCAGAGCTTGCCACCCACGGTCCCCCCAAGTCCTCAAGTGTGGGAAGGGTGCCTGCCCTCAGGAGGGCTGGACTGCTGCCCCGTGGGATCCCCCAGAGACCGACTCAGCAGGATTCTTTGGTGAGAACAAAGTGCCATCTTGCCTTCAGGAGCGGCTCCGGGCCTATATGTCGGGGCCCAGGGCCTGCCGGGATGGGGCTTTACACCGGGGCTGTCCTTTTGCCCTTCCACTGAACTCTCCTCACTTCAGTCATGAGCAAACAGTCAGCGCCTGAGCTAACTCACAGCCCTGCCGCCTTCCCTTCCGAGGCTCCGCTCTTGCTTCCAGTACCGAACAAAGGGAGGGAGGGCCGCGTGGGCCGGCCCGGCCGAGGAATGCGGCTTCAGGGTTCTGCTCCATAAATTTAACCAGCACGACGAAAAGGAGATAATATGAACCTTCGTGACGATCTGAAAGGGGGAGGCTCTGTGTCCCATTGATTGCGGTCTGGCGCTGGGCCAGGCCCAAGCCTGACCGACAGTTGAACCATATCGTTAAGGCGTGTAATACAGCTCAAGTCTTGTACTGCCGCCAATGAGTACATATCCACAGGGCAAAAGTTTATAAAGAGTCGAGGCTGTCCTGTTTAACCCTCTCACACCGCCTGTAACAGGCCCAGCTGCCTTCCAGAACTTGCCCCTCAGAGCTCAGCTAACAGAGCCCGAGCGCTTCTTCAATGCGATCCCACAGGGCTTGCCTGTCGGGACGAGAGAGGGAGAACCGGTAACTGGAGGGTCGAGCCCTGCTGAGCTGCCCTTCTCCTCCCCCCAGCCCCCTGGCCAGAAATGGGACACCGGGCGCTTGATCCCCGGCGTTCTGTGTTTGCGGTATAATGTTGCCGGAGGAAGTGGGACTGACACAACAGGAAACCTACCCGGCTCCTAGGCTGCACCCCCTCTACTGCCACCCAGCCTCCACCATGTTGGAGAGCTACCGGTCCTGATAGTTGGACCTGGTCCCTTCACTAGGCACGGACATGTGCGAGCCTGAGGCCCAGAGAGAAGTCTGAGCGGATGGATGTGAACGAGGCTCCTGTGTGCGTAACCTGAGGCAGAGGTCACGCACCTTCTGTCTGGCTTCAGAGGGAAACGGTGGGCAGAAAGGCGCTTGGTCACCCACCAGCCTGTCCTGTGCAGGCTGCAGAAGACCTGGTCCGTTTCTACTCTCTAAGCCTCCCAGCAACCCCAGGGGCTTGGCACCACATCCTCCCCTTTCACAGCTGGGAAGTCAAGTCTCAGACGGGTCACAGCTTGCTATCATCTCCCCAGAAGTAGGAGAGACAACCAGCGTCCGACCCCTGGCAGGCTGGAGCCAGAGCAGGCGCCCCCCCCCCCTCACTTCTCTGCCTCTTCCGGTAGTCTCTCCATCTCCAGAGACCAAGAGTTATTGGGAGCTGGTGCTGCCTGTGGCCCAGAGAACTGTTTAGCTGGGGCCGGGGAAGAGGATGCCCTCCTAATGGAAAGGATGCTTAGCCCCTTCTCTCCCCCAGAACTGGGGTGAGGGGTGCAGGGGAGACCCCAACCTTTGTGAACTGGTGTTGGGACCAGCTGCCGCTGAACTCTATGCTTGGGACCTGCTGGCCCAGCTTATTTCTGATACACTCCCTATCCCCACCCGCCCATTGAACCACTGTGGCTATCAGGGTTGAGGACCCACTTCACAGAGCAGTGCTCACACATTCAGTTCCTACTGGTCTTTGCCCTCGTGATGCTGTAAGCCATCTTCAACTGGCCCCTGGGGACTCGAGCTGAACCAGTAAGAGGCATCAGCAGGAGAGTAGCCCGGTGTGTGTTCAGAGTTCTCCAATTTCATCTCAGCCAAGAGTGACTTTGGTTTATGTCGGTGCTCTGGTGCCTGTGACAGGGGCTGCTAGTGATCAGAGACCAAAGGGCTGACCAGCCTGAGATTGCTACTTTCTGATACCTTCTGCTTCCAGGGTCATGGCACCCAAAATATTAGAAATGGGCCCAGAAGCAGTGCTGTGGGGGGCTGAGTCTGGACTCTGGAAATAACTGCTAAAAACCCGAGTGTAGCAACCCTAGGTTCCGGGGGTCTTCCATGGGGCGCTTTCTTGGAGGTTCTCTATCTTTGTCGGGATTTGAACTCCTCACTTGACATCAAGAAGCTCCACCAGGCCATATCATTTGGGTCTAAGGAGAAACGCTAACACAGTAGAGTGGTTGGATTGCATGAAGAAATTTAGTTGCTTTTTGGAACTGTTTTTGTTCCGTTTACCAGTGGATTGAAGGTCCCATGAGGTCGCCAGATGATCTGGGATTTGTGGGAATTTTTATCTGCAGGATTCTTAGGATACAGGCCAAAGCTGAAGTAGAGAGGGGCAGGCAATTTGACTTCATGTGTCAGACTCAGGTTTGATCCCCAGCATCCCCTGTGTTCCCTGCATTAGGACTGGGAGCACAGTGGAGTGGCAGATCAAGGGCACCACTTCTCCTCATGTGTGACATAGCCCTTTTGTCCACCCAGGCTTGTCCCCTGCCTGCCTGCTTCTCCCCACCTCAGGGGCCTTCATCCTTGAAAAGCCACTGCCTGCCCTTCTTGTCTGCCTCTACCTCACAGGGCTGAGGAGGAAAAGGAGCCGAGCTCTGGCAGGAGAGGCTAGAACAGTGACTAGTGCTCCTCCTTAGTGGAGCAGGAAGAGGTAATGTGGCCTCTCAGCAGGAAGGACTCCTGGATGCACCTGCAGGGGGTGGGGTGCCACTCACGTCCAATGTCCCGACCTCAGGCCAGTTGCTTACCATGCCTAAAGGGGTGAAGGCAATGGCAGGCTCTGGGCCTGGGGTCTTCATTCTGCTGCCATCTCTGGCTAGAAGGCCCAGCCTCTTCCCCGCTGCCTCCTCAACTCACACTTTTTTTCCTCCCATCCACAGCAGCACTGTGGATTCCTGTTTCCCCACAAAGGTTCCGTGTCAGCTCTGACCCTTCACAGATGCCTAGAAATGCACCTGAGGTGACCCCAAGGCCTTTGGTTTCATGTTTGGAGGTACTGCTGCCCACCTGAGCCATCAGTGCCACTCTTGGGCTGAGCCTGGGACTGAATTCTATCGCTAAACTGGTTCATCTCTAGATTGGGCTCCCACCCACCCCCCCCCCACAAAAATCAGAGAGGACAGTCCCCAGCTCCTGAAATGCAAGTGCCAGTGAAACCTGAACTGCAGGCGTGGCTGCAAGTAATCCCAGATGTTCCCCAGCCCCCCACTGCCCTGGCTGGCCAGGAGGTAGAGGTCTCTGGCTTCTCCCCTTCTGCAGTGCTGGCCCACCTGGGCTCAGCTGGAGGGTCCTTCCTGCTCCTCCCCCAGGATCTGCTGTTCTGAAGGAGCATAATGACCTGGAAGGAGGTGCATGCAGTGAACCCCCTGTTAAATGGCCCTGCCTTGGAGATGGCTTCGCTCAGACCTGACCACCCCTTTTCCCGAAGAAGGTACTTCCCAGGGATGCTGGCCGTCTCTCCCAGCCCATACATGCCTGGGCAGTGCTGCAGTCAGCCAGAAGTGGTGTTTGGTCATGCCTCTTGCTTCCTTGCAAATAGATGTTTGAATGCTTCTACTTTTTTGTGGTGGTTGTTGGTATTTTGGGAGCCATACCTGGTGGTACTCAGACGTTACTTCTCACTCTGCTCTCAGAAATTACTCCTGGTAGGTTCGGGTGATTATATGGGATGCCGGGGATCATGTAAACCATGTGCAAAGCAAACACCCTTCCCATTGTGCTATCAATCCAGCCTGCAGGCACAACATTTATTTATTTATTTGTTTGTTTATTTTGGCTTTTGGGTGATGCTCAGGGTTTACTCCTGGCTATGAGTTCAGAAATCGTTCCTGGCAAGGGGACCATATAGGATGCCTGGGGATCGAACCATGGTCCGTCCTAGGTCAGCACATGCAAGGCAATTCCCTACTGCTTGTACCACCTCTCCAGCCCCAAGGTACAACCTTTTATAAAGGAAAATAAATTATTGTGCAAACATTAGAGATACATGCAAAAATGAGCCATTCTAACTATCCAGTCTGAAGAGAGCTATTCCAAAGACCTTGCAAGAAATTTGGCTTTAATTCTTATAGCGCACCGATACTTTTTGTTTGTTTGTTTTACGGCCATATCCAGCAGCGCTCAGAGATTACTGCTGGCTCTGCACTCAGAAATCGTCCCTGGCAGGCTCAGGGGACCGTATGGGATGCCGGGAATTGAACCCGAGTCCATTTCGGGTCAGCTGCATGCAAGGCAAATGCCCTACCGCAGCGCCATCACTCCAGCCCCAATATAGGTGCTGTTTTAAGGAACAAAATAAAGATAATTCGATCTCCTTATTAATAAACACAGAAAGGGCTATAATAGCAGCCTCGCCAGGTACCTGTGTATCAAATATAGATGCGCCCACACACACCGCCACAAATGTGCTCTTCTTTTCCATGTGTCCCTACAAATGGAGCAGAAATGTCAGGTGTCTGATCATTTTTCATCCAACAGTGAGGCTAGAGCATTCCAAAAGGAAATTAGGACTTTTGACATGTAAGTGACACTGAATTGACTCTGTACTGCTTGTCTTTGTTCACTGATGGATGTTTTCGCTTTTTGTGATTATAAATCTCTTTTGCACATCTTGCCATACTCTCTCTTCAAGACTAAGTTTCTTAAGGTAGATTTGCTAAGGCCAGAGCTATAGCACAGCTGTAGGGAGCTTGCCCTGCTTGGTAGTCAACTTGGGTTTGATCCCTAGCATCCCATATGGTCCCTCGAGCACCACCAGGCATAATCAGGTGTAGCCCCAAAACAAGAAGCAAAATGATGGTAATAAAGTAGGCTTGTTGAGCTAAGGTGTCACTGCATTTCCTGGTGTGCAACTCATTGAAATGGAAGTGCCTTTTGAAAACCAAATGTCCCGTACTCTCACCCACAGTACCCACTTCTCCTGTCTTGGGCCCCCTCTGGCTCTTCTTCTTTCATTTCCTGTCCATCCGCTACTTAATGAAGTGACGTAGTGCTAGAGCCAGTTAGGAACAATTAGTCTATTAGCTGCAACGAGTGACTCTCCTGCGTCTCTCTGATAAGTAGGAGAGTCAGTCACCTTTCCCTATGCCGGTTGGCTGCTTGGTCTTGTCTTCCTATACAGCAAGTGTGGTTTTTCCCCCTCTCATTCTGTGTTGTTTGAGCTTATTCTTCCAGACGTTGCCATCCTTTATCTGGCTTTTGGTTCCCTTTTGTGTCTTAGAACTTGTTACTTCCAGTTCCTGTTGTCCTGTTGTCCAACAGGGTGGACATTAACAGAAGTACCCCCTTGGCACCCAGCCTCCCTCCCAAATCCTTCCTGTCCCCACAGACTAGCAGGGTAGGATCCCCCACAGGCAGCTTTGCCGCAAGGCCAGGTTGCCCCCAGTAGTTGCTGTCTACAGTCCCTGTTGGGTTGTAAATATTTCTGGTCTATGTTTTTGCCTTTCTGCTTGTCCCACCGTGATCTCCAGAGCACTTAATCCAGCTATGGATGTGATGCTCATGCCAAAGAGACATAAGTCAGCAGTCAGCCTCATAAGTTCAACAAGACCAAGAGCAACAGAGGCCCAAGATTTAGCACAATGCAGGCAGATGGCCTTAGAGCGACGTCATGGTCTCTCAGTGAAACAGACCACCAAGAGATCAGTTCCTTGTGAGCATGTTGCTTGCACCGGAGCGTCAGTGTGCAAGCTCTCTGCCCAAAGGAGGCCTCACAGTCTGACCTCTAGTGCCTCCTCACACAGAGTTGGTGGTTGGGCTCTTGTCATACCTTCTGGGGTCTAAGCCAGAGCAATGTGTCTGATTGGGGGCCAGGGATTCAACCAAACTATTGAACTGGGTCCTTAGTGGTTCAGAGACACTACGTTGTCCCATGAGGTCTTCTTAAAGACTCTTTGTTGAGGTTGGGGCAGAGAGATAGTACAGTGGGTAGAGCATCTGCCTTGCACGGTAGTCAACTCAGGTTCAGTCTTCGGCATCTTGTATATTACCCCCAGTCACCTCCAGGACTAATTTCTGAATGTTGAGCCAGGAAGAAATCCCGAGCACTTCTGGGTGTGGCCCCAAAACAAAAAAAAATAACAATAAAAAGACCCTTTGTTGGTCTCGCTCTTGTTTTTTTCACCCTGGAGCCTGCAGTCATGCAGACGAAGCAGGATGCTCCAGTCTAAAGCATGGCTGTCTCTCTTGGGGTTGACCAGCTGGCAGAGCAGTTCTTGTGGCGATGGCCTGGCCTGGCCTCTCAGCGTTGGCCAAGTGGACTTGAATTGGTTTCCATTCACTGTTCTATTTTTATTTTGTCGTCATTTCGATGTATAGGGAGTCAACTTCTTCCAGTGGGACATGGTGTCATTAGAACATAGGATTCAGTCAGACCGCTGCGGACTCAACTTCTGCACCCTCGGGACTGGGAAGGGGGGTGGTGGGACTGTTGTTCTCCCATGACCTCAGTGTAGCTGAGATGAGCAACCTCCAAGGTGCACCAGCCCATTGGCAGGCTCTCGGCCAGATGTCATCCGCGTTGTGGGCCTGGCAGCACCTCTGCTTGCCCCGCCATGCCTGTCTCGCCTGCGGTGGCCCTCAGCCCCCCACACGCTGGCATGTGGCACCAGCGCCCTCCCAGCCCACACGTCAGCCGAGCACCGATTGGCTGGGACTCAGGAGATCTGTGGGGTGCGCGTTTAATGTGTCGCAGATGTGGGGCGGGCTGCAGAGTTTTCTGCTTTACCCATTTTCAGTTTTGTGCATTTCATCAGCATTGCTTGTTATTTACAGAATGTAACCCGAGCCAGCAGAACAGATTGTAATTTTTTTCTTTTCTTTTTTTTTCAAAAACGGTTTTGGGGAAGGGGAGGAAGGTGATGAGGCCACAAGGGAAGAAGTGGGGTGGGGGGGTTAATAAATCCAGTAGTGTGGAATGTTTGTGCTGTCCAGACCAAACAAACCAGTTTGCCAAGGGGTGCTGGCCTGCGGCATCAGGCCCATTCATGCTCACACTGGCGGCACCTAATTATAGGGCAGCACGACCCTCCGACCATGGAAGAGTCATCTTCTGTCACTAGGTCGAGCATCGTGACACCAGGCAAAAGTGTGCCTCCTTGTAGGGGCACCAAAGGGCACCTGGCAGCGTGTGTCCTGCACCCTGTCCTGCCCAGAGAGAAAGGCCCTGTTGAACCTGGCCATGCAGGCAACACGGATGTCCTTGCCTGAGCCCTGCCCTGGCTCTTTATCCAAGCAGTATGGCAAGAGCCCAGACAAGAAGTCTCTTCTCGCGCCTGAAAAATTTAAGCTATTCCTGAGGACCTTGGAACGATGGGGCCAGAGCCAGCCTCCAGTTCAGTGCAGGTGACACGCTGAGTTTGTAGACGGACAGTTTGGACCAGAGGTGGCATCTGCTTCTGGGAATGCCGAGCCCGAGGGCAGATTTGAGGACAAGCCGTGAGAAGGCGCCATCTGGCCAGGAGGAGGGCAAGGAGAGCCGCATGGCCTGGTTCCTTGATGTTCCCAGGCCTAAACGCGCAGTGCAGAGAAGGAAAATCAGAGCCTGAAAAAAATCTCTGGATTTGAGTGCATGCTGATCATGCTAGTCAAAAGGTGCCGAATGGCAAGACTGGCCCCTCCCACAGGGAGCCCCCACCTGTGCAGTCTCAGTACTCCGGGCCCCGCTGCTCTCTCCTTCCCCAGGCCCTTGCTCCCTCGAGGCTGCCAGGTGCCCCTGGGAGAGCCTGACCCAGGTCAGTAACTGTCTAGTGTCCCTGCACGGCCGAATGGTCAGCATTCCTGAGCTCATTCCTGCGCTCTGGGTTCCTGGGTGCGAACCAAGTCCTAGCCTCACTGCCTTGCCCCGCCGGCCCGGGGTCTCAGCAGCAGCCACAGCCACAGCCGCAGCAGCATCACTGACAGTTTCATGACTGGTCAGGTCACACAGGGGAAGGTGCCAAGCTCTGCCCCAGGTGCTGGGGTCAGAGGGTCCTGTGGGACAGCACTGACCCAAATAGCTGCCTCAGCACCAGCTGCTCCTCTTTAGCCCTCCCCCCCCCTGCTTTGGAGCATAGGAAGGTCTCACTTCCTCACCCTTCCCTGCACAAAGCCATGAGCCCCTGCCAGACACAGTGCCCACCCCACTTCTCCATTCCAGCATTAGCAGATGTCCTACTTGAAGGAAGAGGGGCCTCAGAACAGCCAACAGTGCTGTAGGTGTGTGCAGTACCCCACACCTGTCCATTTTTCGGGCACAGGATCCCTGAGGTAACTAAGCGAAGGCCCAAAGCAGATGTGCTGAAATCATGTCCCAGCCTCTGTCAGGCGCAGTGACTCCACTTTCAGTGCTCAGATTCACTTACAGGCGTCCTAGGAGGAGGTGCTCAGCCACAAGTACTGCTTCGGAGAACCTCTGTTGGGACTATGCTTATTTTATTTATTTATTTATTTATTTATTTATTTATTTATTTATTTATTTAGGTTTCGGAGACATAATGGGCAGCATTCAGGGGTACTCCTGGCTCTGCACTCAGAAATTACTCCTAGCAGACTCAGGAGACCAGATGGGATGCCAGGAGTTGAACCCGGGTCTATCTGGGTTGGCCACGTACAAGGCAAATGCCTTACCACCGTGCTATCGCTCTGGCCCCAAGGGACTACGCTTATTAACTGCAGTTCTTTGAAGCCTTCCTACCAGTTCACAGACAGCATGGCCAGCATTGGCTCTGTGGAAGTAGCCCGTGTATGCAGTTCGAGGCTGCTGCTCAGCCCTGGATCACTTGCCTTGTGTGATCAGGGTTCTGAATTCAATGCCCAGTGCCATGCTGGTCAAACAACCCCCCCCCCAGATCCAGGTCCAAGCTTTTGAAGCCCTCCCAGAGAGAATTGTCACTGGAATCTGTGGCATTCATCCAGTGAAACTTGAACATCCCAATTTGGAGAATTGTTTTTGTTTTCTTCTTCTTTGATAGTTATTGGAAGGGCCATGCCCATTGGTGCTCAGGATCGAACCCGAGTCAGCTGTGTACAAAGCAAGCACTTTCTCCACTGTTCTCTTGCTCCAGCTCATCAATTTGGAGCTTTTTGTTGTTTCCTTTGATCTGATGCCCAGTGATTGTGATTGAAGGCAAGAGAGACAAGTAGCAGCTGGCTCTGTGCTCAGCACTGGCTTCTCAAAGTACCCTGTTTCCCCACAGTGTCCCAAGGTCACAGTAGAGAGCAATGTCCCTGGCAGTGTCCCTGCCACTTAGCTGCTAAGTTCCATCTGTCTCCCTCACAGCCCATGCTGTCCTCTTGAGCGGTACCTTTTAGCCTTTTTCTGAATGTGGTCCCCTCCCACCTGACCTCCTCTCTGTGGCCATTAGGCTCCAGGTTCCTTCATTTCATCTCTCCCTTCCAAAAGGTCAACCTTTGCAAGAAGGTAGAAAATAGAAGAATTTAAGAAAGAAATTACAGAGACCAGAGAGATAGTATTGCGGGGAGGGCACTTGCCTTAAATGTGGCCGCCCAGGTTTGATCCTCTGCATCCTGAGCACTATCCAGGATGGCCCAAAGATAAAGAAAGAAAAGTTTGAAGGAAGGAATAAATAAATTACATAAGCCATTTTTATCTGGCTGATTTACTTTAATCAGCTTGGTATCATTAGGATCTGTCCTTAATAGCCACAAAATTACCTTTATCGGAAAGTGTGTGTTGGCCCTGGTGAAATCTCAGACCTGGCAACAGGGATGCCAGTTATCAAGGTCTCTGGCCCAGCCTGAGAGATGCCGCTGGGCCTTGTGCTCCGTGGTTCCCTATTGTGCTGAACAGGAATGAGCTGGCATCTGTCAAGTGCCTTGCCCTCCTAATAATGTGGAAGGAACCTCACAACTCCCTTGACGAGTTGTTTATTCAGATTGTTTCAGTGCTGGGAAGAGAACCCAGTCCTTCAAACATGGGCTCTGCCTTGGAACCACTTCTCTGACCCTTCCTTCCTTCCTTCCTTCCTTCCTTCCTTCCTTCCTTCCTTCCTTCCTTCCTTCCTTCCTTCCTTCCTTCCTTCCTTCCTTTCCTTCCTTCCTTCCTTCCTTCCTTTCTTCCTTCCTTCCTCCTTCCTTCTTTCCTTCCTTCCTTCCTTCCTTCCTTCCTCCTTCCTTTCTTCTTTCCTTCCTTCCTTCCTCTCTCCTTCCTTCCTTCCTTCCTTCCTTCCTTCCTTCCTTCCTTCCTTCCTTCCTTCCTTCCTTCCTTCCTTCCTTCCTTCCTTCCTTCCTTCCTTCCTTCCTTCCTTCCTTCCTTCTTTTTTCTCTTTTAATAAAAGCAAAGCAATCCCAGAATAGATGACAGAGTTAGTCTTGTTAAGAAATCCAAGGCTCTCTGGTTGGGATCTCTAACATTAGTTACACGACTCAGGGCTCTTAGAAGGGAGTCCTCCTTGTCTCCCTACTCCCAACCTCATAAGAGGTCATCTCACTTCCAATGAGGGGGCAGAATTCTGAAGCGGAAGTACACCAGAGAGATTACTAACCTCGCACATGGCAGACCTTGGTTCAATCCCCAGCACCCCATATGATCCCACAAGCCCCACCAGGAGTGATCCCTTAGCACAGAGCCAGGAGCAAGCCCTGAGCACCACTGGATGTGCCCTCCCACCAAATAAACCTAAATAACCTCTGAATTATCCTCACTCTTTGAGTTCAAACCCCAAAAGGCATAGCTGTTGGCATTCGTTCTACCAGCTGTCACACTTGCAGTGTCGTGGGGGTCCCTAAAAACACGTGTTAGGTTGTCGGAAGCCTTGACCCCTATAAACAAGTCAGGTGTGAATCCCACAGATGGGAGAAAAGCCCAGCCCAGGATGTCAGATTGGGAAAAGCTTAGCAGCGAAGGTGACATAATTTTTCACTCTTTGGTGAATGGCTAAATTGAAGGTCTTTCCCATGCTCAGTCACACCCTCTCAGTGTGGGATTTTATGTGTCGTTACACATATGACTTCAGAACCCCTGGGAGAGGGGAGGAGACTGTTAATAAGCAGCAAAAGGAAAGGGCAGGCAGCCTGAGTTGAGGGGCGGCGAGTTCGGGTTTCGGGTTGAGCAGGGCAGGAGCACACTTGGTGCCCTGTACATATGTGATGTCATTATCATCGTTGGCTTTTTTGTTTACATTTTTTATTTAAACACCATGGTTACAAGGTTGTTCATACTACAGCTTTTTTCCCCCACAGATAAAGTTGTTCATGATTGAGTGACAGTCACACAACATATAACAAACTTCACCAGTGCACATGGCCCACCACTGATGACAGCTGTTTCTCTCCCACCCTTCCTGATGCACTCTTTCCTCCCACCCACCCTCCTGTTTCCATTTTCATTTTGTGCTCACACCTGACAATGTCCAGAGGTTACCCCTAACTCTGTATTCAAGATTCATATCCGGGGACTTGGGGGATCATTGAGGATGCCAGGGATTGAATCCAGGTTGGCTGCCTGCAAGGCAAATACCCTATGCACTGTACTATCACTCTGTGTCCCACCCCCCCCCCTCTTTTGGAGGGTGCCTCTTACGTATCATGCACCATTAGAGGTACAACCACCCTTTTTCAGATGAGTAACCCCAGGCCCCAATAGGGGATGCTAGCTGTCATGGGTCACATTTTGCACATGGTGGAAGTGGCTTTGTGCTGGGGCAACCTGGCTGTGCAGCCCCTCGTGTCACACTCATTGTCACCCTGCCTTAGCCCCAGTGTTCCCTTATCACCTGTTGCTGCTCTTCTCCCTCCCTCCCTCTCCAGAAGCTCCCTAGAAACCAAATTCAACTGCCTTCCCACAGGCCTAGCTGGGATGCGTTAGGGCAGGGAGGGCTTGTCTGCAGGGCAGGAGTTGCAGAAATACGCACCCACAAGCCATTCTCGGGGGCTCCCAGCAGACCCCCTTTCCTGGCTGCTTTGGCCTGCCTGCATCTTGCGCGATTTCACTTGTAACCAGCCCCTGCTTAACGGGGTTCTTTCTGTCCCCCTGCTCTTTTCATGTGCTCAGAGTTTAATTTGTTATAGCAGACATTTGGCATCGTTTTCTTGGTTCGAGATTTAAAACAGAGCTCAGTAGTTATATACAATTGAAGGTTTTAAGAGTCACTCTGAGTAGGTTCTAGAAAGTGGATTTCTATTTGTCATGGAACTATGAGGAGGAATTTTTTTTTTCTTCCTGGTAAATGGAGCCAAACTGGAGAGGTTTCCATCCTCCCAGTCGAGACTTCTCTAATTACAGCTGAAAGGAGTCAGATCTGCTTGGGGAGGAGAAATGTGCTTTCCTTCCCGCTGAGTCTTCAGAAGCGGGGGGGCCGTGGGGAGAGCCACAGGCCAGAGGTGAGGTGTATGGCTCCGGGCACAGCTCAGCAGCCTTCGGGGAATGTCCTCACCCATGACAGTGTGCAGTGTCCAGCTCACACTTCCCTGTGCAGGGTAGCCCACGGAGACGTTTGAGCTCCTTTCAGGGGACCGCCTCAGTGCTCAGTGGACTCTTTCAAAGAATCCTGGGATCTCGTGGCTGCCGTCCATCAGCAAGATCTCGGCTGACCTTGCTTCTGGCCTAGTTGTTCGTGCCCAGTCGAGCACAGTGTAGATCCGCAACACGATTTCATTTCAGCAAAGGTCTCAGGCACACATGGAAAGCCAGGCCTGTCCATGTACCTGATCCATCATGGTGGCAGGCTCAGGCCTTGTAGCCCCAAAGGCTGGTGATCGTCATCTGTTGGCTCAAGGTTTTGGGGCTCTGGGAAGTGACGCACTGATGCCGTCTTTTCTCCTCCCTCAGAAATTGTTTTGGAATCTCACTTGGTGAACGGACATTGGCCAGGCCTGACCAATTGTTCAGCTGAATAACACCTCAACTGAAGCTGTTTAGCGGCACAAGCACATGTGTGCCTGCGTGTGTGTCTGAAGACAAACACCATCTGTCTTCAACTAGTCAAATTCTGACATAGTCACTCTTCATAGAGTCCAAAAGTGGGCACTCCTCACCGAGTACACAAGGCACAAAGAATTCCTGGCCAACAGTTGGCCTCAAACTGAAAAGAAAGGCTGACCAACCAGCCCAGGCCTGTCTCTTCTTGTCACCTTGTTTAGATCGAGTGGTATAAAGATAACGGAGTGTGTGAGTCCATGTCCTTTACTTTGGGCCTTCCGTACGTGTCTGAGCACCACAGTAGGGTGCTCCCGTATTGATCTTCCCGGGTGGATATTTGCAGTAGATCAGCCACTGTATCGGCAGCGCCTTCCCTGGGGACGCGTCTTCCGTGCCGTACCGCCGACTCCCTGACATTTTCATGGAGTTCAAAGCTCAAGTTCGTTTGGTGCTGACATTTTGGATTAGCTGGTTGACTGGAAGGCCTGCTTCTTTCTATACACTGTGAAATTCAGAAACCGCAGCAGCTGAGGGCTTCAAATGGCCCACAAGCCCCCAGCTGGCAGCAATTAGATCCACCACAGACCTTTGGCTAAACAAAGGCTTGTGGAGGCAGAGTTGCTGCCTGGGCTGCAAACAGACTCCCATTGTAAACTACCTTTCAAGTCCAGTGTCGGGAGACGCTGTCCGCTAATGAGAGGTAAGGGGGGCGGGGTCCCGCCACCTCTGCTTCCAGGTTCCCATCGCCCCAGCCACATGGCCTGAGAACAGCTCAGCTTGTCTGGACACAAAGGGGATCCCGAGGAAAGTGCCCAGAGCCAGCAGGGAAGCCAGGGTTGGCCTGACCATGACCATGGCCATGGTGGGTGCCCAGGCAAGCTCTAGGATGTTTATTGGACTTTGTGCTTTAGGATCAAAGAAGGTACCAGCGAGGCAGCAAGAAACCATTTTGGACTCCCATAGAAGCAGAGATCCTGGGAGGCTGGGTTACTTCTAGAATACAAACTGCCTTTAGATTAAATGTGCACAGAGGCGGGAGTGATAGCACAGTGGGTAGAGAGCATTTGCCTTGTACGGGGCTGACCTGGGTTTGATCCCCAGTGTCCCATATGGTCCCCCGTGCATCACCAGGAGTTATTTCTGAGCACAGAGCCAGGAGTAACCCTTGAGTGCTATTGGGTGTGGCCCAAAAAAATGGACATACAAACAAAAAATTAAATGTGTACAAATGCGGGCAGTCTGATCTCTGGGATCAGATTTTTCAAGACTCATATGGCAGGACTTTGCTTTAACCGGTGCTTGTGTTGACAGGACAGAGTCTCAACTCTCTCAAGCAAGGCTTGTGGGGATTTTAATCACTTTGAAAAAATTACCTTTTTTTTTTTTTTTGGAGGGGGTCACACCCTGCAGTGCTCAGGGGTTCCTCCTGGCTTACACTCAGAAATCACTCCTGGCAGGCTCGGGGGACCATATGGGATGCCAGGATTTGAACCACTGTTGTTCTGCATGCAAGGCAAATGCTCTGCCTTCATCCTATATCTCCGGCCCCTCTTTCTTTTTTTTAAGTGATATAAAGTAGTGTTATTTTTCTAAAATTGAGGGCAAGCAAGAGAGAAGACGTTTCAGCTTGAGTGACGTGTAGTTCTGTAAGATGGAGACTTGTGCCTCCATTGTCTTGATAGGTGAACAGTCAGGCCTACACAGCAGCTGTTGCCCATATTCACCAAGAAGACACACGCAGAGGGCCGTTTGGGAGCTCTGTAGTAGCAAGATCTGGAAATACAGCCATGGGCTGGCAGCAGGAAAACAGAGGTAGAGTGATTTATCCCCAGATGGAAGCATGAATGAGGAAACCCAGTCCTGTCCACACCCAATAGAATGGCTGAGTGTGAGCAATGTGACTTCAAGGAGGAAGAAGAGCCAAGACATTAAAAAAAATTGGTGGGCCGGAGATGTGGTTCTAGAGCCTTGCAAGCGCTAGCCAAAGAAGGACCTCGGTTCAATCCCCCAGCACCCCATATGGTCCCCCCAAGCCAGGGGCAATTTCTGAGTGCTTAGCCAGGAGTAACCCCTGTGCATCAAATGGGTGTGGGCCCCCCCCCTCAAAAAAAAAGGGCAGTGAGGTCCTTTAGCAAAAGCCTAAAATGACTAAAACTGAAGGACTTAGCCAGATTATTCCAGAGCAGAGTCAGAAGTGTGACTAGAGGGCATGGGAAGGAGAGGAATGGGGTCATAGAGACACAAGAAGGTGCTCGAGAAAGGGGAAGAGAGAGAGAGAGAAAGGGGGTGACTGGGAGAGGAGGCCAAGGAGGGCTTGAAGCTGAGGCCCACAATAGAGCTCATGCTGGGAAGAGGTGGGGGGGGGGGACACACACACAGATGGTTGATATTTGTAGTTATTTAAAATAAAGAAGAGACCAGTCCTGACTGTGATCCTTTAACTGATGATGAGTCTCGGGCCCAAAGCAGCTTTGAGGAGGAGACAAAGGAACGTGTTCTTTCCGTGAAGCAGCCCTCACCCTGGTACCCAAACCACAGGGCTGGCCAGCAGTGGGCACAGGCCACACAGAGCCCTGGCACAACTGTGGTCAGGGTCAGTCAGGCCTGCTGACTTGCTCTGAACACTCGAACTGAATGTATTGTTGTTGTTGTCGTCGTTGTTGCATTTCAGTTTGAGACCCAGTCTGCTCACACCCTTTAAGTACCACATGCCACTGTCCCATTCCCCTTTCTGGTTTGAACCTGATAAGTTAAACTTTGAGCTGAATTTTCAGAGAATAACGAATCATTTCCCTAGCACCAGCAATGACATATGATAATCGGACATTGTGGGGGCACGGAAGAGAGTACAGTGGGTAAGACATTTGCCCTGCACTCAGCCAACTTAGGTTTGATGCCTGATACCAAGTCTGGTGCCCGTAGTCCCCTCAAGAGCGATCCCTGGGTACAGAGCTAGAAATGGGTCCTGAGCACTGCTGGGAGTGGTCCAGAAACCAAAATAATAAAATTTAAAATCAACTAAACTACCTCTTAGAGAAAGTGTCCCCATATTTATTTTATCTTATCTTACTGGGAGTGAAAAGGGGCCAAGTGCTGGAACCCAAGGCCTCATATATGTGCTTCGCCTTGAGTCAGACCTGGTGGTGGTTTCCAGATGCCCCTAAGGGGAGTTTCCTTTCATGGCAAAATTGAGTTCCTTTTTTTTTTATTTATTTTCTTGTAAGTCAGTATAGAAGATGAGGGGTCATTCCTCCCCCCAGTGCCCTGAGTCAGGATTAGACCCTGAGCATCATCGGGTATGGCCCAGCCCCTCCCCAACCCAAATATAGCTTTGGGGCTTCTGCAGCCCTCTGGATCCCCATGGTGCTTAGCCAGTGGCAGTGTGAGGGCCTTGAAAATGGACAGATGGTCTGGAGTTTTTTACACCGACAGACCAGAAATGTGGCAGGGAGCCAGGGATGCCCACAAGAACCTACTCTGTGCCCCTCTCTCTGGTGTTTCTGAGCCTGTTACCTCAAACCACAAGAGAAAGTATTCAGGGGTAGGGGAGCGGAGGCCTGATTACTGCAACTGGGGGAAGGCCTGGCAGAGCCCGAGTTACTTTTGAACCCTAAAATCCCCATGTGTACCAGAAAGCTATGGCTCGTGTGGTTAGTAGTGGGGCACACAGACGTACGGAAACCAGGTACCGCTCCTGACCCCTGGAGAGCTATGAGTGGAACAAGGAAGGAGTGGACACTCGGGACAGTGTGCCAGGTCTCTAAGAGACAGGCAGCCAGTGTGGTCCACCGACAGGCCTGATACCATCTAACTTGTCACTTGGTTCTCAAGGCCATGTCAAAGGCCAAGACTGTTTTGGGGAGTCTTGATCAATGCAGAGACCACATTGGCACCCATGGTGTGAAGAAACAGTGCACGTAGGGATGTAAGCAGAACCTGCATCCTTCCCAGGGGTCTGGGTGGGTGACAAGGTGACAGTTCCCAGGAGGAGAGTGCTGCAGAGTCCATCTGTTGTGTGTCTTGGGGCTTTATCTAGGCTTGTCCTGACCTCTCCCCAAGCCTTGGGGGAGGGGGGGCAAAGGCATTTACTGATCCTCCTAGGCAGGATAGAGATGGTGGTCCAGACATTGCAGCAGGCTGGAAGCCAAGATCCCCACACTCTCCCCTTGAGTCCCCTTCATTAGCCGACTCTGCTGCCCCTCCACATGGCACCTACAAGGCTTCTCCACCTGTGGCCTGGCAGTGACACCTGCATGGCCACCCTGGATCTCCATGGATATCAGAAGTTAATGGGGGTCTACAGAGCCCACTTTGTGCTGCAGCCTGCAGGGAAATCAACAAGGTGGGCTAGGAGTATAAGAGTCCATGATGCAGAGAAAACTGGGTTATGCAAATGGTTGAAACATTCCCACTGTCCCTGCACCAGCCTTAAAGGTGCTAGAACTAGCCGTACTTTTGGGGACAGAATCACCGCTGGCCACATCAGCCAGCCTTCCTAAGATAGACTCAGGTGTTCCTCGTAGCTGTGGGCCCACGAGTGCTCACACTGTCCTAGCCTCACTTGTTTCTTACCGTCTATGTCCCCTTCACTGCCAGCCTACCCACGTATCTGCACCCAGTGCTCAGCTCTCTAGCGCTGAGTCAAGTGTGACAGCCCGACCCTCTCTCCTCTCTGCCTCTAGAGAGGGATATTTTGCTTCAGTGGAATCCAGGAACAAATAATAAAAAGTACAGCAAGTACAAGGCCGAGGACAGACCCGGCAGAGTCTTATCAGTCATCTGAAGTATGCGCGGCCTTTCCAAGACAAATATGGACTCCTGTTTCTAGGAAAACACCAAAAAGTACTTATCAATTACCCAGGGTATGGTGTGTAGAGAAAGACAACATGAGCCTCCTCAGAAAGCCATAGCAAAGCAGATTCCTTTGGGCAACCGTTGGCGGAACGGCGTGGGCTCAGGCCACGGCGGAATCCCAGACTGGGGCCTGGCCTAGCCTGCAGCCACATGCTAGCTGGTCACTGCGTCCCTCAGTGCCAGTTTAGAAACTGGACAGAATGCCCAAGGTCCCTGCCTTTTAGTCCTAACCCAGCACAAGTCCCCAGAGCCCTTCCTGGGACCAGGGGTGCATCCAAGGGACTGTCTGGCTCCAGTGAGCAGCAGGAGGCTGTGGGTTGAGCTCAGGGCAGCCAGCAGAGCTCCCTGCAGGATGCCACCACACACCTACGAGGTAGGCTTCGCATGTCACTGATGGAACATTCAGAGCGGTGACCCCACTTGTCCATGGTTGGGTTGCTCAAGTGGTCAAGGCATGATTCTACCCCAGAACTTTGCCACCCTCTTCCAGGGAAACATAGTTAATAAGTAGTATTACTTCTTAATTTTGGGATTTTGACTGGCAGAACCACACCTGGCATTGCTCAGGCTTTCACTCAGTACTCACTCCCAGCACTGCTTGGGGACAGGGATTGAACTCAGGTTGGCTGCATGCAAGGCAGGCACCCGCCCTTCTGTACAATCTCTCTGGCTCTGCGACATCACTTCTTACTCAGTCACTACATTCTTGTCTTACTAAGTTGAGGTACATCTGTTTGTGGTTGTTGTTGTTTTGAGTTTTTACTTAGGTACCACAAGTTAGAAATGCCATCAAATCATAATGTTTCTGGCAACCTTTGAGTCTAAACCCTCCATCTCTTCTCTGCCTGTGTAGGACTCAAGCACAGAGGGCCCGGAAGCCGCGCTGCTGCATGGGCCCCCAGGGCCTGCTTCCCCGCTACTCCGAGAGCCAGGCCGAGGGCCAGGAGCAGCTCTTCAGGCTGACAGACAACGCGCAGGATGAATAGTAAGTCGGGCTTGTGGGAAACCAGCCCTGTGGCATCACTGGGTTTGGGTTGTCTTTTCTACCTGCTGTTGAGTCTGAGAAGTTTGCGGTTCTACTGGATGGTTGGGTCAAAGTGACTCTTAGACCTTGGAATGGCCGCTGATACCTGGACCCTAAAGGATCATTTTTGTATTTATTTAAAACTTTATTTTAAAACAAGTTTTATTCAGACCACAGTGCATTAGGGCCATTCCCACCACCAGTGTTGACCTCCCTCTGCCATAGTTCCCAGCATGCCTCCCATACCTCCACCCTTAGCCCCCTGGACTGCTAGGGTAACAGGTTCCTTTTTGTGTAGCTTGTTGTAGTTTGGGTCTCTTCATTCTATTGTTGTTGACTTTGTATCGGGTATTTAGGTCTGATCATATTTTAATTTCCACTCAGTGCTCCTGAGACCTCCTTGGCCCCTGGGTCCCACCCACATTTTTTTCTTTCAATTTGTTGTAAGATATAGAAATATGAGGCAGAACAAGATGATTCATGATCTATGGTTTTGTTAAAAATAAAAGGTTTTTTTTTAAGGCCTTGACACTTTCTGTGAACAGCTTTATAGGTTCTCAACCGAAGTTCCTAAGTAGGATCTGAACGTCCTTGTTGTTATTTGGGTGAAAATCTCTCTTTCTCCAGTTAGTTCAAAGAGAGAAAGAGAGAGGTTGGGTGAAATGTTCTGTTTGGGGTTTTGGGGAGATGGCTCAAAGGGCCATGTGGGGGAATGGGGTCCAGTCGCCAGCACTACTTGGTCCTCCTGAAAACTGCAGGGGACACCCCCAGGCAACATTGGTTGTGTTCCACCACTCCCCAAAAAAGAATTAAAATGTACTCTATTTTAAGGGATTTTTTTTTCTTTTAGTTTTTTTTGGCCGGAGATACAGCACAGCAGGTAGGTGCTTTTCTTGCACACAGCCAACCCAGATTTGACCCCCAACATCCCACATGGTCCCTTGAGCACCGCCAGGAGTAAATTCCTAAGTGCAGAGCCAAGAGTAATCCCTGAACAATGCCTAGTATGGTCCAAACACAAAAACAGCAACAAAAAAATTCCTGAATTTTTATGCTCTGTCCTTTACTGCAGATAACTTGTGAAACAAAATAATAAGCAATTAGCAAACAAATAGCGACTGAAATCTTTTGAGATTTAATTTTCTTAAGATTGTCTAACAGCTTCTTTGAATATGGAGCCTCGTATATACACAGGAGCAGATTATATTTTCAGCTAGTGATCTACTCCTGCTTGGTGTAAAATTAGTCATCGCTATTTTAGGATATAAAGACCTTGACATAGTCTTTGTTCTTTCTCTGGGGGTCAGTGCAGTACCAGGACCTATAGCCCGTCTATATGGCGAACACATGTTTCAGTCCTCAGCATCACTTAGGCCACATACTTTGTTGGCATCCCCACCTCTCACCCCTGGGAACTTGAGGGGTAGGAGCCCAGGTCCTCACAAAGGGCAGGCAAGAGCCATCTCTCAGCTACTTTCCTGGCCCAAGCGTCCCTGTCACCACTGCTTGGTTGCTAAATAGTGTCAGACCCACAGACCCCAGAAAGTAGTTGGTGAGGCCTGGTGAGTAAGTAAGCAGGTTTGAAGTCTCGTCAGCCTTGTCTCTCGATAGCACAAGGGAGGGTTCAGAGGGCGCCGAATGTTCTCTGGTCGATGAAAGAGTTTGTGCGGGAGAGAACTGTCACGTCATTACTGGTGACGTTTCGCTGACCTCACTGCACATTCTTTAGTAGGATTCAAGTGGTGCAGAGAGCAGAGAGAGCAGAGAGATAAGTCTCCCAGTCATTCCAGGAACTGTCCCTGAGCACGGAGCCGGAAGGAAACCTAGAGCACCACCGGGTACTGCCCAGCACCTCCCCTCCTTTCCCAGATCAAGGTTAGGGCCAAAGGTCAGCCTGGTAATGGAGCAGCATGCCCGCCTGCTTGCGCCTGTGTGAGGCCCCTTACCTCGGCTGCCGGCTTGTTTATTGCCGGCTGGTGAGATGGCTTCTTCCTGGCCATGTTTTATGTGTACCACCCCCCAAGCAGTGTTACTGGAAGTTTCTTAATGGCGGGGGAGTATTGCATTGTTGTAGTTAGCTCAGGTTGCTAGAACAGAACACTGCAAATTGAGTGACTCAAACAATAAAAATTGATGGTCTTGCTTGTTCTGGAGGCTGAGAAGGCCAAGATCAAGGTCACTGTAATTCCAGTCCTGGTGAAGGCACATCCCAGTCTACAGATACTAAGAGAAAGAGCAAGGTAGCCAGTGGCTCTTAAACCACACGGACCCAGTGGATGAGGACCTCGCCTCTAGCCTCCACTTAACTCACTTAACCGTATGGGACTGGAGCTATAGCACAGCAGTAGGGCATTTGCCTTGTACAAAACTGATCCAGGATGGATGATGGTTCGAATCCCGGCATCCCATATGGTTCCCCAAGCCTGCCAAGAGCAATTTTTTTTGAGCACAGAGCCAGAAGTAACCCCTGAGCACCCTGGGTGTGGTCCCAAAACAAAAATAATCTCAAGCAATATAAAGTGAATTATTCTGTGCCTCTTAGAGGTAGGGACTTGGGACATTGGTGAAGGGAAGATGACACTGTGAGGTAGGATCAGTGTTGCAATATGGAATATCTAAAATGACTGTATTGTGAACTGTATTATGAACAACAACCAAAGATGCCTTTCTTCAGATTCTGTGACAAAGGACTTGGGTGCAGAAGGGGACAGTTCAGTCCGTGACTAGGTCCTGACCACATTCTGCTGCCTCATGTCTGCCTCAGCACTGTTCCTCATGCTGACAAGCCACTCGCCCCTGCAGTTTCTCTCCAGCAGGACTCTGTGGTTCTACCTGCTGTGGATCACGGCTCGGGGCCACAGCGCCCCTGTACCATCCAAATGGGGGCCTTTGGTCTTCAGGTGACGCCCAAAGAGGCCTGCACAGGCTCTTAGAATGGCTGCTGGAGGTGGAAGGGACCACTCTGTCCTGTTCACCCAAGAATCACGCTCCAGTGGCCAGAGATAAAGCACAGCAGTAGCGTGTTTGCCTTGTATACAACCTATCCGGGATGGACAGCAGTTCATATCCCGGCATCCCATATGGTCCCATGAGCCTGCCAGGAGTGATTTCTGAGTGCAGAGCCAGGAGTAACCCCTGAGCGTTGCCACCTGATGTGACCCAAAAACCAAACAAACAAACAAACAAATGAAAAGAATCACGCTCCAGACCAGAACCTGTCACTCCAGAAAGAGGGATCGGAGGAATGGAAGTGGGGAGCTGTCAATTCAGATTCTCCTGAGACGTGCTCCCTTTTCCATCTTTGGGGGCTTCTACTCAGGGATTAGAAATGACTGGCCACTGCACTTTTTAATTTCCTTCGAGTTGAAGCAGCTCGGTCCTCGCATGTTTTGCTCTCAGGCGCGTGACATGTGTCCAAACACAGGGTGGCTTTAGTGCCGCCAACAGCCGCTCGTCAACAAGAGCCAAGAGCAGCCCCAGCAAGCACGACTGCGAGTGAAGTTAATCAAAGGCTGTATTCCACGAAAGGCCTGAAATTCATCTGCAGCCGGGAGAGATCTGGGCATGAGTGAGTTTTGGCTCCAAAGAGGCGAGCCCTGTATCCTTCCCGCAGTTATGGGCCCAGTGGCTGCTGAAAGAGGCCCATGACCATGGCCTGCCTTGTGCTCAGGAGCCCTCAGGAAGGAAATTGAGTTCTCTGGCATGTCCTGGGCTGCCTGTCAGGCTGCAGGTCCCCGGTGATCTGAGCGCTGGACTCTTCCCTTGGCAGGAAAGGGAGCTCGAGGGAGTGCCAGCCGATACCTCCCGACTTTCATCCTTGCCCCCTCCCCGGTAATTAAAAACATGCTCCAAGACCTAATTATTTGCATATTTTTCTTCAGAGTTAACCCCTTAAAAGGGTCTTTAATACCTTGCTCTACTGTTCTAACTAAACATTTCCACATTTTTTTCCAGTCACACTCACTGTTTCACTTCTGGAAAATATTGAGTAATTACTTCCTGATGTCGTGAAAACCCCGCAGAGTCCCCAGCGCCAGGGTTCCTTCAACTTGGTTCTCCCAGATCCTGTTTCATTTTTGTCCATTTTATTTAATTCATTAGTATTAAAAAGATAGTTGCTGCCATCGGATTTAATATCCTGCCAGCCAAAAGGGCTTCAGTTTCCAATGAATCAACTCTTATTTTTTTTTCCCCCTCTGGCATGTGATGCAGTTGCCACGGCTTTTCATTCTTCTCTATCCTGGTTATGAAATAGGTTTTTGGATGAGTACAATGGGCTCTGATGAAGTTAAGTTTTTCTTTTACAGCCCGCGCCTCTTCTGCAGCTAGCAAGGCTCGTTCTCATTTCAGAAAATCAATAACAAGGCGCCAGTTCCTTCTTCTCACTCGTGGGCCACACACGGCTCCGCCGGGGAGACGCCACCTGTGTGGCTGCTGCTCTTGGGCTGTTTTCTGGAGCGAATCAGTTGTTCAGGAATTTGAGTTCTGACCCATGTCTGGCGATCACTCGGGGCTTGAATAAAGGCACAGCCTTGTGCTCTGCCTCCATGTCGGCCGTATTTTGGGGACTGGACCTAAGCACAACTGACATCATTATTGGCTGTGCACGGAGAGGTGCTTGAGTCCAAGGCCGAGGCACTCCTGGTCCAGCTTCAAAGCGGGAGCCAGAGCCATAGGACCAGGGGGGAGGGCTCTGGCTTTACACAACAGCCAGCTCAGGTCTGTCCCTGGCACCCCATGGGTCTTCTGAGCACGGCTAGGAGTTACCTCAGGCATTGCTGGGTGTGGCCCAAAAACTTACAAAAAATAAAGGGGTGGGGGGAATTGGGGACAGTCACATTTTTGTGATATTTTTTGGGGGGTGGGGGGAAATCTTGGTGGTCATTTCTCTTTTATGTATTCTGACTGTCCTCACTAAAGAATCCTTCCCCTGGGCCAAAGCGGTGGCGCAAGCAGTAAGGTGTTTGCCTTGCACGTGCTAACCTAGGATAGACTGCGGTTTGATTCCCCCAGCATCCCATATGGTCCTCCAAGCTGAGTGATTTCTGAGCGCATAGCCAGGAGTCACCCATGAGCGTCACTGGGTGTGGCCCCAAAAACAAAAAAAATAAAGTCCTTCCCCTTTAGGGAACCAGTGAAAGGGGAGTCAGTTGGCAATAGCAGGCCCAGAGAAGTGGCTCTAATGGGCACTTCCTGCTGCTGGCCTTGGTCAAGCTTGGCTGTAGCCAATCAGAGGCCACAGGACCTGGGCACCCGGGGAAGCTGTCCTGCCCCGCATATCCCGCTGTGCTGTGTGCCCATTTCTATCCCCTCCAGGCTGCCCCTACTTTTATTTATTTATTTTTAATACATAACAGTGTAAAAAAGAAAAAAATAATTATTCGCTAAGCCCACCAAATGCTTGAGTCTTTTTATTTCTTTTATTGTTTTTATTTGTGGAGGGCACATACAGTGGTGGTCAGAAGTCACTCCTGGCAGGCTTGGGGACCATATGGGATGCTGGGGATTGAACCAGGGTCCTTTCTAGGTAGGCCACATGCAAGACAAACACCATACCACTGAGCTATCACTCGGGCCCTGAGTCCTTTTTTTTTTCTAACTTTATTTATTGATTGATTGATTAATTGATTGCTTGGTTCTTGGACCACACCCAGCAATGCTCAGAGGTCACTCCTGGCTCTGCACTCAGGCTGGGGGACCATATGGGATGCCGGGAATCTAACCGAGGTCATCCTGGGTTAGCTGAATGAATGCAAGGCAAGTGCCCCTACCACTGTGCTATCTCTCTGGCCCCAACTCTGAGTCCTTTCTTTTCTCATGAAATTAAGTAGGCACATGGCAAATTTGTTCTTATATTTTTTATTTGGGGGGGGGGATCAAATTTTAAGCTCACAGACAGAATAAAAATCAGAATAAGAGTCTCCTTTTGGGTGGGGGCTCATTGGATTTTGGACCATTCCTGGCAGTGTTCAAGGGTTATTCCTAGCAGGCTTGGGGACTCTATGGAATGTCGGGGATCAAACTCAGGTTGGCTACGTGCAAGGCAAACACCCTACGCACTGTACTATCGCACTGGCTATTCTTTTTTTTTGTTTTGTGTTTTTAGATTCTCCATTTATTTTTAAATTCCCTTTATAATTATGTTCCTGTGGATTTTTTTTATTTTGTCTACTTGAGAAATTTCATAGAGATTGAGATCAAAAAAGAAAAACAATTTAAGCCCAAGTTATATAGAGTTGAGAATGTGATCATAAATATAATCTTTATAGCAATAGGTACAGTCTCAGAAAGAAAGATTCAAGGAAAGGAATAGTATTCACTGAGTGCCTCTTTCTAGTCAGAAAAGAATCTGCTAAAACCTGACCCCCCGTGCAGTTGAATATTTGTAGATGGTCCCAAAATCAGCGACCTCTGTTCAGTTGATTATCCAGGTGCTCTGGTCAAAGGTAATGGTTAGCCAGATTTTCAAAACATTAAATCAAGAATTCTGAGATTATTCTGAGGAGACATTTAATTTAAATCCTGGGTTAAATACACCCAACATCCTTGTGCCCTGCTATGCCCTGGCAAATTCCACTGAGCCCTGTGAGCTGTGAGCTTGCCAAGATGGTTGGGACGGTGGTGGGGGAGTGTATCATGTGGTGACTGTGTGTCCCTTGGGTGCTTGCTGGAAGCCTAGACCTGTACTCTCCCCCAGCTGGACAGTCTCTCTGCACCCCAGCTATGGGTCATTTCCATCTGGGATCTCTTCATCCTGCCTTGGTCCACACACCAGCCAGTCTGCTTCCCCCTACCCCTGTCCCTGTCCTGCCCTCCCCTGCTCAGCTAGTTCCTGTTGCAGTGCTGGGAAACGGGGGATATATGCTCTGGGCTGAGCCAGGGCTGGGCTAGGGGTAGGGAACCCCTCTAGCACCTGACTAGCCTAAGAACAGTCAACCCTAGTGTTTGTCTTGCTGGTAGCAGGAACTAAGCAGACCTGAACCCTTGGAGTGGGTGCTTCGGGAGGCCTAGAGTGGTGTCGTTAGTACACCCCCATTCCACCAGCAAGGCACCGCTCTGAAAGACAGCATTTGGGGGGCTTTGGTGGTCAAACCTTGGGGTGTGGGGGCAGGTTTGGCACCTGGGGGGTTGGGGAGAAAAACGGGAGCTTGTGCCACAGAAGGAGGTGTGGGCAGAGATGAGGTGTGAGCGCTGGCCCCAGCTCCTTCTGTCGTGACAAGGACATTCCCCCCAGAAGTGGTCTCCACGGGTCCCCGGGGTGCCGTTCCTCATCCAGGATGAACTGGAGGCTGCTGAGCTCATGTCTCTCTCATCTGGGCACCTCTGGAAGAGGAGGTGCTTGTATTCTGAGGGGCATAGGAACTCCCGAAGGAGCTACCCAGAAGGGAGGGTGGATATGGCGGGGACCTGAGCCCATGGGGTTTTCTGGAGAGGCCACAATGGATGTGGGAGTGGAGACAGCAGAGGGTGGCTGAGGGAGAAGACAGAGGGGGTGCCCAGTCTCTGGGGACTTAGTGGTCACTGCCCTCTGTCCTCCCGCAGCTTCATCGCCGTGGAGAACACAGACAGCTACTGCGTTCTCATCTCCTCCAAGGCTGTATACTTCCTCAAGAGCGGCGACTACGTGGACCGGGAGGCCATCTTCCTCGAGGTCAAGTACGACGACCTCTACCACTGCCTGGTCTCCAAAGACCACGGGAAGGTGTACGTGCAGGTGACCAAGAAGGCGGGGAGCACCAGCAGTGGGGTGGCCTTCCCTGGCCCCTCCCACCAGAAGCCCATGGTGAGTGCCTCAGCCTGGTCTTTCCCTGTGGGTGATCCCAGGGTTGGGCGTGCGGCTCATGGTCCTGCATGGTTCATCGTGGACACTGCCTAGCACCATCCCTGGAATTTTTTTCCCCTCACATGTGAGCGGCAGCCTCCAGAAGGTGCAAGAACACAGCGGTTTCTCACTTTTTCTCCTGTGACAATGGAAATGCTCACTTTGTTTGGGGAAGGGGGTCAGCAAAGAAGTGACCTCTAGCATAGACCTTCTTTAGTGCCAAAGCACCATTGATCAGTGTTTCTGAATAGACTGTCTACACTACTTTCAAGGGTGCCAGGTCTTGTTAACACGGGACTCTGCAAAAATTTGGATCCCTGGGGCCAGAGAGAGGGTTCAGTGGGTAGGGTGCTTGTCTTACATGTGGCCAACCTGGGTTCAGTCCCAGCATCCTATATGGTCCCATGAGCCCTGTAGGGGTGTGGCTCAAAACCAAAAAAAGAAAAGAAAAGAAAGAAAAAGGAAGAAAGACTCAGGATCAGTTTATAACCAGCATTCTGGGCTGTTCAGTGCTTTTCAGCTATGATGTGACAGCCCAACTGTGGCCAGGGGCTCAGGGTTCCAGGGGAGACTTCCAGCAGTGCACCTCCCCCCATCCCCCCCCCCTTTGCCCGGGCCCAGCAGGTGGTGGTGTTTGTCCTACACGTCCCCCAGGAGAACCATCCAGTGCTCAGCAAGGGCTTTATCTTGCCTCCCTCAGCCCAGGGCCATCAGAAATAGCAGCCAGGCCAGCCGTGCCCAGCTGCTCTCCTCGGGAATCCCTGACCTTCCCGGCCTCAGGAATGCGCTGGGGTGGGGTTTGGCCTGTGCGGGCCTCCCCTGGGATCCTTGGTTTAAGTGGGGGCTGGTCCATTACCGAAGTTCATCCCAGAGGAGCCTGTCCTGGTGCAGCCTCCCCTCTCCCTCTGACTCTGCAACACTGCTCCATCTCTGAGCTTCGAGTGACTCGGGAGTGTGTTAGCTTTGAAGGTTGAACCTTGCCTCCTTGTGAACCAGGAGTTGGGGGTCCCTGGGCTCCAAACACAGTGGGGGGGGAGGTGCAGAGAGTGTCCTGTGATCATGCCTGATGTCACCATCTCTCCTGCGCTTCAGGTGCACGTGAAGTCAGAGGTCCTCGCTGTCAAGTTATCCCAGGAAATAAACTATGCAAAGAGCCTTTATTATGAACAGCAACTTATGCTGAGACTCAGCGAGAACCAAGAGCAGTTGGAGCTGGACTCCTGAGAACTCGCAGCTGCGGTGGGGGGGACATGCCAGCTCCGAAGCGGGTCCTGATGGGCCTGGCTGCAGCTCGGCATCAGTTAGAGGCAGAACCAGAGCGAGGTTTGGGGGCCGACATCGAAGAAGGCGGGAGAGTGAATTCCTGTGGTGGGGGTGCAGGGGAAACCGTATTTGTGGGGCAACCAGGCGGGGTCCCACTCGATGACGGGGAAGTAATTTTCGGAAGGTATTGCTTCCAAAGTGAGAAGTCTACTGCGATGAATCAGATGCCAGAGTGCCCTGTATTTTGTCAACATGTATATATGTACAACTGTGTGTCTGTAAATATCCAGCAGTGTTTCTGGACAGGGCCTGTGATGTGTAAAGTTCTATAAAACTATATCGGATCTTCTATTGCACTAAGTTTACATGTCTGATCGGGATGCTCACTCCACAAAGGCCTGCTCAAAGTGGGGAGGTGCCGGTGTTAGTCTGGAAGCTGCCATGTTAGCAACAGAGTGGCTGGGGCCACAAACGCATGGTGGTCACATCCGGGCCTACCAGCCTGGCATCTGGCGGGAGCTGGTGCCCCGGCTGTCCCTGAAGAGATGTGGGAGACATGCCAGGAGCCAGCTCCACCAGCCTTTGACCTGCCTGAAAGCCAGTTCCCAGAGCATCAGAGGTGTTTTTGCAATCCACTTGGGGTTTTCTTGCACACTCTCTTTCTCTTTCTTTTTTCTCTCCCTCTGTCTCTCAGAACGGGTGTTTGTGTATTACCTGAGTTATTATCAGAGAGCATCAGTTCTAGGTATTAAAGGCTCTTATATCAAAGTAAGCAGAACCTTCAGAACTATCTATCTGTGCAAACTTCACAGCCCAGAGGCTGTTGGCACTGGGACCTGCTGAGGCTGAGAAAACCTGGGCACTGCTTGTCTTAATGCCCCAGGCAGGCCCTGACCCAGCAGCCTGAAGACTCCAGGTCAGGACAGGAATGAGATCTGAGTCCTAATAGTCAGGGGCCTTGGGTATGCGGGCTCTCCTGTGACTGCGCTATGTCCTTTTTCCTGCAAACAATGAACCATCAGAGCAGCCGGGGGGGGGGGGGGGGCTACCCCGCATGATGGAGGGGCTGAGGGGCCCAAGAAATAACACCGTGGGAAGGGCATTTGGATTGCACACAGCTGACCCAGGTTTGATGTCTGGCATCCTAGTTGGTCCCCCTGAGCCTACCAGGAATAACCCCTGAGCTCAGAGCCAGGAATAAAGCCTGAGTACTGCCAGGTTTGGCCCAAAAACAAAAACAAGCAAACAAAAAGAAAGGAAGGGATGGCTTTGTGGTTTTAAGTTCTTAATTTTAGGGCTAGACAGATAGGACAGTGAGTAAAGCTTGCCTTTACTCTAACCCAGGTTCACTTCCTGGCACCTCATATGGTTTCCTAAGCACTGCCCAGAGCCAGGAGTAAGCCCTGAGTATTGCCAGGTATGTCCCAAATATTTAAAACAATAAAAATATTATTTTTATAAAATGGGTCACTCTCTGCTCTCAGTCCTGAGGCTTGAGTATCAGCTGATATGGAGAAGATCTGGGAGTTAAGAAACCTTGAATTCAACTCTTCCAAGACACAGCTAAATTGGTCTGGCTCCCTCTCCCTCGTGTGTGTGTGTGTGTGTGTGTGTGTGTGTGTGTGTGTGTGTGTGTGTGTGTGTGTGTGTGTGTGTGTGTGTGTGTGTGTGTAGAAAGGGAGAGAGGGGGGGGGACTGTGTGTGTGTGTGTGTGTGTGTGTGTGTGTGTGTGTGTGTGTGTGTGTGTGTGTGTGTGTGTGTGTAGAAAGGGAGAGAGAGGAGGGGGGGACTGGGCTCCAGGGCAGTGGCCTTAAGAGCTCTCTGTGGGTCTGGGCATCACAAGGGCAAACCTTGGTTTTTGAAAGGGGCAGGTTTTGTGTGACTTAGCCACAAGATGTGGCAGCGTGGTGGCCATCCATCCTTTGTCAGCCCCTGCACCAGTGGGACAGCCACACAGCATCCCCTGCAGTCACAGGGTCCCTGCTCCGCCACCACTAGTAGGGCGTGTGTTTTAGTCCTCAGTAGTCCCTGCCCGCAGCTACGCTCCCCTAGATTGAGGCTCCTGATGGCAGCTGCAGCAGGGGTCCCCCAGGGCAGTGCTTAACCACAGACTCTGGTTCTGGGTGCAGAAAGGTGCTCAGGAAGTTCCCGTGCCCTCCTTGGCTCCCTCCACTCCAGCCAGAGTGGAGGAGCTGATGGCATGTGCCATGATGTGGGCATTTGACAATAGAAGACAAGTGTAAATTGAGATTGCAAAGGGCAGATCATCTCTGCTCTGTCCTCATCCCTCTGCACCAGGCTCCGTGAAAAGGTTCTGGGGCCTTGACATGGTTTTCTGGTCGGCTGGGGAAGAAATCCAGAGTATTGGAGGAAGCAGATGCTGCCCTTGCTCTGGGCTTCCTTGGCCTGTGCGGTGTCCATCAAATCAGGATTCTTTCTCCTGCTGTTCATTCTTAAGCCTGGAGCCTGTCTCCTCTCAGAGAGTCAGATAAGCCAGATAAGGAGAAATCCAGGGGGAAGCCATCAGACCATTCCAACTAACACCCCAGTGCAGTCGGTGGCTCCTGTCACACCTGCCCAGAGCTGGCTACAGGGTTTGCTGTTTGCCCATAATGCGCCCATGTGCTGCGCCTGAGAAACGAGAGGCGCTGCATCAAACCCCCATTATATTCCCACTGCTGCTGGGGACTCGCCGTGATGTGCAGCAGGCTCGGGGCTACTTTGTTGTTAAACATCGTTTGCCTCCAAATCAATGCTCAGTAAAAATCTGGAAAATGGAAGATATGGTTCTCTGGCATGTGCACAAGATGGCAGCGACCAGTCTGTTAAGATTGGAATCAGTTTCTCATACCAGAGTTGTTATTTTTTTCTTCCTGTGGAATAAAATGCTTTGTTTGACTTCCCAGACTTCATGCTTTCTTCCAGTTTCTTGGATGTTCCATAGATCCTCGACCCTCACCCAAGACAAATGCTACATCTATTTCAACACTCGAAAAGCCAGGCGACGTGACCTTTGCTATTACTCAGTGTAGGCGGCTCCTAGCCAGGCCCTGTCTATACCCAGATTCCTGGTCTGGCTCTGCAGGAAAGTTCATGGTTTAGGGAACCCTCAGGAGGAGCGGATTTAGGGGTCAGTTTGAATATAGGGAATTCGGGGTCCCGCTAATACCTGGCCACTGGAGAGTATCTGGAATATATCTGGAGTTTAGGCCAGGCACACGAGCGAGAGACACATATGGCAGGTGGAGAGTAGAGACTGGAATGTGGCCACTGTCTGGAGTAATGGGGAAGGGAAGGAGAGAAATATTGGTACTTGGGGAGAAAGACCAGCTGGCTGGCTGGCTGGCTGGATAGATGATAGATAGATAGATAGATAGATAGATAGATAGATAGATAGATAGATAGATAGATAGATAGATAGATAGATAGATAGGGTGGGGAGAAAGACCAGCTGGCTGGCTGGATAGATGATAGATAGATAGATAGATAGATAGATAGATAGATAGATAGATAGATAGATAGATAGATAGATAGATAGATAGATAGATAGATAGATAGATAGATAGGGTGGGGAGAAAGACCAGCTGGCTAGATAGATAGATAGATAGATAGATAGATAGATAGATAGATAGATAGATAGATAGATAGATAGATAGATAGGGTGGAAAATCCCTTGGATGGATGGATAGATAGATAGATAGATACATAGATACATACATAGATACATACATAGATACATAGATAGAGTGGAAAATCCCAGAGACTCTGATTTCTTCTTTTCCTGGGGAACTGGGTGAAGAAGGGGACAGGAGGTGGCGAGGATTTATAGAGGGAAATGTGAAGTGGTAACACATGATAATAGCACAGGTGCTAGGTAAATAAGGCTACTGGGACTGGTGACTGCAAACTTCCAGCAACCCAGGTTGCCTTGGCATCTGTGTGCCTGGACCAAGGTGGAAACCGATTTAAATCAAGAAATGTCACCCCTGACATTGGAGAAATAGCACAGCAGGTAGGGCGCTGGCCTTGATGGTTCATCCTAGTTCATCCCCTGCACCATGTAAGGCCCTTGAGCTCAGATCCAGGAGTAAATTCTGAGCACCGCCAGGTGTGACCTAAGAAACAAAACAAAACACAAAGAAATGTCAGGCAGGCCTGGCCTCACCCCATGGCCCTCGCCCTCTTGAACTCTCCAAGAACCATTCAAATCACGCCAAAACCGAGGTGCGGTGAGAAAAGGTGGGGCCTGCTCTTGGAAATGAAAACAATGTCTAAAAACTCTGCTCATTCTTAGTGGAGAGACTCTGGAAGGTGTGGCACCCTGGGGTGCCAAGGATGGGCCCTCACCCTTTTACATGTGAAACCTATGTTCAGCCTTTTGTGTTTTTTCCTTGGTCCCTCAGAATAACTTATTTGGGAGGGGGGGAAGTGCTTGAGTTTTTGGACCACGCCCAGCAGTGTTCAGGGCTTACTCCTGGCTCTGGCATCACTTCTGGCAGGGCTCAAGGGATCCAAGAGGGTGTCAGGGATCAGATCTAGATCTATGTGCAAGGCAAATGCCCTACCCACTGTGCTCTCTCTCTAACCCCTGTGTGTAGTTTTCAGTTTTACTTGAAATGCATCCTTTGATCTAGGAGCTATCGAGGAATGTTTATAATTTCCAAATCTAGAAAAAAACTACTTTGTTACTATCATTGAAGTACCTCCATGCATGCACTCATCTATCCATCTCCTCAGAGCAGACAGACACACAGGTACATGTGTAAAGACAAAGCCCCCATGCAGCCTTCCATAAAGGTCCATGTTTATAGACTTGATTAATTAAATCTTCTATGATTTTTTTTGGGGGGTGTCACACCTGCCGCCACTCAGGGGTTACTCCTGGCTTCACTCAGAAATTGCTCCTGGGGCCCGGAGAGATAGCACAGCGGCGTTTGCCTTGCAAGCAGCCTATCCAGGACCAAAAGTGGTTGGATCAAATCCCGGTGTCCCATATGGTCCCCTGTGCCTGCCAGGAGCTATTTCTGAGCAGACAGCCAGGAGTAACCCCTGAGCAACGCCGGGTGTGACCCAAAAACCAAAAAGAAAAAGAAAAAGGGAAAAGAAATTGCTCCTGGCAGGATCTGGGGACCATATGGGACACCTGGATTCGAACCACCATCTGTCCTTGATCGGTTTTGTGCAAGGCAAACACCCTACCGCTGTGCTATATCTCCTGCCCCAAATCTTCTATGATCTTACAGTCTTTGTGCAGCAAAGTTCTGACCTACATCCTCGAGTGGCTTGAGATGCGATTTCTAATTTTAATGCTGCTGTCAGCCCGGTCAGTGAGGCTTCAAGTAAGCATGAGCGAGAAGCGCCAGGAAGGAGGTGGCAGCTGCCATGAAGCTGTTTAACACCCCTCTAAATCTGCAGGGCCGGGGGTGGGCTGGAACCGTGGCCCACAGATGGCAGCCATGGCCTGATGTCCTATCCTGAAACCAGCCCGCCCTGCTGCATCCCGGGGGGCCATCTAGCCTTACCCCTTGTGCGGAGCCAGGCTGACTCACTCAGTCCTGGCCCGTTTTTTTGCCTTCCTTGGAGGCGCTGCGTGCCTGGGGTCAGCTTGACCTCTGGAAGACCTGAGTGAGCCCTGAGGGGGCTGAGACAGCTCCCTGGAAGCACTCCAGGAAGGTCCCACCTTCACGATTCTTGTCTATACATGGAGTTTCACAGGGGCCACAGGGAGTGATGACAGGTTTGGCCGAAGCCTGCAATGCTCCCTCCTGCTTGGGGAGTTCTCTTGAAAATGTGGCTCTGAAGGCCACCATCCTGGAGCTTCTCCTGGGGCAGCAGGAACCTGTAGTGACATTGGGGTAGGGGGAGGATGAGGCTAGAGCCAGAATAGTCAGGTCAGCTGCGGCTGGACAGTGGGGCCATATGGCGCACGGTCTTAGGTAGAAGAGTTCACGACCAGGGCTGGAGTGATAGTGTGTCTTGCACAAAACCAACCTGGATGGACCCGGGTTCGATCCCCAGCATCCCATATGGTACCCCGAGCCTACAGGAGAGATTTCTGAGCACAGAGCCAGGAGTATGGTTCCCCAAAAATATAAAAAAAAAATTTACAGCCAGGTTGGCATTTTGAAAATACCCCATTGAGCATAGAGAGAACAGAAGGGGCCAGCAGGCTGAAGACAGGACTTTGAGTCAGGTGACAGGGATATAGGTCATGAGCAGGGACATCAGTGATGGCTGGCGAGGGGTACAGGTCAGAGTAAGACAGCAGCAGAGTGGGGTCAGGGCCGGAGATGCCAGAGACAGCGGCCAGAATGATGGAGGCCCAGAAAGGCCTCGTGGGTGTCAAGCTTACACAACCAGTGGACCAGAATGGACACGAGTGAAGCTGCTTGGGGCTGGTGTCCTCTCACTCCCTTCTGGGTGCTTCTGGCAGCTTCTGGGATCTGAGCACGTGGACCTGACATCCCCATGGCCTCCAGAAGCAGCCCTGGAAAAAGGGCACTTGGGAACCGCAGGAGCTCGTGGGGGGCCGTTTGGCCTCCAGCCCTTAGCTTGGCTCGGGCGCGGTGGAGGTGAGAGGGGATGGGCGGAGCAGGCCTGGGAACTCGGCATTTATGGGGCCGTGTGGGAGGCTGAGCTGGCACAGGCAGCTGAGAGAGGGACTGGAGGCGTGGGTGGGGGAGAGGAGAGATTTCCAGAAAGGAAGTGACCGGCTAGACTGGACGGCACGGAGGAGGTGACAGTGTGGGGACCGTGCCTGGAGAGGGCAGATGTGTGCATGGTGGGTCAGCCAGAGGCCAGCAGCGGCCTCCCTGTGTCCCTGTGGTACTACCCCATCTGGACCCCTGCCCACGACTACCCAGTGAAACCCACGAAACCAGGGTTGACAGCCACTCTGCTTTCTGTCCTCCCTGAGTATCTGGATGCTGTCACTGAGATTGGGGACAGAAACGTCCGCTGGAAATTTTGGATGGGTTTGGGTTTTGTTGCTTTGCAATCCTATAAGCACCAGCATCAAATGATCATCTTGTATGGCTGAGCCTTTCCTGAACCCTGGGTTTCCACACACACACACACACACACACACACACACACACACACACCCCGAAACAGCCTAGGGCTCCCTGAGGGTCTTGGCTTATGGACTTCTCTCTTATTTTGCTCTTTTTTGTTTTGTTTTGTTTTTGTTTTGTTTGTTTGTTTGTTTGTTTTTTGGGTCACACCCGGCAGTGCTCAGGGGTTACTCCTGGCTCTACATTCAGAAATCGCTCCTGGCAGGCTCGGGGAACCATATGGGATGCCGGGATTCAAACCACTGACCTTATGCATACAAGGCAAACGCTTTACCTCCATGCTGTCTCTCCGCCCCCTTTTTGTGCCTTTTTTTTTTTTAAATGTAAAAATATATTGTGGGAGTCAAAATGATAGTTCCATCCCCAAAATCCCATATGGTCCGCTGAGCCTGCCAGGAGCGATTTCTGAACATAGAGCCCAGAGAAACCCCTGAGGGCCACTGGGTGTGGCTCAAAAAAAAAAAAAAAAACGAAAACAAAAAAAATGGGGCCAAAGCAATAACACAGCAGGGTAAGGCATTTGTCTTGCTGACCTGGGTTTGATTCATGGCCTCCCATAACAATCCCCTAGTCTTCCAGGAGTAACTTCTGAGCACAGAGCCAGGAGTAGCCCCTGAGTGCTGCCAGGTGTGGGCCCCCCCCCCAAAAAAAAGTCTTGTATTTGGGGGCTAGAGTGATAGTACAGCAGGGAGAGCATTTGCCTTCCATGCAGCCAACCCAGGTTCGATCCCTGACACCCCATATAGTCCCCTGAACACTGCCAGAAGTGAGCCCTGAGCACTATCAGGTGTAGCCAAAAACAAACAAACAAACAAACAAGCAATGTTTGTTTTGCTTATACAATTAGAACTGAGCCATTAGCCATCATTTCCCTAAAGGGGGGCTCTGTGGAAATCACAAAGCCACACCAGCACTTTTCCAAAGAGGGACGGAGAAGGGAGAGAAGGCGGCTGGCCTTGAATTGCTTCCCTTTCAAAACCCACCAGCTACGAACAGACCTGTGACCGGGCTGCTTGACTTCCTGTAATAATTAATGCAACAGGCCCCTGAAAAGCATTATTTTCTTATGACAAGAAAACCACTGTGGTTTCCAACTGAAGCCACTGTCTGGGGATTCACTGTGCTCCCCAGGTCTGCTTTGGCTCGCCCGGCCTTCCATGTCCAGAGGTGTCCCCCGAGGATCACTGGCAGTACCTGAGTATTCTCTCACTGTTCCTGGCAGAAATGTATGTGAGGGAAGGACATCCTATCCGGGATCACTTCTGTCCAGCACCCCAAGTTGCCTGGTTAGTTTCAGCCCCCTGCATCCTGGACTAGAGTAAGCAGGTTGGAAATGAGGGAACAAATGACAGTGAACTAAATCCTCAAAGTATTCAGGGGGGTTGAGGGAGGTCTTAAAACCTAGTGGTATTCTGTGACCATAACCAGAATTTGGATTTAGGAATGGGCACCCTTGTTTCTGTGAGTCTATTCTTTTGGGGGAGGTTGGGAAGTACTAGGGGATGTTAGCCCATACCTGACTATGCTCAGGAATCACTCCTGGCAGTGCTCAGGGGATCATATGGGGGGACAGGGATCAAACCTGAGCTTAGCAGTGCGCTAAGCTAGTGCCCTACCCATGCACTGTCTCTGGCCATCTGCAGTTCTTATTGTTCTCATGTCTTTCTTGCATTGAGAAGATGAACTGACATCTCTTGGCTCCCCAACTTTCTTGTCTGTGCTTTTGTCTTGTGTTTTATCTGCCTGTTGTTTTCCTGTTTCTCTCTTTCCTGGGAGATTTCCTATCTATCCCCACCCAAAGAAGCTGATCATGACAGACTGCAGACATTGAAAGCAGGGACACGGTGAAACATCTCACCTCCAGATACAAGAACTCCAATAAAATGGGTTCTTTTCTTTCTTTCTCTTTTCTTCTTTCTTTCTTTTTTTTTTTTTTTTTTTTTTTGGTTTTGGGGCCATACCTGGTGACTCTTAGGGGTTACTCCTGACTATGTGCTCATAAATTGCTCCTGACTTAGGGAACCATATGGGACGCTGGAGGATCGAACTGCGGTCCATCCTAGGACAGCCGCATGCAAGGTAAACGCCCAACCGCTGTGCCACCACTCTGGCCCCCTTCTTTTCATTTGTTAAATTAAATCACCATGAGATAGTTAAAAAGTTGTTGATAGGAACCAGAGTGATAGCACAGCAGGTAGGGCATTTGCCTACTAGGTTTGATCCCTGGCATCCCATATGCCCCCTGAGCCTGCCAGGAGTAACCCCTGAGGACCTTTGGGTGTGAGCCCCTCAAAAAAAAAAAAGGTTTTGATGGTTGAGTTTTGGTCATACAATATTCCCTCAACCATCCCTTCACTAGTATTCATTTCCCACTACCAGTGTCCCCAGTTTCCCTCCCATCCCACCCACAGCCTGCCCTTTTGACAAATGCTTCTCTCTCTCTCTCTCTCTCTCTCTCTCTCTCTCTCTCTCTCTCTCTCTCTCTCTCTCTCTCTCTCTCTCTCTCTCTCTCTCTCAGCTCCATAGTTGCTGTACTATTCCTTCCTTTCAGTCCCTAAATCTTGTTCAGAGTGATAATTCCCAACTATGATTGTCATGGTGGTAAAATGTCATCTTTGCGCAGGAGCCATGCTAATCTTCTCTATATCGTTCCAATTTTAGTATATGTGCTGCCGAAGTGAGCACATGGTGATAAAATGGACCCATCTCTGAGAGGCAAAATTGACTGAATCTGACAAAAGACAAAGTACCCATATCCCCTGACGGTTTTCATCTGTCTTCAGAAATCTGAAGATCCAGCAGACGTTCCGGCCTTCAGGCCAGCTCTCTCCACATCCTGTCAGGAAGCGCAGGAGACACCCACTCCCACTGCAGTGCCAAACTGTGTCACTCGGACACTGCTCTCAGGGGTTTGACCAAAAGCCTCAAGTATCAGGACAGGATCAAGTGAGGACTTGGGAGCTGATGTCCTGAACAAGGTTCTTTCAGCAAATAGACCAGGAAAGTCATGCAGCCCCTTGACACTGCAGCAAATTACCTAAAAGGGCCTTTGACAGCCTTGGTTGGAATTGGGAGTTCTTTAGTGTAGCCAAAGCAGGCCAGGATGGGGCCAAGGGGGGATGTGGTAGGCCCAAGACAGAGATGGGCAGGGCTGACAGAACCTTCACCTCAGTCTCCTGGGTGATTATGTGCGTGAGGGCAGACACAGCCTCAGGGTGTCTGTGTCCCTGTGGGTACTTTCAGTGGGGCGCAATGGGGTGGCCAGTGGGTGACCAGGACAGAAACAGGAACTTGAGGTCCCTGTGAGAAGCTGGTAGTGAGATGCAACCATATGAGGCCTCTAACTTGGGCTCTGAGTCCTGTGTCAGATAATCAGTGTTGGGGTGTCGGCACCCCACAGGTGAAGGGATAGGGCTGTGTGAGTGGGTTAGACATTCTGGTCCCCATTATGTGAAGTGGAGGCTCAGCTGGGAGTGGGGGCCACAGAAGGGACTTGAGAGGCACCTTGGGAAGGTTCTGAGCTCATTGGTGGCCCCTAAGAGAGTGGCAGTCTGGGGGGGGCAGGAATGAGGGGCTGCAGCCCCCCAGAACCGGCACACTGGGGCTTTTCTCTTGCCATCTGGGCCCTACAGTGCCCTCTGGCTACAGTACCATAGCCACTGGTGTCCCCAAATCTCAGGCTCATCCCTGGTAGTGACTGTGTGAGGCCCACCAGGAAGGCCACAGAGAAGCGGGATCTTGTGCTGAGAGGATGGCGTTCCCCCCAGGAATGTGCTGAGAGGATGGGGTTCCCCCTCAGGCACAATTTACCCCATCTGGGAGGTCTGGTGAGAGAAGTCATGGGTGGACCATGAGGTGATGTTCCTATCACCTCACAGGCGAGGTGAGCAGGTGTCTGCATTAGAGGGTCCTTCTGGGTGTCCCGTTGGGCAGAACCTGTGCCCCAGGGAGCTGTAAGAAACCTGGATATGCTGGAATGAGGAGCCTAAGGAGAGCTTGGAACCTTGTCTAGTCCCAGAGAATCTGGCCTCAACACAGGCCAGCCCAGGCCCCCCAAAGCTTTTGGGGTGGTCATATCCTTCCCTGGGCTGGCCCAGCTGCCCATCAGGCTATGAGGGACACGTGGCATTCTCATGAGGCCATAGCACCCAGAGTCAAGGATAATGCCTGTCACTTGAGGTGAGGGGCTGAGGAAAAAAAGGAATATGCAGGGCCCTGGGTGTCAGAGGTGTTAGGATGACATGGCAGCCTTTCCCCACCTCACATTTGTCCCTGAAGTAGCACCCAGGAAGTTTCCAATCTCCTGACTACTTGGTTTAGGAAATAGCTTCAGGCATTTCTAGGGTCTCCAAAGGTAGGTCCCCAGGATGAGAACAGAAAAGAGGCCTCTGGTGTCTGTCTCCCATGCTGGGAGCCCAGGATTCTGGCACTGTCTCTAAGCCCCAACATCAGGAGGCAGCACCATAAAACCAGAAGCTTCACCAGAGCTTCATGTGGGGCCCAACTTTCGTTTTGGTGGAATTTTCTAGAAAGAATCCTGAGCCCTGTCTTGGTCAAAGGTCATGGCGATGTTTGGAGCAAGAGCTGGAAATTGCGTGGTCTGAGTGGTGGTGTTTGTCCTTCCCGTCTCTGGCTCCGGTGTTTGTTTGCATGTTGGTTTCTTTATCTTTTACCTTCCTCCCACTCTTCCCGCCCTCATCCCTCGCTTCCTGTGTGTTTTTCCAGGGTGAGTGACTTTCTGTTTATCTCACCATAAGTCTTACATGCCCAGGTGATCATGTAGGTGTGCATGTGCTTATAATTCTCCCTCTTGTGTTTATAAAATTATCAGTATACCGCTTCCTTGCTTTTCTTCACCACACCTAGGAATAATAGCTCTTAGAAACCATCCTTAACACATACAGAGCTCTCCAAGGCCCACTCACTTGGCCAATTTCCCATCTGGCCACCTTGGTTCAGCTTTTTGCTATTTCCAAGGCCACAGTGAACTTCCTGTCCCACATCTGGGGGTTCTACCTGGAGTTGAAGTCTTAGAAGAGGAACGGCCGAACCTTCTGTGTGTTTCTGCTTCAATAATATTGTCCTGTTGCCTTTAGCAGAATTGGAAACTGGGTTCTATCCCCGATACTCCACATGGTCCCCGAGCACTTCTAGGAGTAAGCTTAGAGTAAGCTCCGAGCAGCATTGGGTGTGTCCCACAGAAAAGCAACAACAACAGCAACAACAACAAAATCAAAGTGAAGAAGGTTGGAAAGGGGCCCACCCTTGAGCAAGACAGGCTTGGACGGGTTAAGGACCCTGAAAGTCTAGCTGTGGAACAGGATGAGGACTGGACCCTTGGGATCTAGCTGTAGAACAGATCCAGAACCCGATTCAGATACATTCCTTTGGAAAAGATGGAACTGAAACCCATGGGATGGAGTGATAACACAGTGGGTTTAATAAGAAAGAGAGAAGGAAGGATGGAAGGGAGGAAGGAAGGAAGGGAAAGGGCGGAAGAAAGGGAAAGGAAGGAAGGAGAAGGGAGGGGGGAGGGAGGGAGGAAGGAAGAAAGAAGGAAGGAAGGAAGGAAGGAAGGAAGGAAGGAAGGAAGGAAGGAAGGAAGGAAGGAAGGAAGGAAGGAAGGAAGGAAGGAAGGAAGGAAGGAAGGAAAAACTAATGAAAACAAAGTCATTTTGGAAGCAGCAGTGGGTCCCAGCCACTAGCAATGTGGCAGAATCGGTGAATTCACATTATTTGGAGAGAACCTTTGTGTCCAGCGGTGTTGGAAAGACAGACATGGGCCTGGGCCATCCACATGGCACTGTCACAGCAACTCAGCACCTGAAAACCATAGATGTCTCCCTGGCCTCTGTTTTGGCATCTCTTATGGTCCCCAACAGTCCATCTTTTATCTAGATCCATCTCTGACCTCAATGGCAGGAAAGGAAGGTCCTTTCTCAGTTGGTTCACCCTCAGGTCCTGCAAATGGCAATGGAGACCACGATGGCCTTGTTTCCCTGTGGACCATTCGTGCTGACAAACCCTCCTGTCATGCTTCATCATCCCTGTCCATGCACTTGAACTTCTGGGAGAGAATCAGTTTAAGGTGCTCAACCTTGTAGCTGGTGGATACCGCAGGCTCAGCCATGAGACAGAATCACCTCTCTCATTGCCACCCACAGACTGAGGTGCTGCTCTCCCCTCCACGGCCCCCTTGTAGCACCCCTCCAACTTCAGGGGAGTCATTAGAGTCTGTGTGGAGATTTCAGATCACAGCCTGGAGGTGGGGGTTTTCAAGTCTGTGACAGCATCCTGCCCGCTCCATATTTGGCCAGAGCAAAGACTGCAACCCCCTTATTCCTAAAGTGCCTTTAGGAATGGGGCCGGGAAGGTGGTGCTAGAGGTAAGGTGTATGCCTTGCCAGCGCTAGCCTAGGATAGACCGCGGTTCGATCCCATAGCGAGGAGTAACCCCTGAGCGTCCAATGGGTGTGCCCCCCCCCAAAAAAAAGGAATGGATTTGGGGCTCTCTTGGATCTGCCTCCATCTTTATTGAGAGATACTTACTGTTTATTTTGTCCTCAAGTCCCTTGTTGTGCTCATACACACACACACACACACACACACACACACACACACACACACACACATTTTCCATGACATCCCATTGCTCTGTTCAGCAGCCATCAGCTTAAGGCTGGAAAGAGCCTGACCTGGTTTGGTTTTAGACTCACATTCATTTAATCTCTGCCCACCTGGGAAGTTCAGGAGGGTCTTCAACCCTGTTACCTTCTGCGGCTGGTGTGGTTTCAGCTCCAGTGTGAGAAGGTGAGGCAGGGGTCTCAAACTCGCAGCCCGAGGGCCACAAACGGCCCTCCATACAATATTTTGTGGCCCTGCCCTAGAGGAATCCTTTTTTGTTTTGTTTTGTTTTGTTTTAGTTGTTTGGGTCACACCCCCCAATGTTCAAGGCTTACTACTGACTTTGCACTCAAGGATCACCCCGACTTTGCCTCCTGCGGCCCCCAGGTAAATTGAGTTTGAGACCCCTGGCTGGAAATCACCTGACTGCCCGCTCTTCGAGTTTGCAGTGGTGGAATGTGGAGGAAGGCTACATAAAGACGCCTGCAAACACACAAGAGCTCTCTGGATAATTTGGTTGGTTGGTTGGTTGGTTTGGGGGCCATATCTGGTGGTGTTCAGGGCTTACTCCTGGCTCTGTGCTCAGGGGTCATTGTTTGAGGTTTAGGAGTGTTATTTTAATATATTGAGACTGTTCACTTGTGTGTTGGGAAGGCGAGGGTGAGGCCTCTCTCGGCTAGGCCCAGCTTCTGCAGACCCTATGGCCTGGCAGGTCTGAAGGTTTGCAGGATGATGGCGGAGACATTCCCAAAGAAGTCAGATGAAGTTCCAGGAGTCAGCCGGCTTTATTTCACGGTCCTAATTGCCATGTTCATTTTCTCACACATGACTTCTATGCTAAGCCTTTACCTAGTAGCCACATCTCTGTTCCTTCTCTAGCTCTCTTGACCTCTGTCTTCCGTTCAGCTGCTCTTCAGACTTCGTTGCTGACTGAAAACTCCCCTTTGCTGATTCTCCTTGTTGATTCTCTCTGCTGATTTTTCCTTCTCTCTCTACTTCTTTTTTTTTTTTTTTTTGGTTTTTGGTTTTGGGGTCACAGTCAGCATCGCTCAGGGGTTACTCCTGGCTCCACGCTCAGAAACTGCTCCTGGCAGGCTCGGGGGACCATGTGGGATGCTGGGATTCGAACCACCATCCTTCAGCATGCAAGGCAAACGCCCCACCTCCATGCCATCTCTCTGGCCCCTCCCTTCTCTCTCTAACTCTCCTTATCCTCTCTCTCTCCCCAAGCAGACTCTTCTTCCTGCCCATTTCAGGTGTGGGTTGTTCTAATCATTCAAGTGGGATAAATAAGAATAATATCTGACTGCCTTGTGAATTTCTCCGCTGTCACCCTACAACCTTCAGACCCGCCAGGCCATAGGGGCCACAGGAGCTGGGCCTAGCCGAGAAAGGCCTCACCATCGCCCTCCCAACACATTTGTGAACAGTCTCAATATATTAAAACAACATAGGAGACTATATGGGATGTCAGGGATCAAACCTGGGCCAGCTGCATGCAAGGCACGACCCATCTGCTGTCCTGTCGCTCTAGCCCTAGGAGAATTGTTTTCTTCTCCTGAAGTTGCTTTTGTGTTCCCTGGGTGCCAGCTCAGATGGCCAGAAGTGGCTTCAGGTGGACTCTTAGTGGTCCTCAGGCTTCCCTCTCCCCACCTCTCCCTACACTAATGGGAATGCGCTCTGGGAGAAGGGCGGGCCGTTTTAGTACTGGTTTATGTTGGGACCAGTCACTGAAATTTTTTTCTCCTTGTTTTCCTATTGATAGTATTGTATGGATATATTTATATATATATATATATATATATAGTATATATCCATAACATCCATCTTGTATTGTGACCTTGATACTGCCCTACAAATCTCATTTCTAATATTTTACTGCCTCAGTCCCAACCCTTATTTCCCCCCATCTTCCCATGTAGGTGCAGCTCATGACATGAAGCTCACCACATAGAGTGATAAGTGCAGTTAGAGAAATAACTACACTGAAAATTATCACAACAATGTGAATGAATGAGGGAAAAAGAAAGCCTGTCTCGAGTACAGGTGAGGGTGGGGTGGGGAGTAGATAGATCTGGGAAGTTGGTGGTGGGAATCCTGCACTGGTGAAGGGGGGTGTTCTTTACATGACTGTAATCATACAACTACAATTATATTTGTAATCACGGTGTTTAAATAAAGATCATTTGTAAAAAAAAAAAAGGCAATGGAAAATGTTCTAAATCATTTGGGTCTGGTTTGGTATCTGACAACTCTGGAATAAAGAGAAATGCAATGCAGTAGACACTTTGGTCTGAGGCTGCTGCTTCTCATGTCCTCATTGGGGAATCGGAAAGCATTGGGTGAGCCCAGCAGATTCTCCCCAGATTGGCCAGCTTAACTACCTGGCAAATTGCTGCACTTTTTTACCTTTATAGTTAGGATTACTAAATGTGGGTGTAGAGTTAAATAAAAGTTTTCACTTTCCCTTCTCAGAATGTGCTGAGATTTGTGAATCTGTGCATTGGTATTTGTCCTTTACTGAGGAAAATATTAAGCCTTTCTTCAAATATTTTCTGTCCTGATGGTGTTTCGAATCCTGGCATTCCATATGGTCCCCCGAGCCTGCCAAGAGCGATTTCTGAATGCAGAGCCAGGAGTAACCCCTGAATGCCTCCAAGTGTAACCCAAAAACCAAGAAGAAAAAAAAAGCACAAATATTTTCTGTCCTATTTATGCTCTTCTTTATTTCATTCCAGAAACCTCCAGTACAAGAACATGCCTCACAGTTCTTAAATGTTCTGTTTTCCCAACTTCTTCATTGTTCCTTGTTCTCTGAGTACTTGTTTGAATGGATGCAGTGGACCTGTCTTGGTGTTCATAGGCTGCTCTCATTGGATTCCAATCTACTAGTAAATCTTTTCAGAGGTGCCTTCCTTTCAGAATGGAAATTTTTGTTTGTTTTTGGAACATACCCATCGATGCTCAGGGGCTACTCCTGGTTCTGCACTCAGGAATCACTCCTGCTGGGCTTGTGGGGACTATATGGGCTATTGGGGATTGAATCGGGATGACCATATGCAAGGAAAATGCTCTACCCACTGTACTATCTGGCTTAGTTCATGAATTTCCATTGAAAACATTTCATTTCTAACCAAGGAAGGGAAAAAACCATTTTATTACTATGTGAAACTTTTATATTTGTGCAAATGTTGCTCTTAAGGTGCTCCTAAGTAAGTGGTGGGCCTGAAGCCAGCAGTGCTATATCCTAGTAATGTCTGAATCCCATATGGGATACTGGGATTCGAACCACCGTCCATCCTGGATTGGCTGCTTGCAAGGCAAACGCCCAAGCACCGTGCTGTCTCTTCGGCCCCTGGGCCAACAATTTTGGAGTAATTCTTGAAACTTTGCTTTTACTCAAACCCCTCAGAACAATTTTGTTGACTCAGTCTGAGCTGACCCCCAGAAGGCCTCCGGGGTGACTGCCAGGGTTCCTTCATCTCTGGCCCCAAGGAACAGTGGGCAGAGCATGAGCACTGGCCACTCTGGGATGAGCAGCCAAGATATGACCAAAGGCACTGAGCCTGGGTTTCTTGTATTAGCAAAGGTACCAGCCTCATTACCAAAGAGACCGTATGTGATCACCCCAAGGACAGGGGGGAGTGAGAGCTGCTGTTAACCACAGCCCCCCTGAGAGAGGGCCCAGAGTCTCTGCTGTCCGCCCTGTTAGCCAAAGTATCCATTTCTTGCCTAACACCTACCCTTTCACCCACAATGGTCCACCCTTCCGAACTTCATACCCACCACCAATGTCCAACCCACTCAAACCACTTCCTCCCTCCCCTCTCACCCACACTGTCCACCGTCTCCATGGTCATGTCTGATTTGTAGCCTGTGCCCAGCCCAGAAGCAAGGAGCTCACATGAGGACCGAGACCAGGGTCTTGGACATACTAGCCTGAGCTTGTCTTGAATGAGTGACTGAACAGACTCTTCAGTCAGGTTTGAGCTCATGGATGTTGTAGTCTGTTACTGTTTAGGCCACGCAACTTAGGTTCTATAAAACAAAGATCAATTGGGAGGATTAGGATATTAATTAAGGGCTGAAGAGTTCAAGGGTTAAAGTGCTCGCCTTACATGTGGCTGACCCAGGTTTGATCTCTGGCACTGCCTGTGATCCCCCAAGCATGCCTGGGAGTGATCCCTGAGCATGGCCGGGTGTGGCCCAAAACAAACAAAAACAAAATGGATAGAAATCAAGATGCAATGACTCAACCAAGGAAGAGCAGGAGAGTGCAGGGGCTGCCTGCCACGTGCATGACCACAAGTTCATGCCCCCAGTGCCCACAGAGATGCTGGTGGCCTTCCCCAGCACCACAGGAAAGGCACCGCCCTGCCCCAACAAGCACCATAGTGATAAAGAGCTTTGAGCACACAGTCATGAGGTATTCCTGACCATTCCCTGCTCTAGGAAGGAGCAGAAGTGTGTGTGCAGGCCTTGAAGCTACAGGAGCTCCAAGACCATGGTTAAAATAGACAGCACCCCTGCTGACACTGTGACCACCTCAGGGCACCTCTTCGGCGCACTAATCTGGGTCACCACTGTTGGTAGAGGCCTTTGGATTGGTCCTCATATTGCCTTCTAGTTAGATATTTCTTGATTGGTTCTTTTGGTTTTCTTGATAAAAAGATGTTTCCTCATTGCTTCCTCCTCTGACTTTTTCCCTTCCCTTTTGGGGTGGGCTCTGTTTATCAAATAAAGGCTACTCAAAGGCCTGGAGGGGGAGCTGCCATCTTGGCTCGTGGTTCCACATGGTGGAGAGACTGGTGTGAGTCTCTGGCCTGCTATTCCTTCCCAACCGTGTGTGGATTATTTCCTGTGACGGAAAGGCTGCTTGTTCTACTTGGATTTGGGGCATGGGAAAACCCCCTCTCCCACTCTAGAGATTGTGGAATACACAACCCACCATTTCACACACCACAGTACCAGCATCCCCCTGAAGGGAAGGGGAGGTGGGGAATAAACTTCTGATGCCCACTTGCCATGTCTGGGCATGTGGTAAGTTCCCTCCCAAATGGGAACATTTATATTATATTTGAAATATAGCCATGCCAATGGTTCTCTTTTCTTGTTTGTTTATTTGTTTGTGTTGTTTGATTTTAGGTCACCCCCAGTGGTGCTCAAGAGTTACTTACTCCCCTACACTGTGCTTAGAAATAGTTTCTGGGGAGAGATAGCATGGAGGTAAGTCGTTTGCCTTGCTTACAGAAGGTCGGTGGTTTGAATCCCAGCATCCCATATGGTCCCCTGAGCCTGCCAGAAGCGATTTCTGAGCATAGAGCCAGGAGTAACCCCTGAGCACTGCTGGGTATGACCCTAAACAAACAAACAAACAAAAAAAAAGAAATAGTTTCTGGGGGCCAGAGAGATAACATGGAGGTAGTGCATTTACCTTGCATGCAGAAGGACAGTGGTTCGAATCCCGGCATCCCATATGGTCTCCTGAGTCTGCCAGGAGTGATTTCTAAGTGTAGAGCCAGGAGGAACCCCTGAGCGCTGCCGGGTATGACTCAAAATCCAAAATAAATAAATTAAATAGTTTCTGGGATTACTCTGGGGACCCTATGGGATGTTGGGGATCAACCATGGGTTGGCCTGTGTAAGGCAAATAAATACCCTCCCTGCTGTGCTATGGCTCCAGCCCTAGTGATGCTCTTCTCAAATGCCTTGGTACATGCTCTGGGCACATGGCAAGGGGGCATTTGAGCTCCCCATCCTCTCACTTGTCCAGACAGTGAGAAAGAGCCATTTCTCATCTTCTTCCTGGAAAGCCCCACCCCACCCCACACACGAAAGATTTGGCCTCCAGAGATGTCCCAAGGAACCCTAAAACCCTTCCTGTGGGGTGCCCCATGCCTACATCCTCCATGGGCCCTCCTGTGGGATAGAAGGGAATACCCCAAGATACCCCAGAGACAGAGAGGGAGGTCCAGGACCCTCCAAACTTTGAGGGTGACCTCCCAGGACCAAAATGGAGCTTGGAGCAAGCCCAGCTGTTTGGGAGTGCGGACTCACTAGGGCCGACTCCTTCCAACATTGAGTCCAAGAGGTCACCCCAAGGTACTGTTTATAGTGTGCATGTCGGGGGTGGTTGGTTCCAGGGCAAAGAGGGAACAAACAGAGCCAGGCAGCCCATGTGAGGAGCACGTGTGCCCCGAGTTCCAGCCCCAGCAGGGCGATGGATGGTGCAAGCCCAGGAGAGGTGGGGAGGCAGGCGGAGCCCACTGGCTGGGCCCCATTCCTCTTCTTGATTGGCACTTTAATGAGGGCAGAAGGGGCTGACCCCTGCCAGGGGGCCGGTTCATGCCCGTTTATCTCCCAGCTCCAGGCAGCCGGGAACCGTGGCAGGCAAGCAGCGGGGCGGCCGGGGGCCCCACCCGTGATGGATGGGGTGACCGAGGCGCGTTGGCAGCTGAAGTGTGTGGTGGCGGGACCGGCCTGTCAGAGGCAACAAAGAGCCCGGCCAGGATGACAGCGCAGCTCCCGCGGAGCCCGGCCCTCCCCAACGCCAACGCCAAGTTTCCAAAGACACGCCTGGAGGTGGGGCCGGGCCCTCCAGCTCCCTGCGGGGTCCCTGGCAAACACCCTGCAGACTGGGCCCGGGTCAGGCCTGGGGCCAGCGCCAGCCCTGCCGAGCCAGCCTGGAGGCCAGGGTGAGGGGCTCTTGCCAGGACCTGTGAGGCCTCAGTTTACCCTGTTTTCTAAGATAGCCCCAGCTGGGTGACACCTCACCTCTCACACCTCTGTTAGGAACCATCACCAGACGGGTGGGAGGGACGGCAGCCCTGCAGTTCCTAGTGAATCTACTGGTGGGGAAACTGAGGCAGACGAGGTGGGCAGGACTACAGATCAGCAACATCTATGTAGGCGATTTCCCAAAGTGCCAAGTAACGGCCAGGGGACCGATTGGGAGAGATGGCACAGATGGCCTTGGCTCAGTTCTGTCCCCAGGACCCATCTAGACCCCCAATTTCTGCCTGGAGTGATCTCTGAGCAGCAGAGAGCCAAAAGCAAGCCCTGAGCACTGCTGGGCATGGCCCCCACTAAAAATAATGACTGGGGGAGCCTGAGACCCATTGCCCTGTGCCCCCACCCCCCCCCCCCAGTCCTGTCAAGAAGCTCACTCAGCAAATCCTGAAGTGATCTGGTCTGCTCCCCTTGGTGAAGGGAAATGTAGCCACTCCTGCTGAGGGAGGGGTGTGTGTGTGTGTGTGTGTGTGTGTGTGTGTGTGTGTGTGTGTGTGTGTACGTGTTTGCACATGCCCCCCACTAGTCCCAAGGCTGGGTCCTCCCTCCAGGGCGGTTGGAGCGAGCACTGAAAGCTGGACTGAGTCTCTGCAGATGCAGTGAGGCAGGAAGGCCAGGAAAGGCCTCCAGGGCCCCCGGAGGGGACGGAACTGGCCTTGCAGGGAGGCGTCACCTCCCTGTGAACTCTGGGAGGCGAGAGGCCAAGTGGCCGAGGTCAGAGAAAGTAGCAGGGTGCATGGCCTGGGGCCCACCAGGCAGAAGGGAGGCGCCCAGAAGATGAGGCCCTGCACAGGAGAGGGCATCCCCCAAAGACTGGCCCAGCCCAGTAGGGGGTCACAGCTACCCCTTGGGTCCTGCTGTGCAGCTCCTTTCCCTAGTGAGTCCTGGCTGCCTTCAGCTCCCTCAGGGACACCCCTTCCCCCCATGTCTGAAAGGCTGGGGCTATGGGGCTCATTCAACTTCATTGGCATCTTCTCTGGGTGATCAGTGAGGTGCCCTAGTGTCTCCCCATAAACTGAGTGGTACGACCCCCCTCGGGCCGCTCTTCAATCTTGCACTCATAGGGGTCTTATAGGGGAATCCATAAGTGAAAGAATTTGCAGCAAAGGCAAAATTAAAGCAGGGCTGGAGCAATAGCACAGCGGGTAGGGCATGTGTCTTCCACGCGGCCAACCCAGGTTCGATCCCCAGCAACCCATGAACACGGTCAGGAGTGATCCCTGAGCACAGAGCCAGGAGTAATCCCTAAGCACCACCAGGTGTGGCCCCAAACCCCCAAAAAAGAAAAACTGAAGAAAAAAGCAAAAACAATCAACTCTGTAAAAATCAAGAAGAGACCAGTTTGGAGCCAGTTTCTCTCCTTACCTCACCCCTGTCTGTCTGTCTGTCTGTCTGTCTGTCTGTCCCCTGTAAGAAGATTCTGAGTCTTTCCTGGATAAAAGGCAGCACTTAATCTGGTGAGTGGTGCCAAGACCAGACCAACGGGCGCCTGCACCCTGCCCGGCCCTTGCTCTGAGACAGCTGAGCTGGGTGGTGACACAGAAACGACCCAGAACAGCCCTGGGGAGGGACAGACATTTCCACAAACTCCCCAACACTCTCAGTTTCAGGAAATGAAGCAGATCATGGGCTAGAGCATGTGTGGCCAGCCTGGGCTCAATCTTTGGTATCCTATAGGGTCCTCCAGCACCGCCAGGAGTGACTTCTGAGCACACAGACAGGAGTAACCCCTAAGCATGGCTGAGTGTGCCCACCTACCCCCCAAAAAAAGGAAAAGAAGAAAAAAAAGAAGGAAAGAATCAGCTCCAGGCTGTAAATTAAAACAAGAAAAAATATCGTAAGTCCATTGGACGTAGACAAGGACAGTGTAAGCAGCCACAGCAGTGGCTGTGCATATGTGTTGGGGGATCTTTTACAGGGGTACTGAAAAGTCCACCCAGGACCAACATCGTCCAGGGCCCCCACTTGCCTAGCATATGCCCTACCATGTTGCTGCACCATGGCCCCTTCCATCTCGCTTCATGATCACTAAGATATTAAGATCCATTTGTTTGATTTTTTTGTTTGTTTGTTTTTTTGTTTGGTTTGTTTTGTTTTGTTTTTGGGCCACACCAGGCAGTGCTCAGGGGTTACTCCTGGCTGTCTGCTCAGAAATAGCTCCTGGCAGGCACGGGGGACCATATGGGACACCGGGATTCGAACCAACCACCTTTGGTCCTGGATCGGCTGCTTGCAAGGCAAACGCTGCTGTGCTATCTCTCCGGGCCCCCTATTTGTTTAATTTTTGGTTTTTGGGCTACACCTGACAGCATTCAGAGTTACTCCTGGCTCTGCATTCAGAAATCATTCCTGTCAGGCTCGGGGGACCATATGGGATGCCAGGGACCGAACCCACCCCTATCTCATGTCGGGTGCATGCTATCGCTCTGGATCCAGTAAGATCTAATCTATAAATGTGTAATTTGGTGACAGCAACATATAGCTCTTTTGGGGGCGCTAAGGGAAAATCATTGGGTCACACCCAGCAGTGCTCAGGGATCATTCCTGAGCAGGGTTTGAGGAATCATATGGGGTGCCAGGGATCCAACCGGAGTCAGTGATGTGCCAGGCAAGTGCCTTAACCCCAGTCCTATTATTTTGTTATCTGAAATGTCATCCGAGAAGGCGCTCAGCCAGGAACCCACAGATTCCCGTTTCCCCAAGACCAGGTGCAAGAGGTAAACATGCAGTCACCCTGACCTGGAATTGGATCTGGGTGAGGCTTTCAGCCCAGTGTCCCAGTTCTGCACATCATGAGGTTGCGAAGATCCCTTCCCACTCCTCCTTGCAGACTCCGAGCATCTTGAGAAATCTCAGACCTGGAAAATCAGCAGCTTTGGTGCTGAGGCATCGCTCAGGTTCCAGCCCTGCATGTTGCCTGATGCCTGCACAGAGGCAGCAGAGGAACCTTCAGATTTGACAGCCAGGACTCACCTGCTCTGTCTACTCTCTGGAAATTGCTCATACACAGAGACAATTCCATCAATGTGGAACACTCAGATTTACTACCCTCGCAAAACAGAAGGCATTTTAAAGCACAACCCCTCCACCCCATTAATAAGTACAGAGAAGGGGCTGGAGCAATGGCACAGTGGTAGGGCATTTGCCTTGCATGCGGCTGACCTAGGACAGACCTAGGACGAACCCTCAGTGTCCCATATGGTCCCCCAAGCTGGGAGCGATTTCTGAGCGCATAGCCAGGAGTAACCCCTGAGCGTCACCGTGTGTGCCGCCCCCCCACCAAAAAAAAGTACAGAGAATCCCTGTCTCTTTACTCCATGCTGGGGCATTGCTAAAGGGTCAATGAGATGGTCCCCAGGAAAAAAAAGTCATAAAACAATTTGTCTTCTTGGTCCCTGTCACCCTTGGTTATAATTCATCGTCAGCAAAAGGCTTCAGAGATGCCAAAAGTCACAGCTGCTAAGACTCGAGTAATGGCCTGGGGACAAAGAGCCGAAACTGGACATGATCTACACCCCCACGAGGGAAAAAGTTCCCAAAATATTTGGAAAGCCATGTGAAATACTGGGATAAAGCCACTAAAACCATCTCTTTTTTGTTTGTTTTTGTTTTGGGGCCTGGCTCTGCACTCAGAAGTTACTCCTGGCAGGCTCAGGGGACCATATAGGATACCAGAGATCAAACTTGGGTTGGCTGTAGGCAAGGTAAATGCTCTACCCACTGTGCTCTTGCCTGCCTTTTTATCTTTTGTTTGCTAAGAAAATTTTTGTTTTATTTGAGGGCGTATCCAGTGGTGTTTAGGGAATACTCAGAGATCAGGGGTAGTGATTCATTGGTGCCTGAGACTCGATCACGATCCTCTATCTTACAATGCTTGTAGTGCAGTGCATGGTGTCTCCTCTTTGTCTCTCTGTCTCTGTCTCTCTCTGTCTCTTTTCTTTTTGGGCCACACCCAGTAATGCTCAGGGGTTACTCCTGGCTATGTGCTCAGAAATCGCTCCTGGCTTGAAGGACCATATGGCACATGGGGGAATCGAACCATGGTCCATCCTAGGTTAGCCTCGGGCAAGGCCTTACCCCTTGCGCCACCGCTCTGGCCCTCCCTCTGATCTCTTGCTGTCTGGGATCCATCTGGGTCGCAGACCCCTCCCCAGTGTCCCTACTTCCCTCTGTGCACACTTTGTGTCCCAATGGTCCTGGGGCTTGGAGGAGGCTGTGGGGTTCACCTGTGTGTGCCAGGAAGTCTGAGCCCCAGAGCCTACGGGGGGGGGGGGGGAGCTTCCGCAGGTGGGCTCAGTGGGAAACTAGTCCCAAGATGGCAGGCTAGGGAAGGGGTGCAGCAGAAAACTTGTCCCCAACTCCCTCAGCAGTTCAAGCACCCAGGTGGGGGCATTTGGCCATTCTGAGATTGACCTACTGCCCAGTCAAGCCTTGGAGCTCTGTCGGGCGGGGGCAGGCAAACAGGTGTAGCCCCAGGTGACCACCAGGGAGGGAGCCCTGCCACCTGCGAGACCAGGGAGCAGGTTAGCTGGGTGAAAAGTTCACTGAGAGGGGAGCTGTCTGCTTCCCGGCCCTAATTTATCCACTATTTGGCTAACCTTGCTCTGAACCCAGGCCCAGGACCCTTCTTGCCTCCCCTCTACCTCCCCACTGGGCTCTGAGCCGCAAGAGGCAGGGGCCACGCGGGCCACAGGCGAGGGGGGACAGGCAGGCCATTCACTCTGATCGACCCCATCTTCGAGAACCCAAATAAAGACGGGGTGCTGGCCAGGACCTGCCCCCCACACACACAGATACCAGACATGGGCAAGTAAGTGCCCAGGTGCTCCAAACATGGTCACGACCTTTCCCTCGGGGCATCTGTCATCCTGTATTGGAGCCCCACATGAGGCAGTGACCGGTGATCCTGGCCTTTTCGGAGCCTTCCAGGCCAGCCTCCTGTTCTGCAGAGACTGCAGAGGGGGAGAGGGAAAGAGGGGACGGTCTTGGAGCAGAGTGAAGAGGGTAAGGCAGCCGCAGGGGGACCCCTGAGCTCCCACTCCACAGCAGTTCCTTACATAATTGACAAGTTGGGGTGAGGTAGGAACCATCCCCCATTTTGTCACTAAGCTGCTAAGATTCCCCCCTCCCCACTTCCCCACCCATCCCTGCCTACATTCCTTCTGATCAGTCTGGGGAATGGACTCAGGAAAAGGACAGTGCATCTCATCTTGTATGCATAAACCCTAGGGGCTGACTGGGCCCACCTTTAGGCCCACTGGCCCCCAGCACTGTGGGGAGCCCCCCAACACAGAAATGCTCTAACAGGTAGAGAAATTTTAGGAAGGTATGCACTCCCATATTTCAGGGGCCCCCTCCACTTTCATACAAGCCACATGGTCAGTAATGGGGGTCTATCCACCTTTCTAATCACCCTCTTGCTTTGGAGACCTCCCGAGCTCATCTCGGTCACCCTTAGGGCCTCCCCCACCCCAATTGGTTCTCTCTGGATCCCTAGGGATCTTTCTAGAAGGCAAGTCTGATGGGGTCACTGCCCCAAGAAACAGTAGCATCCTTGGCAAGGGCTTCTGGTGGTCAAGGCCTTGATCCTGTCCAGACACATGGGGGTCCCTCACTCACACCCCCACCAGGGCCATTTTCCTGCTTTGTGACACCTCCTAAGGTACAGCCCGGAACACTGCCAGCCTACCCCATCTGCACACAGCTGGGCCTGACATGTGATCCCACATGACCCTAACACGACTCAAGTTTTGCCCCAACATGTGACTCCATGGCACTGCTCCAACACGTGATTGCATGACGAATTCACCTTCTATCACATGACTCCACAAAACCTTCCTCAGACATGTGATTCCATGGCACTGCCCCCAACATATGACCCTGAAAGCACAGGACTTCATGGCTTCTTCCTAACATGTGACTCCATGACCCAGTCCCCTTACAACACAAGACCGCACAGCATTACCTTCAACATGAGCGCAATCCTAACATGTGACTCCATGACTCCTCCCTAACATGTGACTCCATAACCCAAATCTTCTCTATGAGATTTTATGTAAATTCAGAACTCTCCCCTCCCCTCTGATGCATGGTGGCCTAGGAGCTCAGGGGACAGTGGTCCCAGCAGAGCAGGGGAGCATGCTCTGTGACTAAAGTTTCTTGCATCCTGCATCCTTCAGTCAGGACTCTGATCCTTGGCTCTGGGATTCCTGCTACCACATGGGGAACCAGCATCTTGCCATTTTGCTTACTTGTTTCTAGGTCATACTTGGCAGTACACAGAAATCTTTCCTGACTGTGATCACAGGCCCTTATGGGGTACCCATAATGGAACCCACATGAACATGCATGCAAAACAAGTCGCATACTAGCTGTGCTAGCATTCCAGCCCATGAAGGCAGTATCTTTGGGGGCCATGGGCATATAAACCAAGCCAAGCTCCCTTCCAGCCACAACATTTGTGAGGTGTCACCTCTCCCCTGTGGGCTACTGGTTGCAGGAAGTAAAGTGGGACGTTGCTTCCCTAAGAGCACCAGCCTCAGCAACTCCCCATCATGGCCCAAAAGACTGACTGGCTGTCAAGCACTAGGCCAACCACCTGCCAGGGTGCCCACTGACTGCCACTCAGGAGGGACACAGGTCAGGCGGGGCGCCAACTTCCTGCCACCACATTGGCCAACTGTCACTCAGGAGAAGCCAGTGTCTGGCTCTGGAAATGCAGGACACTGGCCAGCTGTCACCCCCAAAGGACCGGTGGCAATCCTAGAGACAGCTATTTTGTTCTTTCTCTTTGTGATGATGATGGTGGGGTTCTCAAGTGGTGCTCAGGTCGCCCGGGGTCCCTCCTGATTCTCCTCTAGAGGAGCCAACCCCGAAGATGCTGTCACAGCTATTTGCACTGCCCAAGGCCCGGTCACTTCTATCACCTGGGCCCCTCATTGGGCTTCTGGGAAACTACTCCACCAATGGGCTCCGGGCCTCCAAGGGCACGTAATTCGACAGCCACTCAGAGTTGCTTTCCACTGACCACTATGATTGGCTCCCTCTTGGGCGTGTGATTCCAATAAGCCAATCAGAATAGTTGGTGCACAGTCTAGGACTACAAAGTTCCTCTTTTAGTGCTGCTGCCCTTGAAACTGGGTCCTGGGCGTGTGTGTTTTCTTCACTAAAATACAAATTTGAGAGCTTTGGAGGCCAGCCCAGAGGATTTGGAATGGAAGGAGAGGGAAGGAGAACTGGGGCCTCCCCACTACATCCTGAGATCACAGCTTGAACCCCTATAGCCAGCCAGCCACACCCAAATACACTTGGCTGTTTTTTTTTTTTTTTTTTTTTGTGGGTTTTGGGTCACACCTGGCAGTGCTCAGGGGTTATTTCTGGTTCCAGGCTCAGAAATTGCTCCTGGCAGGCACAGGGGACCATAAGGGACGCCGGGATTCGAACCGATGACCTCCTGCATAAAAGGCAAATGCCTTACCTCCATGCTATCTCTCCGGCCCCTGTTTTGTTTTTGTTTTTGTTTTTGTTTTTTCCAGAAAACCTACGAGCACCTTGTTGCCCAAGTGGAATCCTAAGTGCTGGGACCAAAAATCCATCCAGCACAACTTCCTGGGACGGGGAAGGCCAGACTAGCATCTCCTGCTCAGGTACCCTAGTCTTGGTGATTCCCTGGAACCCCTGGAACCTCAGCCCAGGCTCCACGATATGGTTTCCAACTCCTGCAGCAGTGGTTGTGGGCTAGCTGATGGCTGTGGCATGGTGCCCTTAGAAGTCATGTGATACTGTGGTCTCACGTAAGCTCTGCTCCGTTTTCAAGCCTGGATGGCACTCTGCCCCTTCCCTGAGCACCCCAAAACCTTTTCAGAAGCTGTGCAAGCAGAGATGGTTGTCTCTGGCCCCTGGTCTGACTGTGGTTGCTGGAGTGAAGGTGGGGAGACAACTCCGGCCTGGGCTGGTTTACTCAGTGTTTGTCCCTTAGTATTCAGCGTCCCACAGGGCTTTTCCTCCCTCTTGACTAGGGTCCTTCAAGGTACATGCCAGGGTGTGGGCACATGTTAGGAATTTGATCATTGGCAAGAGCGAATAATCAGCCTTCGGGCACTGGGCTCTGGGACCAGAGAGCACGAACATGTGTGTACATGTCTATAGGTGTGAATGTGTAGGTATACACACATATATGTGTTAGTGTATGCTGAATATGTGAATGCATCTGTGTGCTGCGTGTACATGTGTGAGCATGTGTATTGAACAGCTGAGATACTGAGAAAGGATATTCCATTTTTGCCAGGCCCACAGTGAAGAGAACAGGCTGGCCCAGGGAACTCTGGAAGGAAGCCCACCTTGAACGTGCCTGAACAGAGAGCCTCAGTGCCCGATCAATGCTAGTCTAGCTTGGCCTCACTGTACCCCAGGAAGCCAGTGGTTGGCAAGAGGTGTTGGAATCTGCCAATGAAGATGGAGAAGGACCAGGTGGAGGTCTGCAGAGGTGGCTGCAACTACAGCCGTAGATGATGGCACGGATTCCTTGCTTTCTTCACAACTAAACAAACGCCAAGGTTTTGAGCAAGAAGTTTGCAACTAGACTCGGTTTGAATTCTGGAACTTGGAGGCCAAGAGGTAGTATAATGGGTAAGGCACTCATCTCACAGAGGCCAGCCTGTATTTGATCCCTGACAATGAGCACAGAGCCAGGAGTAAACCCCAAACACAGCTAGGTGGAAGCTGAAATGAAACATAAAACAGCCAAATGCTGGCACAATCTGGATAGGTGACTGCCCATCTTTTGGCCCTTTCCTAAGGTTTTCTGGATTATATGTATTTGAAGGGGGCCGGAGCTACAGCACAGTGGGTAGGGCATTTGCCTTACACAGGGCCAACCTAGGTTAGATCTCCTGCATCCCATATGGCCCTTCGAGCCTGCCAGGACCAATATTTGAGTTCACAGCCAGGAATAATCCCTGAGTGCTGCTGGGTGTGGCCCCAAAATAAACAAACAAAAAAAGCATTTGAAGCAATGAAGGTCTATCATGCTCCAGGCACATAATTAATTTATTGCCATTATTATGAAATAGGAAGCATTAGGAAATAATGTATTTTTTAAAGTTCAGATTTGCTGTTTCTCAACGTGCAGGTCACATTATCCCTTTAGGATGGCATCAAAGATTGCTGCAAGTGAGGGTAGCCCAGTCCATGAGGTCCCATGTCACAGATGAAGGCACTCAAAAACTCTGGGACTTTCTGTGACAGTCCTGGGGACCCTCGCAGCCAGGCTTTGAGGCTGACTCCAGATGTCAACTCCTCCTTTCTTGTGGTTTCCACAGCTCCTGGTTGCAGGTGTCTTCTCTGACACTCCCCACCCAGTTTTCAACTGGTCCCGGCCAGTGGGATCCCAGAAGTCCCCAACCACGGAGGAATCCAGCATGGCCTTTGCGGGTGCTTCACCCCCTCTCTGTCAGCACAGCAGACCTAGGAAGTTCATATGGCCCAGACAGGGCTTGGGCGGAAACTTGACCCTTCCGAAGTGACTCTCGGGCGAGTTACGGTCAGTTCACAACAGCAGGGCCGGGGGTGGGGGGAGCCCCCACTCCTGGGGCTGCCTGCCTTTGTCTTAGGAACAGTGAAAAATGAAGGGAATGAGGAGCACAGCGGGGTGGGGGCAGGCTGGAGGCCACTGCGCCTCACTCCGCTCACCATGGGGCCAGTTTTTCAGCCAAGTGCAAAGAAAGAGAAACTCTGGGGTGCACAGAAGCCCAAGGGGTAGGTGAGGCTCCCCTTTGAGGGGCTCCTGGTCCCCTCCGCATCCTGCCATCAAGGACTCAGCCCCTCTCTGGGCCTGGGCCCCATCTAGTGGATGTACCACTAGCCTCATGTCTCTTGGGGTACAGGACATTCCTGCAACAGGGCATGGTCTTGGTCCCTAACAAAGCTCATTCTATCACATACATGTGTGCTCATATTTGGGGGGGGGGCATGTGGTAGGTGAGGGGATGGTGGACAAGGGGAGGAGAGCCAAGTATGGGATAGAGGCGAAGCTCAGCACAGGCCTTCACTGACTGCATGACCTGACCCGGCTGCCTATGAACCTAGAGAACCTTCTAGAAGCTGCATCAAATTGGACCAGCCCCTGTGCTTGAGGGAGAGATGGAGGCTCCAAGTTGTAAGACCCCCCCCAACATCCTTAAGGGGTGACCCCAGTGGGCCCCATTGTGATGCTGATCCCGGTTTGGGGGAGGCCACACAAGCCGAGCAGATGCCCCAGATTCTTGGGGCGGTTGGGGAGCTGACTCGAATGTCTTCAGGGGCCATGAGGTTCTGGCTGGGAGCATGGAAGCTGGCCTCGCCCCATCTCCTGCAGCCAGGGACTTAGCCTGGAACCCTGTCCTGGAATCTGAAATGTCACCTGTGTTCTACATGTGAGGCGAGAGTATAGAGGGCATGTGCAGGTGGCTATGCTTGTTGGACTCTCATCCCCACATCTTGGGGAGCTCCCGGCTTTGGGTTTCCTTTTGGGGCCCAGTGAGACCCCACACAAAGGGGTCACTGCCTGGGGTGGGGGGAGTGTCTCCTGCTCACTCTGCTGCATGTGGGGGCCACGGTTCTCTCAGAGACGGGGTTCAGTCTTCCAGTCCCCCAAGAATGACCTTCCAGGGCCTTGAGAAAACCCCAGATGCCCCTGCAGTGAACCTCTTTTTTTAGTGGGGCTCTTGATACCACCCCTCCTTTCTTGTCCCCTCCCAGGACTGGAAGGAAGAGCGCCAGGAAGACTCTCTGTGTTCTTAGACAGTTGAGGACCTTGGGGGGATTGGCTGAGCCTGACAGTGATCCTAGATCCTGGGTGCTGTGACCCCAGAGTGGGGTGGGACTCAATTCCGGACATCTCGACAGGCAAGACTGCCTAGCCTGCTGGGTTTTGGCCAGGCCAGAGCAGGAGCTGACGGGTCCGGGCTCAGTGCCCACCTCCATCTGGCTCTCCTCAGAGATGGCAGGAGCCTCCGGCCTGGCAACCAGGTCATTTCCCAGGCCCCAGTGGGCGCTGGTGCACCCCACGCCTGTCACTCTCCCAGACTTGGCACAGTTCAGGGCAAATTTGCCCTGATCTTGTCACTTTACCCTTCCTACAGGGCCTCCGAAATGCAGCATTCGGGGGGTAGGACATTAGGGGACAGCTGAGTGTCCCTCCCAAGCACCCCCAGGGCCCAGGGGATAGCTGAGTGTCCCTCCCAGGCACCCCCACGGCCCAGAGCTCCTTGAACCTCCCTGGACCACCCCTTGGGCAGAAGCCAAGATGCCTGAATCTGCTGCCGCTCAAGATGGTAAAAAAAACCAACTGGGGTTCAGGGGCTAGTGCAATAGTACAGTAGTATTGGGTCGCTTGCCTTGCACATGGCCCACCCAGGTTCGATCCTCAGCATCTCACAGTCAGTCCCCTGAGCCTGCCAGGAGTGATTCCTGAGTGCAGAGCCAGGAGGCCCTGAGTATCACGGAGTGTGACCCCAAAATTAAAAAAAAAATAAAGTTGGATCTCAGTAGACAAGACCCCTTAGTCCAGACCAAGATGTGCAGGCCTGCCTCACCTCCCCTGGCTTCTTCTCACTTTCAGGGCTGGCTTTTCCCACCACCCCCCCAACCCTGGGCCTGCTTCTTAGCTGTTTCTTCTAATCTGCTATTATCCCAGGGGGCCCATGCCAGCCCTTTCCCAGGCTGGTGGTCTCGAGTGTGCACTGCCCAGCGACAATCCCTCTCAGCACCCTCACGAGTGAGGTAGACAGCAGGTGCATAAACAAGGCTGCCTCTGCCTTTTCTGCAAGCAGCATGGAGAAGTGCCCCCTCCTCCACCATATGGCAGTCAGGGGACCTGACAGAGCCCCCCCCCCTCCCGCAGGGCTTGAGTACACTCTTCCCAGACCTGAACTATTTCTCTCTTGATCTGCTTCCTTCTGGCCCACACAGCTGAGCTTCCCGGAAGGCCACTTCTCTCCCGAATGGGGTTTGGTGCTTGATTCGGGCTCCTTCCCAGTGCTAATGAAGGAGCAACATCAAGGATTTGGCAACAACAGTAAAAAAGTTAAAGCAAGGAACCGGAGAGATAGCACAGTGGTAGGGCATTTGCCTTGCATTCAACCTATCCAGGACAGATTGTGGTTTGAATCCTGGCATCCCATATGGTCCCCTATGACTGCCAGGAGCGATTTCTGAACACAGAGCCAGGAGTAACCCCTGAGCACTGCCGGATGTGACCCAAAACAAACAAACAAAAGTGTTAAAGCAAAAATCTGGGGTCACAGAGATAGCACTGTGGGAAGAACACTTGCTTTGCACACGGCTGACTTGGCTTTGATCCTCAGTATCTCACAGGATCCTCAAACACTGCCAGGAGTAACCCCTGAGCAATGCCGGATGTGGCCCAAAAACAAAAGTCAAAAAAATGAAAACAAGGGGCTGGAGTGATAGCATAGTGGTAGGGTGTTTGCCTTGCATGCAGCCTATCCAGGATGGACGGTGGTTCAAATCCTGGCATCCCATATGGTCCCCCGTGCCTGCCAGAAGCGATTTCTGATTGCAGAGCCAGGAGTAACCCCTGAGTGATGCCAGGTGTGACCCAAAAACCAAAAAAAAAAAAAAAAAAGAAAGAAAACAAAGCCCCCAAACCAACAAACCAAAACCAAACCAAAACACCTCACAAAAGCCTTGACTCTTTATTAATTTTTTTTTTTCATTCCTGCCGTTCAACCAGTTTGCACTAGCTGAGGACGAGTGGATTTTGGAGGGAAAGGAGGCACTTCTGGGATGGGGCCTCCCAGAAACAGTCTATGCTCACGGTAGAGGCTGCTGAGACTTGAGAAGCAACTTAACCATAAACTCTATGGAACAGGCAATGGACGGAAGTGTCGAGACGGTGTCTGGCTGGCTTCTTGCCTCCCCATGGGGGTCAGAGTTGGGCCTTCCGGTCCTGTGCAAAGGTCCTGGGGGCGGCCGGGTTCACCCAGCAACAGTGCACCTAGGCCAGGAGCCTGGTGAGTGCAGCGGCCTCTCTGCGCTGTACGCGTGTCCTTAGGTCCGCCCTTTGAACGTGTTCATGCAGGTGTAGGTCCCTGAGAACTTGTGGATCTCCTCCAGTGCGGCCTGCGGGAGTATGCTGGGGAGTGAGCAGGGGGAGCAGAGAGTCAGCATGGGGCACAGAGGTGAAGGGCTTTGGAGATTGCAGATAACCGGGTCTTGCCAAGGCCAAGGGCAAGTGGTGGAAAGAAACTTGCAAAGCCACATCCTGATCTCAAGGACCCATCAGCTCCTGGCCCACCTGCAAACCTCTTGCCCCTACCCACCTCAGTCCTGATGCTTTCTCTGCAAGCCCTCGCTGATATCCTCACCCCTTCTTGCCAGCCCGAGTAGCCTGTGTTAACACGGGATGAATGGGCCTGTTACTGCTACTGACACCAGGGTTAGTGCATGAGTTGAGGAGGAGTAAATGTATTATTTACCCTCTTCTTGGCTTTGATTTATAACAGGGTGCAGTAGGATGGAGCAGTCACATAAGCAAAAGCTCTTTGGGCTTTTTAGTCATGTGAAGACCGCCACAGGGTTTTGAGAATAGCCGGTTTGAGAGAGAGAGAGAGGGGCTGCAGGCAGTCAGGACTGTCACAAGCTTCCTAGTCTTTCTACAGACATGGCTAATGGAGGCACTGTTCACTTTCCACAGCATACCTAGCTATGCACTTTCTACAGCAGACAAGGCTAATTGATCGCTGTGTGCTTACCATGGCAGGCAAGGCTAATCGGTCACTGTGCATTCCACAGCAGACATGACTAAGCACTGTGCATTTTGCCTTGCCTGTGGCCTTTTGCCTACCAGAGGCCCCTGGAGAAGGTGCCATAGCCAGCCTGAGCGTCAGTCAGAGCTTCCTCCCAGCCCATACCTCTTCAGGATGATGAGGGCGTGCATCGTCCATGGGAGCAGGAGGAGGGCCTGGTTGAGCTGAACAGCTTCCACGGTCCTTCGAGCCACAGTTTCAGGCTTCAGTGGGGGGAAGAGTTTGGGGAACCTGGAAGCAGAAAGAGGCCAGATGGCCTGTGAGACGCGTCTTCCATGGTGAATCAGAGGCTTCTGACCCCAAACCCTGTGTCCATTCTGAGAATGCTCAAAGGGCCCCTAGAATTGGCTGAGCTGAGTCGGTGGTTGTGGGGCTCATCCTGTTTGGCCACAGCAACCCCCACATCATGGCTTGTGAGTCACATCTGTGGCCCCTGCTCCCTGGCTCACTTGCATTAACGACAGCCAGAACAGCCCAGCCTGTGAATGACCCGTACCCCATCAGACTGTGGGTGCCTCGGGATGGGCTCGTCTCTACCATAAGATTGTGGGTGCCCTGGGATGTTTCCTACTTTGTTTCTTTCATCAGACCATGGCTTCCCCATCAGACTGCGAATCTGCCTTCATGGGTCATTAGACTGAATTCCTGTGCATAAATCCTAAAGGTAGCGTGTGGTGCATGCCCATGGAACTCTACCCTAGAGCAAGAAGAGAACATTTCTATGTGCCCCGAAAGTTCTTGTGTGCTCCCTTGTGCCATCCATCCCCTTGCCCACCCTTCTCCTGCCAAGGTAGTTCGTGTTCTGAGTCCTCTTTGCGCGGCCCAAATGTGGCCTGTTTTAGACCTTGTTCAGATAGAAACTCATGGCCCAGCCTTTTGCTCAGTTCAGAATTTTCCAGAACTCTGCCAAGGGCCAAACTCTCTCTCTGTGCATTTAGCGCTGTTTCCCGGCCAAAGTCAGTTTCCAGGTTCTGGGCCCCTGGGTTTCATACAGGTTACCCCGCCTGACACCCCATCCATCACCCACCTGACACGCATGCCCTGGAACATTTCAGTGCTGGTGTGGAAGGGCAGCACGGTGGTGGCACTGACGCCCGGGCAGTCCAGCAGCCCCAGGGTTAGGCTCTCCATAAAGGCGAAGGCTGAGGCCTTGGACGTGCAGTAGTCGATGGCCCCAGGGATGGCTGAAAGGGCCAGCACCGAGTTGAGGCACACGATGTGGCCGTTCTGCAGCTCCAGCATGCGTGGTAGGAAGGCCTTGGTGGTCTAGGAGTGGCCAGGCGGGTGGGGAGAGGGTCAGTGTTGGTGCAGCACATCCAACACCCCCAGAGCCAGCATCCACCCATGCTGCACTGCACTGAACCCTTCAGGCCTAGGTTCCTGGTTTGTGGAAGCACCTCCAGTACAACCAATGCCTTTCCAGCTCCCCACTCACCCAGAACTGGCCCAGGGTGTTGATGTGCTGGGATTTGAGCAGCGCGTCATCATCGCTGTCCATCAGGCTCTTGCCATGCACCACGGCTGCGTTGTTCACTAGGATGGTGATGTCGCCCACCTGCGGCACAAGGGGTGTGAGGGTTGTGTGGGGCTGGCGAGGGTGGAGGGATGGGGGGGTCACTCAAGGCCCCGATGAGTCTGAGCTGGGAGACATCAGGGGAAGGGGCTGCTGTCTTGGGGGTCACTGGGTCTCAGTTCATACAGAGACCAGTGTGAGGAGGAAGGGCAGTGGGTCATTGGCAGCCACTTCCCCAGTCTAGGACAGGCATAGGTCTAACCCCCCTGGGGATATAGGAGATGATTCATGTCATATTCTGGCCTAGGGCTGAATTAGCCCCTGCAAAACACACACACACACACACACACACACACACACACACACACACACACACACACACGGTATAGACCAAGGGTGGCGAACAAGCTCGACACAAAGAGCCAAAATTTTAAACTGTGAGAGTCAGAGAGCCACACCACGCAGTGACCTGCCAAAACAGACATTCACACAAAAGCATCTAATTTTAACAATAATCTATTAAACACATACTGCATTTTGCCATTTTGAGTGAGGGTCAAAATCCTGCAGTGATGGTGAGGGTGTGCTGCGTCCTTCACACTAAGAACTAACGGTCAGATGTGACACAACATGTGACACACGGGTCTCCCCACTCGCTGGCTCGTGCAGTTGTTTTCGAGGGATGGGAGACGGATGACGCAGCCTGGGGGCAGGACTCTGGGGGCGGGACTACGTGCCGGGAGATCTCTCCTCAGAGGTCCCTCCTCAGAAGCAGCAGAACAAAATCCAAACTTGGCAAAGAGCCACAGTAGACAAAAGAATTATAAGAGGCAAAGAGCTGCATTCATTTTGGCCTGGAGCCGCATGGGGCTCAAGAGCCACGTGTTTGCCACTCCTGGTACAGACACACACACAGACATTCAGACAAAGATATAGTCACTCACAGACACAGACACACATATAACGATACAAATTCACACACATACAAATACAGACACAAATATAAGCACACAGACATAAAGACCCACACAGACAGACTCACACATCTACACACAGAAACACACACACAGGTACACTCAGACACAGAAACACAGATACACACAGACACAGACTCACACATATTTATACACAGAAACACAAGATACACAGACATACTAACCACACATGAACACACAAACACCCACACAGACATGTGGCATGGTCCAGCTCCAGAAGAAAGTTCCCCACAGACCCCCCAGAAAGGCTGTTCCCAGTCCTGGGCAGTCCCCTCTTGCCTTTTCCCGAACGGCCTTGGCCGTCTGGTACACCTCTTCCCGGTTGCCCACATCACAGATGAAGTAGTGGCATTCGGTGCCCATCTGCCGAATCTCCTCTGTCGTCTCCTTCAGGCATTTCTCAGTCCGGCCCCAGAGAACAATCTGGAAGGAGCGAGTAACAGCAGGTGGTTAACTTCAGAGTCATCATATGGGCCAAGGACAGAGCTCAAGCCCAGGGCTTATGCCTGGATGAGTGGGACCTGGTCTGACCTCTGCATCATACATTCCCCCACTCAGTAAGTTGGGGCCACCCTGCAGGCCCCCCAACTCTACCAAGCCAGTACTGACACACACACCCCAAGACTGCTGGATATGGCCCTATAGAGAAACAAGTGAACCAGACAGATTCAAAAATCGCCTTCAGAAGTTTGTTTTTTCACCTAATCTGCCCACAACTGGCCTCTGAGCGCATCTAGAGTTAGTGAGAAAGGGCCAGAGTGGGGAGGGCGTTTGCCTGGCATGCGGTCGACCCAGGTTCGATCCCCGGCATCCCATATGGTCCTCCAAACCTGCCAGAAGTGATTTCAGGAGGAACTCGAACATTGCTGGGTGCCCCCCCAAAAAAAACCCCCAACAATCCAAAGTTAGTGAGGAGGGAAACCAGCAGCATTTGGACAGGGCTGCCACTTTTCCTAGAGGCCCAGCACAGTTCTCTGGCTGAGTGAGAAGTCAGGGCAGAGATCTATCAGTGCTAGGGTTCCAGAACACTCGTTAGGAACAGGCCGGCTTTGTCATCAATTGGATCTGGAGTCAAATTTATCCTGAGGTCTGAAGCTCCTCAGTCTGTTTGTTCATGGCGGGCCTTGAGAATTGCACAAGTAGGCAGAGCCCCAGCCCTTAGAGATCTCTCTGGCCTGAAAATGCTCATCTCTGAGGTTTACTCTTTGCCCCCCCTCAGGTGTAAGAAAGCTGCTGCTGTTGAAGCATCCTGTTAGAAAGGAAGGAAGGGAGAGTTCTCTAAATTCTGGCTGATCCTAAATGAGATGTATTTACTGTCTGGTTCACTATTATGAGACCAAAGTGAATGATTCCCTTTTATTTGTTTATTTTTTCATTGTTGTTTTTTGGAAGTCACACCTGGCAGCGCTGAGAGTTACTCCTGGCAGGTTTGGGGATCATATGGGATGCCGGGGATTGAACCCGGGTCTGTCCGGGGTCAGTCGTATGCAAGGCAAACACCCTACCACTGCTATTGCTCTGGCCCCTTGATTCCCTTTTAGATGGAAATAGAAATAATTCACCATCCCTGCCTTGAGTTGCATATTTTGTGTATTCAAATATATGTAAAACTGTATTTTTCTTCACTAGAAAAAAAATCTCAAACCAAACATGTGCAAACCTCAATGTGTAAAGCCTGTCAAGAGAAGAACTATTTTCTTTTTCTTTTTCTCTTTTGTTTTTTGGATCACACTCAGTGGTGCTCAGGGCTTTCTCCTGACTCTATACTCAGAAATTACTACTAGCAGGCTTGGGATGTATGGGATGCAGGGATTAAACCCAATGGGTTGTGTGCAAGGCAAATGCCCCATCCGTTGTGCTATCTATCACTCTGGCCCCAAAGAAAGAAGCTTCTTGCCCTTTGACACCTTTTTTGATTTTGAAAGCAACTAACTGGTAAAAATAGTCAGGCCCACTGGACAGGTCTACTTTGGGAGGTGGGGTCTGGGCCAATCCCTGTGCTCAGGGCTTACACATAGCTCTGTACTCAAGGATAATTTTTAGTAAACCTGGAAGACCATATGGGATAGCAGGGATTGAGCCCAGCTAGTCTGCATATAAAGCAAGCACCCTGCCCACTGTATCATCACTGTGGCTCATGGCCAACCTTTCCTTATTTTGCTTTGTGGCCATACCTAGGAGTACTCAGGAATTATTCCTGCACTAGGGTTCACTCCTGGTGGGGTAGAGGGGACTATTTGAGATACTGAGGATTGAACCTTGGTTGGCCTGTGCAAGGCATACACCTTCCCTGGTGTCCTATCTCTTCAGCCCAGGCCAACCTTTTTTTGTTTTTGTTTTTGGGTCACACCAAGCAGTGCTCAGGGATTACTACTGGCTCTGCACTCAGAAACCCCTGCTGGCAGGCACGGGGGACCATATGGTTGCCAGAATTCAAGCCACTCTCTGTCCTAGATCAGCAGCATGCAAGATAATGCTCTACCGCTGTGCTGTCTCTCAGGCCCCTGGCCAACTTTTCAAGGCCAGTTGCCAACACTGCTCCCATTCACCTACACCCTAACCACTCAATGTCCACTAGATTAGTGACACGTAAGAGCAAAGTCACACAGATAACTCACTACTGAAGGAAATTCTTTACCTTAAAATCACAAGACTTTGGAGGAGTCAAAGAAATAGTTCAGCAGGAAAGGTGCTTGCCTTGTATTCTCCAAGCTGGGGTTCAATTCTCTGATGCCCCTATTTGATCCCCAGAGCTCAGCCAGGAGTGAGTCCTGAATACAGAGCCAAAAATAAGTCCTGAGCACTGCTGAATGTGATCTCCTAACAAGTCTTGGGACTTTGGGCTGGGATAGCTCAACAGACCAAGTGCTTGTTTGTTGGTAGAGCCCTTTGGATTGGTCCTCATATTGCCTTCTAATTAGATGTCTCTTGATTGGTTCTTTTGGTTTACATGTTAAAAAGATGTTTCCCCATTGCCTCTTCATCAGAGGCTTTCCCCCCCACCCTTGGGGGTGGGCTTTGTTTTTCCTAACAAAGGCTGCTTTGGAGGCCTGGCTCATGGTTCCACATGGTGGAGCGACTGGCTTGTGGGCCTGATATTTCTTCCCAACTGTAGGTGGATTATTTCCTGCATTGGAATTGCTTCTGGACTTGCATCTCTTGTCCTACCTGGACTTGGGGTATGGGGAACCCTCTCCTTCTCTAGAGATTGTGGAATATACAACTCAACATTTCACAGCTGGCGCCCGAACAGGGATGCACTTGTTTACATTTAACCGGGGTTCAATCCAGATCACACTATCTCCTAAGCACTGCCAAGAGTGATTCCCATGCACATAGCCAGGTATATCCTGGGCACTGCTGGGTGGGGCCCCAAAGCTAAAACCTAAGCCCCAAATCTGACCATTTCAGATAAAGGCCAGTGATAGACTTAGGGGGAAAAAACATAGTTTTCCCAAAAATGTAGCTTCCAAGAACTGGGATTTTGCTAGTTTTTCTTTCTTCTATGTGTGTGTGTGTGTGTGTGTGTGTGTGTGTGTGTGTGTGTGTGTGTGTGTGTGTGTGTGTGTGTGTGTATGTGTCACACCCAGAGGCTTTTAGGAGTTACTCCTGGTTCTGTGCTCAGAAGCTCAGAAATCACCCCTGACAGGTTTTGGGGAACCATATGGAATGCTGGGATCAAATCAGGGTTGGTCATGTGTAAGTCAAATTAGGTAGGGTAAGGGTAGGTAAATGCTCTACCCACTGTGCTATTATTCCAACTCCTGGTTTTTCTTTTCTTTCCATTTTTGGTTTTGAAAGTACACTTAGTGGTAGTGCTTGGGGGTTCCTCCTGGCTTGGTGCTCCAGAAGCACTCTAAGTGGTACGCATTGAGCCATGCAGAATAAGATCAAACTCACGGGCCCTGTGTACAGAGCATCCAATCTAGGCCTCGGAGCCAGCTCTCAAGCCCTTCGATTGGGTTTTTTTTGGGGGGTTGGGATCACATTCAAGGATACTCAGGGGTTATTCCTGAGTCTGTGCGAGTTCTGGCAGTGCTCAGAGACCATATGTGGAGCTGGGGATAGTCCTGCGATTAGCCATTTGCAAGGTGAGTACTTAACCCCTGTACTCTCTCAGGTCATAATTGGTTAGAAGGTACAAGAAAACATCTGAGCTATTTTGGGGGGAGGAGCCACACACAGTGGCACTCAGGGATTACTCCTGGATATGCACTCAGAAATCAAGGGGGGGGGGGACCATGGAATGTCAGGGGATTAAGCCCCAGTCAGTCGCATGCAAGGCAAACACCCTACCTACCTGCTGTGCTATTATGCTGGCCCAGACATCTGAGCTATTTTTAAGCCCATGAGCCACTACCGGGAAAGCAAACGTGGAAACTCCACTGTGGCCAAGACTCTTTCCACAGAAGGCCCAAAGGGCAGGCAGGGCTGTGAGGAGGAGGCCAGGGCTGTGTCCTGACCACAAAAGCCCATCCAGGGCCAACTGGCTGCGGTGAGCCGCCTCCCAGGGACACTTGCTTCCCTGCAGCTAAAAACAGACCTACAGTGTGTCCCTGGGGGCTGAGAGGACTCGTTTAGCTGGGAAGGGACAAACATCCGCTCAGGAACAATGTATGGGCTGCCTCGCCATCACTCAGTCTCCTTGTACTCATTGTTGCTATTTCCGTCCACTGATTTGTCACCATCTGTCCGCCTGTCCTTCCTCCCACTCACCCACTATGCTCTCCTTCTTTCCTTCCTGCCTGCCTCCCTACTGTCTCTCACCTATCACCCATCATTCATTCCTCAAGACTCTTCACTCTGGCATCAACCCCAGCAATCCCTCTCTGACTTTATCAACTTCAGGGCCCTTAACAATCCATCTGTTCCTGCCCCCTCCTTCGCCATTACTGTGGACATCCAGGCACTGGGCATGGACGGGGTGGGGGACACATGCCCATGCCAGGAATACCCCCCACCCAGGGCAGGACAGGCACTGGCTTGGGCAAGAGCTACAAGAACTTTGGCAAGTTTGATGAGAATTAATTCAAAATGTTCCACATCACTAATCATCAGGGAGATGCAAATCAAAACAACAATGAGGTAGCATCTCACACCCCAGAGACTGGCACACATCATAGAGAACAAGAACAATCAGTGCTGGCACGGATTCGGGGGGAAAACGGGGCTCTCATTCACTGCTGCTGCGAATGTCAGCCTTATTGGGGAAAAATATAGACATCCCTAAAAAAAAAAAATCTAGGGACTGAGCTTTCATTTGACCAGCGTAAGATGACACCAAGCTATGAACCCAAAACAGTGTTCCGCCATGTTCCTCTTTTCTGTAAACCTTTTTCCTTTGATATGTGAAAGCCCACCCTCCTTGCCCCACCTGGTTAAATTTTGTGTCATGGGTTGAATAAAGAAAGAGCAATTCTGGCTTGGGGTACTCAGAGAGACCACAAGGTGCAGGCTGGTTTCTTTATTCTCCTGACTGGCTTAGTTTATTAATCCTTCCACGCTATCTTGTTTCTTCAGACCCATCTGCCTGGGGTTAGAGATAGGGTATATGGGGTGATCACACAACTCTGGGGATTTATTTCATAGGCCAGCAATCCCATTACCTGGAATCTACTCCCAAGTGCCCTAAAACAAAACAGAGATAAGACATTTGCACCCCTCTGTTCCTTGCAGCACTATTCACAGTAGCCAAAATCTGGAAATAATCCCAAGCACTGGAGAAGGAAGTGACAGTGCATCTATACAAGCTATTACTTGGTCTTCAGGAAAGAAAAGGTCATGCAGTTTGCTGCTCCTTGGCGAGATGTGAAAGGGTCATGGGAGTGAGGTCAGTCAGGGAGAGAGACTAACACAGAATGACTTCTCTTCTGTAGGGTTGAAAGAAGCATGATGGTGGAATAATGAATGTTCAAAGACAATGGGAACAAAAAAGCTGAGACCTGGGACTTAGTAGAAAACATGCTACTTGGTGTGAGGGACAGGATAGGGAAAGGGCAATGTCTAGGTGGAAGGAAGAGCTTAACCTGGTGGATGGAAGAGGAGGAGGAGCTGAGAGGGGTAAAGCATCATGTATGAAGCCCTCTCAGCAACATGCTAAGAACCACAGTGCAAAAACTTTTTATATAATATAATATAAAATAACATATATTTAACAATATAAATAGATTTAGTAAATAACAGTAAACATATTTATATATTTTACTATATTATAAATTAATTATGTATTTAATAAAAAGTGGGCCTTTCATAGAAGCAGACTGGTAGGTGAGAGGCAACTGGGGGTGGTGTTGGTGGAAGGAAGTGGATAGATGTTGAAACATTGTATGCCTCAACCCCAATCATGAATAACTTTGTGATGTCACAGTGATTTAAAAACAAACAAGAATGAATGAATGACAGGTGGCCGGAGCTGTGGCGCAAGCGGTAGGGCATTTGCTTTGCAAGCACTGACTTAGGACGAACTGTGGTTGGATCCCCCAGCGTCCCATATGGTCCCCCAAGCCAGGAGCAATTTATGAGCGCATAGCCAGGAGTAACCCCTGAGCGTCACTGGGCATACCCCTCCCCCCCCAAAAAATGAATGAATAAATGAATGAAGGAGGTTGGAGAGTGGGGACAGGGATAAGGCGCTTGTCTAGGGTGTGGCTGACCTGCCTTAAATCTTTCGCACCATACAGGGTCCCCCAAGACTTGCCAGGAGTGCTCCCTGAGCACAGAACCAGGAATACCCCTGAGCATGGCTAGGTATGACCAATCCCCACCAAATGCACTAAAAAACAAAAACAATCTTGCAGGGTCAGAGTGATAGCACAGTGTTAGGGTGTTTGCCTTGCATGCTGCTGACCTGGGAAGGGCTCAAGTTCGATCCCTGGCATTCCATATGGTCCCCCGATCCTGACAGGGGCAATTTCTGAGCACAAAGCCAGGAATAACCCCTGAGTGCCACTGGGTGTGGCCCCAAAACAAAACAATAATAAATATTATTATTATTATTATTATTATTATTATTAGCCCCAGACACTGCCAGTCCAAACCCCCTCTTCAAACCTCCCCAGGATGTCTTGGTAGGACTCCCCAACCATCCACAGCCACAGTGAAGGGACTGTTTATTTGCAACTCTGCAAGTAACAGAGGATCCCCAGTTCTGGCATTACTCTTAACCCTACCTGAGCTGCTAAGCCCATATCCTGTCTCCTAGAGGTCAGGGAAGAAAGCCAACCCCTCAGGGGCTCCCTGCCACCCTACAGACTGTTCAGCACATTCAACAATTCTTGGTTCTAAGTGTTATTACACTTTGTGTACTCCTATTCATTCCATAGAACCCTACATGAATGTGCCCTGAATACCGTAACTCGCCTGGTCACTCCTTCCACACTCCCGACAAGAGTGCCAGGACACTAAACAATGACAAACATAGGGCACATCTGCTGCAGACCCAGCGTCACCTTGAGTACACTCTAGTGATGTCTCAGGATGATCTCGCCATCCCAAGGTGGGCCTGGCAATTGGGCCCATTTTCCGGAAGAGGCTCACAAGGGCCAGGTGAGTTGTCCACTTGTACCACTTAAAAGCAGCAGAGCTGGGTGTTAAGGGAGGCAGGTGGTGCCCAGCAAGGCTGGCCCTGGCACAAGCCTCCTCCCATGAGTCCCCCAGAACCTCCTGGGCTTCAGCATGTGCCAGGCCCAGAGGCAAAGTCGAGCAGTGCAACCACATGACCCAGTCCCTGGAGGCTTCTAGAAAAATCTGCTGAGCAGAGAACACCAAGATCTCTTCTCTGCCCATCCCTCCTGGACCCTGCTTCCCTCTGCAACACTTGTCTGGAGCCCAGCTCTGGCCCGACCTTGCGGGTGGTCCCGAAGGGTCCCAGGAGAAGCATCTGGTTAGCATTGGGCCAGCCCGGCCCCAGATGCTGTATCTTTGGAGCCCCAAGGGGCTGTGTCAGCCTCTCTGAAGGAATGAAGCAACAGGCACTGCACCCCACACAGGGCTGGGTGGAGGGCGCCAGGCCCCATTCTGGGTGTGCACATCCCACCAAGCTTAGCGCCTCCAGCAGAGGAAGGCAAGAAAAATCCTCCCCAAGGATCGGGAGTGATTACACAGTGGAGAGGGTGTGTGCCTAGCGGAGGCCGACCTGGGTTCAATCTCCAGCATCCCAGAGGGTCCCAGTGATTTCTGAGCACAGAGCCAGGAGTAAGCCCTGAGTGCCGCTGGGTGTGGTCTGAAAAACAAAACAAAAATCTGCCCTGTGGCCAGAACGAGCAATAAGACTGCAAATCAAGAGATCAAGAGGGCCTGAGTGATGATAGCTCAGTTGTAGGGTGTTTGCCTTGTATGCGACCCACTCAGGACTGACCCTGGTTCCATCTCCAGCATGCCATATGGTCTCCTGAGCCTGCCATGGGGCGATTTCTGATTACAGAGTCAGGAATAACCCTGCACACCACCAGGTGTGGCCCCAAAACAAAAACAAAAACAAAAACAAACAAAATCAAAACTAGGAGTAGGATGCAAGGAGAAATGTGGGGTTCTCTGGGGGGTGGGGGATGGACTGTGATCTTTATAGCACCAGGAAGGCTAAACTTTGCTCTTCTGGTCCCTATCCCATTGCTGAGCCTCCCCCGCCCCCAATATATTGATGAGGGGCACCAGAGCCCACCATTCTGAGTTCAAGTTTCAGATTCTGATCTTCCACTTCAGAGGTACCTGAGCTCAGAAACATTGTCTTGTCCTTTCTCTGGACAGAAGTGAAGACCAGCAATCACATATCCCTGACTCCCCAGGCTGGCAACCACCTTCCAGGGATGCCACACTGTCACCTGGTCCCTCGCTAGCTAGAGGAAGGGAGAACTACTGCTTGTCTCACACCTGAGGAAACTGAGGCACTGACAGTCCAGTTGCAGCCTATGGCAGTGCAGCCCCGACCCCTCAGCCATGGTGGGAGCCAGGCCACCCGAGAGAGGGTGGTGACACAGGATAGGGGTCACCCAGCATGTGCCACAGACAAGGGGGAAGCTAGCGGCGCGCAGGGAGGAAGACCAGGCCCAGTATGGTGGATGGGTGGCATGAGGCGTTGAGTCCACCAACAGGACACTGGATCCTTAGAGGGCAGGGTGGGGACAAGAGTGCCTCTCTGGGTACCAGGGATAGTGTCTGAGTGGGTGCAGGGAGTCCAGAACATTCTGGGTTCTCCAAATGTATTGAAGGAGAATGGCACAACCCAGCCGCATTACTTTCAGTTCCTAGGCCTCGTCATATCAGGCCTAGGCCTCATTCCTAGGCCGGGGTATAGAATGTCCATGTCTACCTCAGGTCCATGATTATCTCAGGCCCATATTATACCTCTGATATACCTTAGACCCATATTACATCTTGGGCCCATGTTGTGCCTCAGACCCATGTTATATCTCAGACCTATATTTACTTCAGGCCCACATTATACCTTAGGACCATGTCTACCTCAGACCCATATTATATCTTAGGCCCATGATGTACCTCAGAACCATGTTATATATCTCAGACCTATGCCTACCTCAGGTCCCATTATACCTTAGGACCATTTCTACCTCAGACCCATACGTCTGAGGTATGTCAGGCCCATGATACACCTCAGACACATGTCTATCGTAGACCCATACCTCCCTCGGGTCCTTACACTCAACTATAATCTTCCCACCAGCAGTCCTCTCCCTATACCTTCTTGCCTCAGGTTCTGCTCAAGTCTCTCTGGCTCTGTCTGTCTGTCTCTCTTTGTTTCTCCTTGCTTGCTCTTGTGGTGCTAGAGATCAAATCTATGTCTCAAGCATATGAAACATACTTTATCACTGAGTTACATTTCTGGCCCTCCAGTATCTCTTGACCTGAGAGACCTCTGTATAAACTGAAGATACTTGTTCTCTCAGCCCTATCCCTGCTTTTAAAAAATAATGCTTTATTAACAAACCAGCAGTTTTATGTTCAAAACAAAGCTGAGCTGAAGGTCGAGAAACTTCCCAGATATTCTCTGCACCACTCATCACAGCTGTCTCAAGTTCCCAAGCTCCCACTGGACTTGGTCTTGAACATTCCATGGGTCTCTGTGGGTCTCATTCCCACCCCAAACCCTGGTAGCTGCCGGTCTTCCCACAGTTTGGCCTATTCCAGGATGTGGTAGAATCGGTCTCACAGTATATAACTTTTTGGATCTGTTTCTTCCTCTTAGTCTTAGGCGCTGCCAGTTCCTCCATGTCTTATTCTGACCTGGCAGTTCATTCTAGCCCGAAATAATGCGCCATTGTCAGCTACCACAGTTTATTTATCCTTTCACCTGGGGAAAGACATGGTGCCGCCGAGTTTTGTCATGACAAAGCTACTATAAACATTCGTGTGCATGTCCTCATGTCCGACTTCCCAGATCTGTCCAGTCACTAGGAATCAGTCACAAATGCCTGTGGGTGAGCCTGGCTGGTTCCCATCACCCTCCCTGGTGGACTTTTTTTTTCCCCTTTGGATCTGGCCAGTCCTGGGAAAATTCTCCAAGGAAAAACCCTTCAAGGAAGAGGTAGAGGATTCCAGAAACCAGGACATCTTTCAGAACTTACAGCCAGAAACGTGAGAGCTGATGTTGCTTTGCAGAAACAGAAACAGCCTGTTGGGACTCATGGGAGGGCATGTCAGTAGCTGAAAATGAGATATGGGGGCAGAATTCAGCCAGGCCCGGGGCTGAGCCTCAGTTTCTTCTTCTGCACCCCAAGAGAGGGTTTGAGAGTCTAGGGGGGGAGATGCCCAGAAAACTGGTATTCACAGACCACTGTCTAGCTTCCAGATTACCACTGGAGAAATGGGCCTGGGAAGACCAGTGTGTGGATAAGGTGTGGACAGACCAAGTTAACCAACCAGGACAGCTCTATATTGAGAAATTTCCAGAACATTGGAAAGTGGACAGCAAACCAGACACTCCCTGTTCTATCCATTCACCATTAATCCAGAGAGTTCCTTTCTTCTTCCTTCTTTTTTACTCCTCCTTCCTTCCTTTTCCTTCCTTTTCCTTCCTTCCTTCCTTCCTTCCTTCCTTCCTTCCTTCCTTCCTTCCTTCCTTCCTTCCTTCCTTCCTTCCTTCCTTCCTTCCTTCCTTCCTTCCTCCCTCCCTCCCTCCCTCCCTGTCTCCCTCTCTCCCTCCCTTCATGCCTCCCTCCCTCCCTCCCTCCTTCCTTCCTAATCTTCCTTCTTCCCCCATTTAGCACTCCTTGGCCCCTCAAGGAGCACTGGGGAGCCCCTGAAACACTAGGAAATCAATTCTCCCCCCTGCCTCAGAGTTTACTCTCAGCCTGTTTGGTGGATGGTGTACCTGGAAGAAGGTAAAGCTATCAGTGGCCCAGAGTGACCCTGGGGTGCAAAGACCCAGTGAGAGAACTAGCTCTGTGGGGGGAGCAGCTGAGGCAAATGGAGGCATTGAGTGGGAGACAGGAAATTGGGGGCTACAGTTGGGAGGGTGCTGAGTCTTCCCAGTGGGACGGGAACCCCCTTTGAAGGGCTGTTCTCAGAGAAGGGCCTGGACTTGGGGGCCAGTTCCTCGCCTGCGTATGTTGGGGGTGAGACTGAGACAGGGGTGGGTGAGGAGCTGGGACACCCCAGGAGGCAGTCTTGACAGAGGAAGGTGGGGAAGGGCTTCCGGCTGGTCTGGCTTTGGGAAGAGGGTCCCTAGGGGGCGCTACAGAGTCAGTCGGGGTACCCCCTGCTGCCCTTTCCAGGCGAGGTCACTTGGGCAGTCCCTGCTCTGTGGCTGTCAGCGGCTTCCAGAACACTCAGCAAGAGCCCAGGACCCATGTGTGGGGCTGGGAGGAAGCAGAACCATTCTGGATACCGCCCCTCCTCACAGTGGGGGGACCCTAATTTCTGCAGGGGCTACAGAAAGCCCTTGCAAAGTGGGTGTAGAGTGGGACAAGGTGGCCCAGGTTCTCCTAGAGAAGTGAAAAGGAATCGAGAAAAGGTGGGGTTGGTGGGCTGGGACCCCAGAAAAGGAATAAAAAGTGGGGGAGCAGAGGCTGGGGGAGGCGCCCAGGGAAGTGGGCACGGTGCCCATGGGGGTGGAGAAGGGGTCCCCCTCCCCGAGTGCCCGTGCTTCCTGGCGGCCAAGTAAACAGACGCGGTGATGTCACAGGCTGACCCACGGCTGAACCCGGAGCTGTAAATGAGACACAAGGTGCCAGCAACCTCCCTCCGGCCGGCCTGCGCCACACACGCTCGCTGGCAGCCTGAGGTTACCCCAGCTGGACAGCACAGGCCACTGCAAACGCCACAGACATTGCAACACGCAGCCCGACTGCTGGCCTCCCAGTGAACCTGCCCAGGGCCCCATGGCCAGCCCCAGCCCCCAAACCCAGCCTGGCCTCTGGGTGCAGCCTGGGGTGGCTCCTGCAGGCAAATGGGGGAAGGCTCTGTCCCTCCCAGCCTGTGATATGGAATCTCCTCCTCCAGCACTGGCTCATAGCCATTCCGTGCCCCCTCACGCAGCCCGGCCACCTGCCCCGTGTCCCCTTCAGTGCCAGGGCCTGGGGCAGGAGCCGTGTGGCGGGGGCGGGCAGCTTGGACTCTGCTCTGAAGTTCATCTGCTGTGTGACTTTCAGATGAGTCACTTGGCGTCTCTGGGCCCCAGCAGCTCCCTGTGGGAAAGTGCTGAATGGAAACTGGCCTCCAGGGGTTGTGGGGGCAGGGGAAGGTCAAAAGGGCAGGAAAAACCAGGGCTGCTTGCCTTCCCCAGGGCACCCTCAACTTGGCCTTCCAGGAGAATGGGGTGTGGGTCACCAGGGTCCAAGGCCCCCCAACTTAAAATCCTTATTGGGGTTTGGGGAAACTGAAACATGACCCAGGGTTTGATGTGCACCCCAAGAAAAGCACAGCAGACAATAGCCAACAGCTGACAACAGTGGACAACAGCCAATAGCTAACAGCTGACAACAGCCAACAACGACCAACAGCTAACAGCCCACAACAGCTGACAACAGGCAACAATAGCTGATTCCTTTCTTTTAATGGACTTTGCTGGTTGTCTACACACGCCCACACACACAATGAACAATCACACTGGCTTAATGATCAGTGGCCTTGGAACCTGGTTACCTCCATAAACACACTCATACATTCATATATATATCCAGACACACATATACTCATATACATATATGTTCAGACATACAGTCACATATACATGCATACATATATACTCACACATACATCCCACATACACACATTCACTCTCACAGCTGGCATGACTCGATCTTTCTGTGAAACGGACAATAAGGCCCCTGGGGGGGGGGGAGGCGCCTTCCAAGCATGGACTCTAGCGGGGTCACCCACCTAAGGACCAGCCCACATGATCTGTAGGAGCCCCGCACAAAATGAAACCGGGGGTTCTTTGTCCTAAAGTTGAGAGGGGGCTAGGACAATAACTCAAAGGGCAGGAGCACTTGCCTTCCACACATAAAGACCCAAGTTTGAGAGACATGGCCTCATAGCACTTGGCCCTCACCTGGCTCAAGCATCGAACCCTGTAGCTCAGGTGGCCGTCTCATTTGGATGACCCGAGTCCCCTGAAAACTGCTGGAGGCCACCCCTGCCCCAAAAAAATCATTGAGAATTAGTTCAAGATGACCACAGCAGGCTCTAATGCTCAGACAGGAAGCTGGTCAGGGCGTCTGTGTGTATGTGTGTGTGTGTGGGGGGGCACTGATAGCCATGGGGCAAAAGAACCAGAGCCAAGTCAGGACTTTTTCCCCATCCCTGGAAAGCAGGAAATATGCTTCAGAAGCCCCTTTGGAGATGCAGCTCCGGTGCACCCAGCCAGGCTGCCTGCAACTGCTAGCCAGCGTACCCCACTTGGTGTTGGGTGAGTCGGACTTCCTGGCACAATGTTCAGGGTGCAAACTCAGTGCAGGTTCATCAAAACTCCTGCAAGCAGAGACTGTGCTCCAGCCCAGGGCACAAGAGTCCGTTTGCACTTTCGAGGTCCTGGAAATGTCACAGCAGGAAGTGTCAGAGCTGGGACTCCCCACCCTGGGGACGGTTCCAAGAGCTGCTGGCGGAGATAAGTACATAACTGTGGTTTCGGGAAAGGAAAGACTTTATTGGGGCGACCTTTTTGACATCGCCTTCCTACCCCAACTTGAAACTTGGAGGTGCTTTGATCCAATAGCCCACAGCAGCTGGGCCATTCAGCTAATTAAGCGTAATTTTGGGTGGGCCTCCTGAGGACAAGCTTTAAATGATTTCACTAGGGACCCTCAGGCTAGTCCGCAGTAATCTTGGGTCTCAAGGGACCAGGCCCTCAACTGAGCAGGGCTCTATCAGCCTGAGCATCAGGGCCATGAAGGCTTAGGGGTGCAAGGGGAAGTGGCAGGACAATGCAAGCGGAAGTAGACTTCTGGGAACAAATAGATTGAGGGGAGTGGGGGAGGCTTGTACCAGCCTTGCACGAAGTGGGGCTCCTGTTGGCGGCCTTCCCTCCTCAGAGAATCCTGCAGGAAATTGGGCTTCTCTCCGTTCTCCACCCAGCCCAGTCCACCCAGCGTGTGCCTGATGTTTCACATCCTTCACCCCATCTAGGGCATTCTCGACCTTCCATATTCAGCAACCAGGCCACCTGGAGTCATCCTGAGACTGTGTGTTATGTGTGGTTGGGTAAGTTAATACCCTCTGTGAGCCCTAGTCTTTTGGTTCTTCAAGTCAAGAGTCACCTATAGATAGGAAGCTCCCCAAGTCCCCTACCTGCCCCAGTACCCAGCAAAGCAATCACTGTGTGCCCCATGACAAACTAAGGATGGCACCTGAGCCTATGTCTTGGGCAATCAGGAGATCTGGGAGAACCCTGCCTGTCCCTCCATCCTGTCAATCTCCATTCTGGAATGTTCCCTGTGAGTAGCTGCCCTCCTTGGCAGGGTACGATGAGAACCTCCTGTTTGGGATTCACTCTCCAAGAACAAATCTTCTTTAGTGATGTTCTCTGCTGCCCCAGCCATGCTCTGGGCTTGGAGACATGATGGTGACACTCCTGTCTCAGATGAGACTGGGGGTCCCAGAAATGGAGCCAGCTGAACCCTGGCTGGCATCTAGGAAATTCCCGGTTTCCTATATGGGTCATGTCTTCAGTTTATGAGTCCCATCTGGCAGTGCTCAGAAATTGAGCTGCACCAGAGTAATTCCTGGCTCTGCACTCAGGAATCGCTCCTGGCAGTGCTTAGGGGACCCTATGGGATGCTGGGGATTGAATCCAGTCGGCCACTTGAAAGACCAGTGTTTGCTTTACTATCCATGCTATCTCTCTGATTCCCCCCCCCCCAGGAAAATCTTATGGACTCTTCCCCATGGCCTGGTGTGTGTGTGTGGGTGTCCACAGATGAAGAGACTGAGGCCCAGAGAGCGTGTCCAGCAGAAATGGCTTCCCTCACTGCTTCTCATGAAGGAAGTGTCCTAATCCTTAGAACCTGGCAATGGTTACGGGGGAAGGGGATTAAATTGCAGATGGAGTTAGGTTTGCTAATCAGTGGATTTCAAGATAGCAAGATGAGCTGGATAATCCCGATGGGCCCAGGGCTGTGACCAGGGGCCTTTGAAGTGGGAAGGGAGGATGTGCAGGGCCAGAGTGATTCAACTTTGCAGGATGGAAGGAAGGAGGAAGGAGGTGCCCCCACCCCCAGCCAAGGAATGTGCGGAGAAAGGGTCAGGAACCACAGCCTTAGAGCTCCCAGGAACGGGGGCCTAGCTTGGGCTGGACTTTTGCTTGCCAAATGGACTGGTTCTGAGAGCCCTCTGGTTCTGGAACTTTCTCACAAATTCCCCGTTGGACAGAGGGTCTGAAATGCTGAGCAACCTGCCTGGGGTCGCGCCTTAAATTCAAGGAACAATGAGCTGAAGTGAATGTCGGCACTATACAGGGTCCTTGAGAAAGAGATGCAACCACATATGCGCAGACACACGCATGTTACATACATGCACACAGGTGTGTATACAACTACACAGAGACGTGTGCAGGTGCATAGACATGTGCTCACACACCCACGGACTCATACCCGTACATGTTTGCACACGCAAATGCTCATACCACAATACACACACTCACACATTTGCTCACCAACATAAAGGTTCCAGAGGTGTCCCCCCCAGTCAGGCCAAAAGGCTGAGTGGTCCTACCCATGAGGGCCAGGAGGACGAGGACAGGGAGGAAGCCATGCCCTCTGCCCACGGGAAGATCACTCTGGCTTTTGGGTCGTGCTTTACTCACTAGCTCTAGACCTGGCTAGGGTAGGGCATGCTCAGCTGACTCATTGGGGCTCACTGTGCACCCCTGAAGCTGGGCACTCTAAGAAATATCACCCTGCAAACATGACTGAGCGAAGCAGCTTCCTTTCCAATCTACAACAGCAGTTATGTAATTGAAGCTTCTAGAAAAGAAAACAGGCCAAGAATGCCACTGACAACCTATTAGTAGGCTATTTTTCTTTTTTTGGGTCACACTGGCGGTGCTCAGGGGTTACTCCTGGCTCTGTGCTCAGAAATCGCTCCTGGCAGGCCTGGGAGACCATATGGGATGCCGGGATTTGAACCACCGTTGGACCTGGGTCGGCCACTTGCAAGGCAAACGCCCTACCACTGTGTTATCTCTCTGGCCCCCATTAGGTTACTTTGAATGGAGGCTCAAGTTACCCATTTGTTTTTGGTTTGAGGGCTATGCTAGTGGTACTTGGGAACTACCCCTGGCTCTATGTTTGGGGGTCACTCCCAGCAGTCCTGGGGGAACACGCCATGCTGTGACACAATCCGGGACTCCTACATGCAGAGCTCGCTGATCCTTCTCCCCAACAATAGGGACTCACTTTGCTTCCCTGCGCCATGAACCCTATGAAAGCAAGAGTTTCAGTTGCACTCTGAAAAGTTCATCCTGCTCCTCCCTTTAGTGACCAGTACTGGACTGGGGGGGGGGGGGCTAGTCTAAACCTTAGAGGACTCAAAAGGGAGCACACATACCTCTAAGTTTCCATCCAACACTGGTTTGGTCCTACCAGGAGGGCTGGACTCCACCCCATGGCTCCTGGAAACACCCCAATTTCCCCCAAGGGTGACCACCTATCTACTCTCAAGCCCTGTGGCTCAGCCAGGCCTGACCCAGAGCCTGACACCACTCAACTGTTACTAGATTGTTCCAGACTCATCCAGATTCCAGCCAGAGCATCCATTCCTGGCCTTCCAGGATTGCTGGGCAAAGAAGTAGGTCAGCTGGATCCAGATATGTGGAGCTGTAGGCAACAAAGGTCAAGAATGAATACCTTCTGTGTCACCGCCAGACCGACTGTGGCTGATACCAGTTCAGGAGCCCAACAAGGGGCTCTCAGTGGTTGGCTCCATGTATGATCAGCAAAGTGGCTGCTAGAACTCACTGGTTCTAGAGCAGAAGTCCTAAGGGCCAGGCCTGCATGCCTGCAGGCTCCCAGACTTTTGGGCTCTCCAGGACTACAGGGTCCCATCAGGCCTAGGAGTCAGCCCAGCTCAGGAGCAGGAAGCTGAGAGCACAGTTGGAGAGGAAACAGTCCTGTCAAAGCACTATGGTTTTGCTGAGGGCACCTTCCCTTAGGCCAGAAACTCTCAGAAGACACCAGCTGAAGGCCAGGCTTGCGGCTGAGATGCTCCAAGGAAGGGGTGAGCGCTCTTGATCCCTCCTGCCTGCAACCCATCCCAGGGTCCTATAGAGTTAGGAAGGCCACAGAGTGGCCACAGTACCCCGACTCTGGCTTCACCCCAGCCTGACCTTAACTTCCATGGAGGCAGAAATGACAAATGTCAGCAAAGAGGAAGTTGGGGGGCGTGGAGGGTTGTGGGCAACTGTGGGGAGCGTTTCTGCCCTTTTTGGCCTGTTGTCTCAAAGAGGCCCTTGCTGAAGGAAAGGGCCAGGTCACAGGCCTCCAGCCTCAGTGGGAGTGTGTAATGGGGAGAGAAGGGTTATGAAGATAGACCCCAGTTCTGTACACAGGAAGCAATTTCAGTCTGGCTGATGAAGATGTTTCTCCTTTCTGAGGGATTCCAGAATTAGGGGGCCGCCCACTTCCTCCCACCCCAGGATCTTTGCCATTTGTCTGGTCAGTGCCCACCAATACCCAGAGTATATAAGCCAAATACATGCCCAACCCCCATCATCTCTTTGATTTGTTTTGTTTTGTTTTTGGGCCACACTGAAGTGCTCAGGGCTTACTTTCTCCTGGGTCTACCTCCTAGATCACTCCTGGTGTTGCTCAGGGGACCATACGGGGTGCCAGGGATAGAACCTGGGCCTATGCAAGGCAAGCTTCCTGTTTGCTGGACTATCACTCTGGATCTTTAAAAATATTAATTGTTGGGGCCAGAGAGATAGTACAGTGGGTAGGGTGTTTACCTTGGGTTCAATCTCTGGCATCCCATATTGTGCCCTAAGACTGCCAGGAGTGATTTCCAAGCACAGAGCCAGGAGTAATCAACCCCTGAGTGCTACCGGGTGTGGCCCCAAAACAAACAAACAAACAAAAAAGAAATTGTTTTTGTTTTCTGGGCTATACCCAGCCATACTCACTCCTGACTGAGCTCAAAGATCACTCCTACTGGTGCTTATGGGACCATACGGAATGCCGGGGATCCAACCCAGGTTAGTTACATACAAGGCAAGCGCTCTATCTTTCCAGCCCCTCTGTTCTCCATAATTTTTTGAACACCCTGTTTAGGGCAACAGGGTTTGAGGTCAGGACACCAGGGGAAAGGACTCAGGCCTGACTGAGTAATGAGAATCCCTTGTGGGCTTCCAGGTGAGGGAGTGGGACCCCAGCCAATGGCTGAGCAGACCAAAGTGACCAAAGTAGAAGTTTCCAGCTCTGGACTCAAGCACTTCAGAGTATGAAGTTCCAGGGAATAGAAATAGTAAAATAAGACTGAATTTCTAGCCCCTTTCCCAAATAGCCCAAGAGGAAACTGAGACCATGTTCCCCAGATAGTCTGAGAATGTTAGGCCCACTGCTCTGTGCCAGGCTGACTGTGCTAACAAGAAGTATTTCTGGTAGGCCAGAGTGATAGCACAGTAGTAGAGTGTTTGCCTTGCACACAGCCAACCCAGATGGACCCGGGTTCGATCCTTGGCATTCCATATATTCCCGTGAGCTTGCCAGGATAGATTTCTGAGCGCAGAGCCAGGAGTAAACCCTGAGCACTGCCAGGTATGCTCCCCCCCCCAAAAAAAAAAAAAAAAAAAGAAAAAACACCCAGGGGTTCCCTACCAGGCATTTGTGTCTCTATCCTAGATGTGGGGTAGAACAATTCACCAGAGCAGCCTTTTCTGCTGTGTCTACAGGGATGGGGAAAACAAGAGTCAGGGATCCCTTAAACATCGAAAAAATTAGTTTTTTTTTTTTTGTTTTTTTTTTTTTTGGTTTTTGGGTCACACCCGGCAGTGCTCAGGGGTTACTCCTGGCTGTCTGCTCAGAAATAGCTCCTGGCAGGCACGGGGGACCATATGGGACACCGGGATTCGAACCAACCACCTTTGGTCCTGGATCGGCTGCTTGCAAGGCAAACGCCACTGTGCTATCTCTCCGGGCCCGAAAAAATTAGTTTTTAATGCACTTTTCGAACAGCACTCGTATTTTTTTCAGAACGTGAAATGGCTTGACTGGCAGCAAAATGAAGACTTAGTAGTCTTCTAAGATTTTTTTTTTTGTGGACAGTGAGGTCTCCCTTTCTAGGGCTTTCTGGGAGCCAGTCAGGGTCACTTCCAAGGGAAGGGGTTGGCCTGAGGCCCAGGGTCAATTGGGAGGAGCTAACACTCTTCCCGGTCTATGGGGGTGGGACGGGGAGGGTACGGTACTGGCCAATGAAGGAAGACAGACAACCAGGACAAACAAGCAGGACAGATAGCCAGGACAAACAACCACATGGTTGGCCTGCAGATCCAGGAGCCCTGCCTCACCCCTGGCCACCTCTGGCAACTATCCCTTTTCCTTGTAGGCAAATACTATCACCCTGGCTTGGTGCTCTTCAGACGGGCTGTCCCAGTACATTCGGGCTTTTTCCTGTTGACTTGAGCTTCCCAACCCTCCCTCTGGAGTCCTTTGTGCAGACCAGTCAGTCTCTTGAGCTTTTCAGAACCCTGACCAGAAGGGGCTGGGTCAGGCTGACTGTCAGGTCTGGGAAAGGTTTATGTACAAACTCAAAATCCTGGGTCAGAAAGATCCTGGCACCCCGAGGCTCATGTTGCTGGCTTCTCAGTAAGGGGCTCTGATTGCATCTGTGTATTGGGCTGAGCAAGATGGTGCACATACAAAAAAAAAAGCCCCTACATGGCTCCAGGGTTCCTTGGATACCCCGGTTCTTGAGTGCCTATGTGGCGTGCCACAGTTATAGGCGCCATGGCATGAGAGCGTGAGAGCAGTGATTAGTGAACCAACTTGAAAATGATCATGCTAGGACACCATCATGTCTGTAGGTCTGTTGGGTGCTATATTGCAGAAGACACAGTATTAAGGGGTTCAGAGTTTCCCAGTGCCTCAGATTGCCACGTTCATTTGCTCTATACCCATCATGCAAAGTGCCTGAGCACCAAGGTACTGGTCATACACAGAGCCATAAGTCTATGTACCAGCCCTGCCAGAAAACCAGTCCTGGAACACCACAATCCCATACAGGACTTTTGTCATAGAGCCCCATGGCACTATTGAGTGCCCATCACTTCTGGTTCTGTAGAATTCTAGTTTTGTTCAGGTGGGTTGGGCCACACTCGATGGTGTCAGGGGTTACTCCTGGCTCTGTACTCAGGGATCACTCCTGACGGTGCTTGGATGGGGGGGAGGGGATCAAACCCAGGTTGGCTGCTGAAGCAGAAGCCTCATGCCCCAATCCTGAGAGGTTGGGGAGCTCGGGTCTGGAAGCAAATGCTGACACAGGATTTAATCGACACAAGGTTAAAGAGAATAAAAGAGGTTCAGGAAAATTCTACCACAAGCTTTTCACTTACTAGCAAAAGTTACCAGCAGGCAGACAAACTAGTTGTGGAAACCTGAAGCAGCTTCTCCCTGAGACCAGAGGTTTTGGGTGGACAATAGGTAGGGGGTAAGGGACCAATCCAGAGGTACCTGCAGTCCACGAATGGCAAGCACTAGCAAAGAAGAATTATCCTGCGTAAAGTGAAAACCGGTTACCCCAACAGGCTGTGTGGAAGGCAAACACCCTACCCACTGTGCTGTCGCTCTGTCCCCAGAATTCTAATTTTATAGGGTCACACAATACTTTATTTATGTGGCATCCCTCCAGAGCACCCCATGATGGGACACTCTAAGGAAACAGGACAGAGTGGGCAGATGGCGGAGCTCTGTGGGTACAGCTGGTAGAATGTCACTGATGCAGCACAGACTTGAGAAGGGGGTTTTCTGGTCACAAGAAATGCATTAATGTGCCCCCACTGAGAAACACTGGATGTTTTAAGGGGACCAGTGAAAATCACATAAGGGGGGCCAGAAAGATAGCATGGAGGTAAGGTGTTTGCCTTGCATACAGAAGGACAGTGACTCAAATCCCGGCATCCCATATGGTCCCTTGAGCCTGCGGGGGGCAATTTCTAAGCATAGAGCCAGGAGTAGCCCCTGAGCACTGCCAGGTGTGACCCAAAAACCAAAAAAAAAAAAAAAAAAGGGAAAATCACTTAAGAGGGTGGGCATAGCATGAGACTAGAGGGCCAGCCAGTAAGATAGGGGGAGGTTACAGGAAAGGAACTTAGAAGGAAGTTGAGGGCCAGAATGATAGTACTGCAATAAGGCATTTATTTGCCTTGCATGCATTCAAACAGGATTGGACTGGGTTTGGTTTCTGGCATCCATATGGTCCCCGGAGCCTGCCAGGAGTGATTTCTAAGCACAGAGCCCGAGTAACCCCTGAATGCTCCCCCCAACCCAAAAGAAGGAAGTAGAGAAACATGGTTGTGGAATATTCAAGTTAGGTAGAGGACCATGACCATGGAGTGGCACATCCCACCCATGTCATGTCAGCATGCTCTGGTGCTATTGCCTCTAGATACGTACAGTTGGCTAGTCCCTTGTAGTAATGTAACCACTATTAATACAGCCTGACAGGTACCTGGTCACACAGAACTCACATCATGACGTAACCCCACAGTACAACATCATGGTCAGGCATGGCTCTGGGGTACACGGTGCCAGTCACACATAATTCTGGTCACGTGCAGTGCCACAGTTGTGTGTCATGCCACAGTCAATGTGAATAGCAAACCACACTCAAAACTATGGTTCACAGATGCCAGCATCTCACACTGTCAAATGATGTCCTGGGATTCCAAAGAAACTTCCAGAATCAGCTCAAGTTCCAGATATGTGATTAAGCACTGAAATTCGGGGGTGGGGTGGGGCACCATCTGCCCCTCATATCTCTGCCCCCCTCCAGCATCCTGAACATCCAGGCTGGAGAAATGACCCAACAGTGGAAGGGGCCTAGGAGATCAGATGAAGGGGTGTCTTTGAGCTCACCGACTTGAGCCCCCTCTTCTCACCCTTGACACCGTGGGCAGGTTCAGTTGGCCATCACTGGGGATGATGGTGTGACTCTAGGAGCAGGTGACCATTCCTGCCCCATATAGGGTGTTCTGGCTGCACTCCAATATCCCCAGGCCCTACTCTTGGCTCCCTGGAACTAAAAAGGCAACAAAGCTTCTCCAGCCACCCCCAGGACACCAGCAAATCCCAGCTTCCCGCAAGTTCTGGCTTTGCTCTAGCCCCATTCCCCACCCCCTCGCGCCTGCTTCTGGCCACTCTCCAGGGCTCAAGGACGCTCTTGAAGCATTGACCACGCTGACCGCAGTGCTCCAGAGGCCTCTGGGCAGCGTACAGAGTTTCGGGGCCGCTTTCATCTCGCTTTTGGGGGGGTGATTCTTATCCGATATCCCTGAAGGCAGCGGCTGGAGCTGACAGATCCATCTCTCCGCCAGGCCAGGGCTTTTACCTGCCACATCTTAGATGGGGAATCAAATCTGACGGCCATGCAGAACTCTGTGTCCGTGCTCATCTGTTTCCCTGTGACTCTGGGTCCTGGGCCCTCAACTCCATCACAACTCTCCAGGGCACAGGGGATGACCTAAGCTCCCTACCTCAACTGCATTTGACTGTGGGAGCAGCAGTTAGCAGGGCAAACCCAAATCCTTGCTGCCCCATGTACATTGAGCCCTGCCTTCTGTGAGCCCTCCTGCCACAGTTGTTTCTGGCTGCAACACAACCAGACTCTGTGTGTGTGTGTGTGTGTGTGTGTGTGTCTGTCTGTCTGTGCGTCTGTGTCTATGTGTGCAATGCAAAAGGGGGTGAGCCCTGGCCAGCACCTAGGATAGGAAGTCCCTGGTGAACATGTGTATGAACCATGCAGTGAGCACACTTCACCCCTGCACAACCCGAACCCACAACCCTCGGAAGCACCACAGCTCCTCCTGGGGACCCCACATGGGATTGTGTGCATGGCCCCTGGTGACCACCATGAGGACAACAGTGAAGGGAAGGGACAGAAAATATATGAAATTGTGCAAGACAGAAAATAACACAAGGGCACAGCAGAGAGCATCTGTGCTTTGGAAGAGTCCCAGGGGTCTCACCCCAGCCCCCCACTGTCTTCCCTGCTACATGGACACAGGATCAGGATATCTCGAATGCTCCTTGCTTCACCAAAGCCAGAGAAGGTTCTAGAGATGACTGCCTGCTCCCACCACCCCAGTGCTGCTCTACGACAGTTTGTATTCTCCTTTCTCCTCTCAGTGCTCCCCTTTCCAGCCATACTACCCTCTTCCAGTCCCTCAAGAGCTCCAGGCATTCCTCTGATGATATCATCCATTTCCCGAAGTGGGTCACCCTTCCCTCTGTCTCTTTGCGCCTCATTTCTCCTTAGCACCAGTTACTAGTGCTACAGTTACTACTTGTTTCTGTTTGTTCTGTGGGGGATATGGTTGCTGGTCATCTCTCTCTCTCTCTCTCCCTTTTTTTTTTGTTTTTTGGGTCATACCTGGCTGCAGTGCCCAGGGGTTACTCCAGGCTCTATGCTCAGAAATCACTCCTGACAGGCTCTGGGTACCATGTGGGATGCTGGGATCAAACCCGGGTCTGTCCTGGATTGGCTGTGTGCAAGGCAAATGCCCTACTGCTGTGCTATCTCTCCAGCCCCTGGTCATCGCCTCAGAAGGCTGTATCCCAATGCCCACACACACAAATGTGTCACACAGGATCTGAGCCAATGTCTGGGTAAATAGCCCATTGACAACTCTCTTCTCAAAACCTGGTATTTTACACTGTATGTGTGTGTGTGACTCGAACAGAGCCTTGCATGCAAGCTCCTAGGTCATATCTGGCACTCTGAGACTCCCCCCCCAGGCATGCACTCATTGTTGGGGACATTACTGGAGCCCCCCAGGGTGGGTATGTTGGGGGAAGAGGGTTGTGAAAGTCCAAATTGTGCTCCCCACTCTCCTCTTCATTTGGCCTCAGCTGTCTCCTGACCTTCATGGTTCATGTGACTAAAACATTCAGTTAGTTTTTATCAGCTGGGTACTTTGCAGATCGTATCTTCTGGTTTGGTTTATTGTTTGTTTGGGAGTCACATCTGGCTGTGCTTGAAAATACTACCAGCTTCGAGCTTGGGGGAGGGGGGCCCCACAGTGCAGGAAATTAAACCCAGGACCACCCACCTGCCAGGAAAGTGCCCTGGCACTGTGCTAACTCCCTTAGCACCTGGCACCGAGTCTTGGGAAAAAATTGGACAAATTTCTTCATGTGCCAATGCTTTTGCCCAAGGGAAGAGAATAACTAGGTCTGGAATCCTGACCGAATTCTGCCTGATTTTGAGGGTCACAGCTCTAGACTTCGCTCCTGGGCAGGAAAGGGGGTGTTAAGGACACTCATCTCCAAGATGGGTTTGAGGTCATTTTCCTAGAGAGACAATTCAAGCGGAAGCAGAGTGAGGGAACCTGGAAGGGCTCGGAGTGAGGTAAAGCAAAGGGCCTGGGCTCTGTGGGAAGTTCAGAACAGAATTGGCAATCAAGCTGGACAGATGGAAAGCTCCACATGAGATCAGGGACATATGATATATATGATATAGGATTTTTGAAGGGTCCCCAAAGTGGTCCTCAGAAAGCTTGGAAGCCCCTCTCTGGTGGTTCTCAATGCAAGGGGTTCAGTGCAAGGGGCTGAGGATGCTGTGATGTTTGGGCCTGTGGCGCTGGATAAATGTTTGGGGATCACCTGATCCAGCAGTTATAGGGGCCCCAAGGCTACCCCTGGTGGGGGATCAAAGTAGCGTCAGTTGAATGTAAGATCTTTTTCTTTTTTTTGGTTTTTGGGTCACACCCGGCAATGCTCAGGGGGTTATTCCTGGCTTTACGCTCAGAAATTGCCACCCCTGGCAGGCTCGGGGGACCATATGGAATGCCGGAATTCGAATCAGCGACCTTCCGCATGCATGGCAAATGCCTTACCGCTGTGCTATATCTCCGGCCCCAAATGTAAGATCTGACGTTAAGCCCTGTCCTAGCTCTTTGGCCTTCTCCAGTTCCCCTTTAAGGAATGGATACTTTCATTAAAGCCTAATTGGAAGACTTGGACATGGACACACACACACACACACACACACACACACACACACACACACACACACACACGTACACACACACGTCCAAACGGCCAGAGGTGTTCCATATTTTTACATATTTTGGTACCAAAAAAAAAAAAAAGAAAGTTCCAAATTAAGTGACTGGAGAGACAGGCCAGCGGGTAGGGAGTTTGCCTTGAATGCAGCTGCCTTGGGTTTTATTCCCAGCATATCTCCTATGGACCACAGAACCTACCAGGAATGATTCCTAGAGTGCAAAACCAGGAGTAACCCCTGAGACTGGAAGGATATGGTCCTCAAATAAGACAAAAGAAAATGAAACAAAAAACAAGCGGAAGTTCCAGGCTGCAAACATGAGCATCTTCCACAAGAGCTGAAATAATCTAAGGCAGACGATAATCTGGGGGCCACTGAGGGAATCAGGGATTGGCGTACTAAAGAGGCCAAGCTCCCCAAACTAAGTGGTTCTGTTATGTGGTGTGGGGAATCAAACCCAGGGCCTCATACATGCCAGGCAAGTACAGGCCCATTGAGTCCAGACTCAGCTGAATCTGTTTCCATCAACAGGATCTGATGACCACTGAGAAATGCCACAGTCTGGTCCTCACTGTGGATGACAATGTTTTCTACCAGGTTCCTTCCTCCCAACTCAGGGGGTGACCATCCCCCCAATCTGAAGTCCACAGTGGAGACTTGTATTATCCTCCCTGCATCTGAGGGTCACATACATGACTATCCTCAAGGGTCATATCCTGACTTTAGCCTGGTTCCAGCGCCATTGTCTGACTTGGGGCCTCTCTACATGACCTTGAGGCTGTTGACTTGGTCTCCCCATGACCTATCTAAGCACCCCTTTTCTCATTCTTCTTCCTCCAGTTCTCAGCAGGCCTGGTTTGCACTGTGTCTCAGCTGTAGTCTGTCTGCTGACTTCCCTTTTTTGCAGGTTTTCTTCCTTGGCCTCCCCCTTACCGCAGCCCAATTTCTCGCCTCTGGACCACTCAGCTCCCCTCCCATTTGGCTCAAAGTCTTCACTAAAACCCGCTCAAATACTGCTTCCTCTGGGAAGCCTACTGGAGGAACAGCTCTCTCTGGCCAATCTCTGCACAGTGTCCCCCCAAACTCCAATCACATGTGTTCACAGCTGGGAGCATTTGTTTAGCTGGAAATGAAACCTTTTGGAGCTGGGATGGGTTACGATGGCAAGAGGAGATTGGATGGGACAAATGGTGAGGGTGATGATGCTGGGAAGGCGAGATGGCCCCCAGAGATAGAGATGGACAGAGATACAGAGAGGATGCCATGTGGACATGGAGATAGAGGCTAGAGATGTATTGTCACACACACACACAAAAAAGAAAGAAAGAAAGAAAGAAAGAAAGAAAGAAAGAAAGAAAGAAAGAAAGAAAGAAAGAAAGAAAGAAAGAGATGTGTTGTCACAAACTCAAGACCATCAGGGACCCCCCACCAGCCCCTAGAGCTGGGAGAGTTGAAGGAGATTCTTTTTTTTGTTGTTGTTTTTTTGTTTTTTTGTTTTTGGGCCACACCCAGTGGTGCTCAAGGGTTACTCCTGGCTGTCTGCTCAGAAATAGCTCCTGGCAGGCACGGGGGACCATATGGGACACCGGGATTCGAACCAACCACCTTTGGTCCTGAATCGGCTGCTTGCAAGGCAAACGCCGCTGTGCTATCTCTCCGGGCCCAGAAGGAGATTCTTGAGGATCTGTGTGATCATCAGGAACCCCGCAAGAACTTGGTTTCATACAGTTAGAGAACCATGCTTACAGACAGGTTTCCCACCTAGCACCTCATTCCATGATACCCTCCAGGGTTACAGTTGTGCCCATCACCCATAATGCAAGCTTGTTGGTCTTGGCGCTCAAGCAATAGCACAACGGGTAAAGCACTTGCTTTGCAATGCAGCTGATCCAGGTTCGATCCCCGGCATCCCACAGGGTTCTTTAAGCTCTGCTAGGATTGATTTCAAAATGCAGAACCAGGAGTAAGACCTGAGCACTGCTGGGTATGACCCAAGAACCAGGTTTACTGGTCTCTCTGTGCCAGGAAAGGGGGTATGTGACGCTCTCTAAGAGGCTGCACTGGAGAAGAGGATTTCTAGATGGCTAGGATGAGCATGTTTCCAGGGTCATAGACCAGCATAGTAGCTAAAGCAGCTGAGGCTCCTAGCCTGCCACAAGGGACTCCTCCATGGATCATCCAGGGGCCTTGGTTCTGTCTATAGGCACCTTGGGGTGCCTGTAAATGGTCTATATCCTTGAGGGCTAGAGTCAGGGCCTGCAGTTCTTGCCTCACACCCAACCCATTTGCCAGCACCTTTTCTAGACATCTGACTCTGGTTTCTCCTCCTTTCCCCATTCCTGCTAAGCCCATGTCTAAGTCAAAGGTATCGGAGACTCAGCCAGGGTTCTGGAGCACAAGAGTGCCCCTGATTTGGATGCAAGTTTTGCTGGAGAAAGTCAGGGTGGTATAGAGAATTAAAAACAACACAAAACAAAACAAAACCAAAAACCGCCAAGTGGGTCAAGAACTGTCTGTCATGGACCCCAGATCTTGACTTTGGCCTCTGAGAGTAGAGAGTGATTGAGTCCAGGAGGGATACTTGACAACTGCTGGGTTTGAGAAGCCCTTGGAGGGGAGTTCCCTTGCAGCTCACAGAACTTTATCACCCTGAATATTGCCAAATACTGTTTGACTAAAGGTCATTCTGAGGAATGGGGCTATCTGGTCTCTGCTATAGTAAACAGTCACGCAAACACGCTTCTACTGCACTCACCATAGCCCTCCTTCCTGCCTGCCTTCTGGGGTTTCTTTCCTCTCCAAGTCCCACCCCACTGAATCTTCAATACCTCCTCAATATCATGGTCAGTCCACAGGGTGGGTGCCAAGCCTCAGTTCTGAGGCTCTGAGGTGCTCCCTGTCCTCAAACCCACTACAGCACCCTTGGCCTTTGGTCCCTTGGCTCTACTGTCACCCCCAAACACAGATTATCCCTAGACTCTCTTATAAACTGGGGTTCAAGGGAGAAGGATTAGGTAGGGCAGGACGCTTGGATCCCAAATTCCAAACTCAGGAAGACTGGTTATAAGAAGGGACCTCTGTCATGGGTTGAATCATTGCTGGGTGTCTTCTGGGTCACTGCGATGAGACAGGAGACCAAGGCCAGCGTGAATGACAGACCCTGGAAGCAGCCTCATTCCTTGGGTTTGGGGGTGGGGGGCTTCTCACCACTTAGGTCCCAGAAGGGAACATCTATTGCAGCTGGGGCTGTGAGTCCCAGGCTGGACCTGCCTTGCTGGGGTACCCTTCTGCAGAGTCCTTGCCTCTCTCCCCCTCCTCACCCCAAAGACTTCTTTTCATTTGGGCTTGTTTATAATCAGCCCAGCATTTGCAGATGGACTAAAGAGTTCTTCATCTGCCGACTGCGGCCAGTTATAAGCACAGTGAAAGAGAGAGCCAGGACCCAGGCCAGCTGGAAGAGTCGGGGAGAAAGTTTCTCTGGGATGCAGACAGCTAAGGAATGACAATCACACACAATTGTCCCCAACCCTACATCCCCTCCCAGAGGAAACGGTCCTTTGGCCATCTGCATTCCCTCCCTCCCTCCCTCCGGAAAGCATTCTGGGAGTGGGCTGCACCCCTGGGAAAAGAAAGTGCTGAGAACCACACTTCCCATCCCCCCCCTTTGCAGTGTGTCCAAGGGTTAAAAACACTTCCGAAGGAGCGATGTCCAGCAGCTGTCCAAACCACCCACAGAGAAACGGGGTCCCCAGACGGCTGACCCCCCCCTCAAGGGGTGCGGGTGGGTGTCGGGTCAGTCGCTTAGGTTTCCCCACTTCCCAGTACCCTGCCGATTCCAAACTGCCCTGGGCAGGGAAGAGTTAATGGGCAATCAACTCGGGCAGCTAGTTCAGGCTCCAAAGTTTAGTCGCCGTTGGAGCCACCCGGAGGAATTGTAAATCTCGGGGAGTCTTTTAACAAAACAAAAGCAACCTGGAATTACGTGCTGGTTCGGTTTCCTACGGTCCGTCTTGACTTAATCCCCTAGGTATGTAGTTCGATGTCAGATCAGCTGCCCCATCGCCCCCCCATGGCTCACAAACAGTTTAAGTTTTCAACTAATTCCCTGTTTTTTGCTCTTCCTCTTCATGGGGCCGGCTGGAGACAGCCGGACTGGCCGGCTCCAAATCAGTCTCAGTGAATGTCTGTCTGTCTGTCTGTCTGTCTGTCTGTCTGTCTGTCTGTCTGTCTGTCTCTCCCCACACTTAGCTGTGAGTCAGCCTGTCCCCCCACCCCCACCCCAGAGTGGGTGACAGCCCCTGCGTCTGATCTGACACCAAGACTTGGGGAAGAAAACCGGAGAGGAGAAAAGTGTGCAGACCGGCAAGCCGAGTTGAAGGCAGTCACGTTAGACTAGCCCGAGTGCCGCCCGCCCCAGGGAATGGGGGTGAGGGATCCCCGCTGCAGAGACATTTGGGGGGTGTGTGTGTGTGTGTGTGAGAGAGAGAGAGAGAGAGAGAGAGAGAGAGAGAGAGAGAGAGAGAGAGAGAGAGAGAGAGAGAGAGAGAGAGAGAGAGAGAGAGAGAGAGAGAGAGAGAGAGAGAGCCAGGAGGTGAGAACAAGGACTCTTTATCCACTGCCGGGTCCCCTTCTTTCCAGCTCTCCAAACACCTGGAGATCTCCCAGTGCCTGTCAAAAAGCCCAGCTAGGCTCCAAGACCCTCTCCAAGACCACTCCCCACCTTTAGATCCCCCCACCCCCGAATCCAGAGTCCCCTTTCCAAGGAGCCTCGGGGCTTAGAGCCGCAGCCGCCCAGGTTGGGATTGGGTTGCCAAGGAAAACATGAAGCGCCAGCTAGAAGGCAGGCAGGCAGGCAGGCAGGCAGGCAGCTTCCAGCTTCTCCCCAGGAGCGAGCACACCCCAGCATTCACCAGGGTGGTGGCAAAGAGGGTTAGGCCAGGCAGTGTGTGTGTGTGTGTGTGTGTGTGTGTGTGTGTGTGCGCGCGCGCGCGCGTGTACACACACACAGAGAGAGAGAAAACACCTTCCTGGTGGGGTAGCGAGGAATGTGGGGACTGGGTGGGTCTCCTAAAGTTTCGGGGTGAGGGCGAACAAGCCCTGCCAACCACCTCTCTCTCCCAAGGCAGCGGGTCGCCTCCAGACTGCCAAGGAACACAGGCGGATGCCCGGGAAATTTACAAGGTGAAACTGACTAGCAGCTCCGCGCTCGCCTAGGGCGCAAGTCCTGGGGCGGGGGCGGCAGCGGCGACTTTTGGGGTCCCCCCTGGGGTTTCCGGCTTTGGCGGCGGCAGGTGGGCACCCTCCTCCACCCTCGGCCGGCCCCGGTGCTCTCCACCACCTCCGATTCCCATTCCGATCGTTGTCGCAGTTTCCCCCCACCCCCATGTCAGCCCCCCACTTCCAACCATCACCACCACTACTTACCTTCCTGGCTCCGCGTTCTGCAAACTCCCGGGCGAGCTGGCGCCCGATGCCTCTGCCGCCGCCGGTGATGAGGACGTTCTCCCTCGACAGGTCCCGCAGCTTGGCGGGCAGCACCAGTCCCACGGCCGCTTTGGCCACCAGATAGATCAGCTGCAGAGGAAACACCACCAACGCGCCGAGCCATTTCCACACCATCCTCCGCGCTCCAGAGCTTGGGCAAAAAAAAAAGGGGGGGGGAGGAAAACTTCCCCCCCGGATTGAACACACTGGAGTTCCAAAAAAAAAAAAAGCAAAAAAAATCAAAGCACCCCCCCCCTTAAAAATAAACTCCCCCACCCCGAATAAATAAGACAAGGAAGGAAGGAGACAAGCTTTCTCCCCTTGACCACTCTTGGAGACAATTCTTGCAAAGGTACAGCACCGGGTGCGAATTAAAAAAAAAAAAAAAGATCAAAAAATTAAAAAATCCTCTCCGGGTTGGAGAAAAAGGGCGTCTTGGAAGGTTGGAATAGTAAGAAGGGGTGGAGGGTTGGGGGGGGGGGGGAAGCCGGAGGTGGAAAGTTCTAACAAGAAGTTTCTTGCCCCAGCAGCAAGCCGTTTCGGCTGGGGGAAATCCTCAGGTAATGTTTACAGGCTGACAGAGAGGAGTTTAGGCAGGGAAGGGAAAAAAAAATAAATAAATAATAAAAAAAGAAGGCTCCAACCACACGCGCGCAGCCAGCCAGCCAGCCAGCCAGCCAGCACTGTGGTTTCAAAGTGCAAAGCTTAAAAAAGAAAAGAAAAGAAAAGAAAAAGAGCAGTTTCCAAATTGTAGCAGCCCCCCAACTCTTCTCCAGGGATTAAAATAAAATAAAAGGTGGTGATGGTGGGGGGAGTGCTGGGAGCTCCCCAAATGTCAGCCCGCCAAAGTCTCCTCCCGACTCATGGCCTATGCTGGGGGCTGGCTCAGGAAATTGCTTCAACGCGATCTGATTGCCAGCAACGTCCAGGAGAAGTGGGGGGCCCCCGGGTGTCAGTTTCTGGACGTGCGTGGCTCAGCCTTGGCGCGCGCGATCGCTCCCTCGGGGTTCCCTCCCTCTCCTCTGGCAGGGGGGCTGGGAGTTGCCTCTCTCTCTCTCTCTCTCTCTCTCTCTCTCTCTCTCTCTCTCTCTCTCTCTCTCTCTCTCTCTCTCTCTCTCTCTCTCTCTCCCCCTTTTTAGTATTTATTGCCTTCTTCTTCTTTTATTTTTTGTCCTTTCCAACTTGGAGAGGGCCCGGGTACCCGGTGCGCGCGTATCGCCTCCTTATTCCTAAACCAAAGGCCCCCCCCAATTTTTTTTTTTTAATACCCCATTAAGTCTGATTGACAGTTCAAGTTGTTCGCAGGCTTCTTCTTCGGGCTGCTGTGAGTGGCTGCCCGGAGCGGCCTCCCCCTCCTGCGCGCGCTCGTGCGTCCCCGGGAACGCGCGGTTGCAGGCGGGCGCGCACCCCCCGAGCTCGCTCCGACTCGCGCTCTCACCCCGGGGCTGGCTCCGACGTCTGGCAAGCCGGGACTTGTCGGTTGGACCCCCCCCCACCCCCCCGCTCAGGCTCGCAGCCGTCATTCCAGCTGGCTGGCAGCGACTTCTGCGAACCACGCTGGGGATAG